>NC_090444.1:1799185933-1799529267 GCF_031143425.1 Pleurodeles waltl | reverse complement strand
AGTACTTCAGCAGCAACAACAGCTTGTGAACCCCCCTCTAGACAATATGCAGGGTGTGGCAAAGAAAGACTGCATGCTTTACCCATCCCTCCCTCTTATTTCTCTTCTTCTCCGGCCACAACAGGGAAGCAGCACTAGTTCTGCCTTGTTGGTTCACAAACTACCATTTGGCGGGCAGGTGTCATCTTTTCCACAAAGGTGGAGAAAAATCACTTCAGATTTTTGGTTCTTACAGATGGTGGAAAAGAGGGTATGCCCTTTCCTTTAAACAGACTCTACTCCCCATGCCTCCCAAAACTGTTTTTGTACCTCAAAGTCTATTTATTCTTCAGCAAGGGGTCCTGTCCTTCCTACAAAAGGATGCAGTAGAGTTAGTTCCAAATCAGTAACTGGCTAAATGATGCTACTCTTGTTATTTCTTAATCCCAAAAAATGATGCTTGACTCCATTTGATCCTAGACCTAAGGTTGTGTTTAACTGGTTCCTCAAAAAGAAAAAGTTCAAGATGTGGGCCTTTGCTCAAGTTCTACTTGCGCTATAAACAGAAGCCTGGGTGATGTCTGTCTGTCGACTTACAGGATGCCTAATTTCCAATCCTGAAGTTTGACAGTTAGATCTGAGCAATTCCATTTTGCAGTCCTTTCATACCACCTCTCCTCCGCTCCTCAAATCTTCACAACGGTGATGGCAGTGGTTGGGACCCTTCTGAGAAGGTCATAAATTCCAGTATTTTTGTACCTAGATGACTGGCTCATCAAAGCCAGTTCTTAACAGATGGTGTCTCACCCTTTGCAGTGACAGCCTGGGGTTCTCTATCAATGAGCCCAAATCTCATGTAGTGCCGTCTCAGCACTTCCTGTTTATACATGTAGTACTGGACAGGACATTGAATCAAGCCTTCCATCTTTCTCACAGGGTTCAAGTCATTGAGGTTATGATTCCAGTGTTTCAGGATGAAGTGAGTCTTAGACTTGTTCTGTCTGCTAGCCTCCATCATTCTGTTGGTCACCCACGCAAGCAGGCACATGAGGGCTCTCCAGTTGTTCCTCTGCAGGCAGTGGTTACAAAACAATGGAGATCTGAAAGCCTACATCACATGTTTCCTGGTGGTGCATGCTCTGAGGGCTGTCTGCCTTCACCCTGCACTGGAAGCCAAGAAGAAATCTCCAGTGGGTCGACGGAATCTTCCCCCTGCTAACGCAGGCACCAAACTTCTGCATCAACGGCCTCTGGGTCCCCTCTCATCTTGACGAGCGTGGCCCCTGGAAAACAGGAGCTGGATCCAAGTGACCCCGACAGTCCAGTGGTCCAAATTTGGTGGAGGTAAGTCCTTGCCTCCCCGCGCCAGACAGTAATCCTGTGTACTGCGTGAACTGCAGCTCCTAGGGCTTTTGTGCACTTTTGCAAGGAATCCTTCGTTCACAGCATAGCCCAGGTCCCCAGCACTCCGTCCTGCATTGCTCAACTTGCTGAGTTGACCACCGGCTTCGTGGGACCCTCCTTTGTAGTGTTGAGATGGCCACCGTGCTCAGTTTTCTTGAACCCGTGTTCAAGTGCTTCTGCTGGTGCTGCCTGCTTCTGCATGGTCTCTCTGTGTTGCTGAGCGCCCCCTCTGTCTCCTCCTCCAAGGGACGACCTCTTGGTCCTTCCTGGGCCCGGGCAGCACCCATTTTCTTCAACTGCGACCTTTGCAGTTAGCAAGGCTTGTTTGCGGTCTTTCCATATGGAAACAACTCTGCATCCTCCAGCAAGCCGTGGGACATCTTCTGTGCAAAGGAGAAGTTCCTGGCATCTTCCGTTGTTGCAGAATCTTCAGGAAGCAGCCATTTTGCACCTTCATCCGGGGTTTAGTGGGCTCCTGCCCCCCACTTGACACCTTAGTGACTCTTGGACTTGGTCCTCTTTCTTTACAGGTCCTCAGGTCCAGGAATCCATCTTCAGTGCTTTGCAGTCAGTTGTTGTCCTTGCAGAATCTCCTATCACGACCTTAGTGTGTTTCTGAGGAAGTAGGGTAACTTAACTCCTACTTTTCAGGGTCTTGGGGTGGGGTATCTTGGACACCCTTAGTGTTTTCTTACACTCCCAGCGACCCTCTAAGCACTACACTAGGCCTGTGGTCCCTGAATGGTTTGCATTACACTTTTAGTATATGGTTTGTGTTGCCCCTAGGCCTATTAGATCCTATTATATTCTACAGTGTTCGCACTATCTTTCTAACTGTTTACTTACCTGATTGTGTTTTGTGTGCATATTTTGTGTATTTTACTTACCTCCTAAGGGAGTATATCCTCTGAGACATTTTGGGCACATTGTCACTAAAATAAAGTACCTTTATTTTTAGTAACTGAGTATTGATTCTTATGATATAGTGCTATATGATATAAGTGGTATAGTAGGAGCTTTGCATGTCTCCTAGTTCAGCCTAAGCTGCTTTGCTATAGCTACCTCTATCAGCCTAAGCTGCTAGAACACTACTAATCTACTAATAAGGGATAACTGGACCTGGCGCAAGGTGTAAGTACCATCAGGTACCCACTATAAGCCAGGCCAGCCTCCTACACCCTTTTCCGGGATTATCGCCTGAGATTCTGCCGAAACGGTCTCACCTACTGCCGGCACACTTCGCAGTTTGCAGATGCTACATCTTGCCTAAAGCTGATGACTGAGTCCCAGAGGAAGACCGACTGACTGCTATTGCAGGGAACATGGTCTTCCCGCGTCCACTGATAGACAGCTTTTGCTGTCAACAAGGTATGCAGTGCATCCTTTTTCCTTAAGAAACTCTAGACTGCAAGTTGCTCTGCTTTTCATGCTCTCAAAGCATAGCGCATGGAAGTAGCCTTAGGGTGGTAGGTACTAGATGACATTTTGATAACATTTTAACAAGACTAGACATGTTCGTTTTATTCTTGTTATTTATAATGTGCCTTCTTGCTGCTTATATTCTGTGTAGTTGTTTTAGATGTACTGTGAAACAGATTGTACCTGTAGAATAAATACTTTTAATTTAAGTGTTCATTCTTCTTAGTACAGTGTGGGTGATACTGTGAATAATGAAATAAGGTTTGTCACTGTTTCCACGGTGCCCCTGATCACTTTTTGGTATTTTAGCAACCCAAACGCAATAGAAGATGTCAGTTACACATTGAATAGCATCTTGCTGGGCTACAATATCTAGTCTTATTCACCACTGGTGCATTGAACCAAGTTCACTCGTGCTCCTTGTCGGCGGGAAAGCACACCTTGTACAGTTTTGGCAAAGTGGTAACATGCTTAACAGTGGGTGATAACGTACATATTTGCTGGAGATACCCAGTGTCAGCTAAAAATTAGAAAGAAATCATGAGTCACATTAACTAAGTAATTAGGTTTCCGGTTTCTGGACACTTGGTAATTATAGTGGTAATAATACCAGATGAATTGAAAGGACTAACAAACAATGACTGGGCTTTAATATCCAGTACCTTATTGGCAACTAGCAACGAACTGTAGATCCACATCGTCGCTAGCAAGAATAGTCTGGTTCAGAAGACTAAGTTTGATACTGACAATAGAAAATCTCATCATGGATCGTCACACTGAGATGAATAAATTTAGCATCATATGGAAACCGCTGATAGGCTATTTGCAGTCTCAATCACTGCTCCTGTCGACGTAGTCTCCACACACTTAGATTACATTGTGACACCTGACTACTGCAGAACACAATTGATTAACAAACAAAACTGCCATCACACACATACGACCAGAAATTAAGATGAACATTTGTTCACTTCTAAGGCATTACCAGCATAACAAAAGTTGTCAAGAAATTGAAACCTTGAACCATTTGGGTTTACAAATTTTGGCATAATAACAGTTTCCAACCATTTTGTGGTATAGCACACAAAGTGTTAAAGTAATCTCCTGTTAAGTTACAACCATTGTTAAAACCAATAAAATGTCTTTGGAGAAAATGTTTTGAGGTGTTCTTTAAACGGTTACAAGTTTAATTCCATCTAGACTTTATACCACAACTTGAACACCAAATGCATCACTTATAACTTCACAGTGTAACAAAAAAGTAAGAACTCCTAAAAGGACAATGTAATTAAATGACATGCTTAGCTACTAAATAATACTGCAACTGTTGTCTTTTTATCTTTCGTAGTCTTAAGAGTAATATGATACATAATCTCATTAGTAAGAATATTTAGGACATTTGTAATTGCGTCTGTTACATCGTGTGAGGTCATCAATATTGCATTTGGAGTTCAAGTTATAGTTTTCATGGATGTTGTGCGAGTTATGAATTGTGGAGCTAACCATATCTTGCAAATGTTAATCATTTTCAATTGTAACTATAACTGACTGAATCTGTGATTATTAGTACACTTGTTCCAAATATGTTTTATTGGACCATATCTATTTATACACACATGCACAAAAAATAGGTACTCTTTTGCTTCCCCCCTCCTTCTGTGGTTTAGTCTATTAACTGACATCATGGACTGTGGAAGTCACTTCTCAAACTAAACCTGTGCTGTTCTGCTCCTGGAGTCTCTTTGATGTCATCTTGTTCCTGGCTAGCAGACAGGCACTTACAGGCAATCTACTGGAATACTGAGTATTTATAAAACAAAATTTAAAAAGGTATGTGGCTTGTTAGTTTAGTTATTCATTGTTGGACATTTCTTTTTAAATTTGGGTGATTAAGAGACCGTTCTGTTCAACAGAGTGTTATGAGCTGGTCATTCTATGCCATTCAGTAAATGGGCTACAGTACTGGTCACCTGCTTGTAACTAGTGTTCAGTGATGCTTAACAGCTCCTTTTTAGGTTTCCCCTGAGACAGAGCATGCTCTGTTAGTGAAATCTTTTGTGAATAATAAATCAGGTTTGGAGCCAACCAGGAACTTACCATTGTTTAGTTTTGACGTCATTCTCTTTTCTTTGGTTCTTAATGGTCAGTGCCTCCTCCTTTCTCTTGAGGCTTCAATGTTGTCCCTGCCGTGTGTATTGCTCTCACTTAAACTAAGAGGACACAATGCCAAAAGAATTCAGCACTCTTAGTCTAAATAATGAATTTATTAAGGCACTTCTTAAATATCAAATAAGTCATACAAATATATGAGAATGGACCTATAAATCAAATGCAGTAGAACATGTGAATATACAAAGATAAATGTATGTATCAAGTGGTAAAGACTGAAAAAGAAATGTGCAATGTGTTAACAGGGCATTTGTACATAAGCTAAATAATTAAGATTTAAAATACATCACCATGAGTGTTGTTGACATCATCCTCGCCAGTGCGACTAGGGAACCGTTGATCAGCCAGGGCAAGAGGCCCCCGATTGGGATCACAAATCAGAACCTGGGCAGTGAGTCCGCTTCACAGGCGAGCTCCAGACTTAGTGGCAAGTCTCCCTGTCTTTTATACCTTAAACCACCTCAAGAAGGTGGTTCTGTTATGAAATTAAATGCTGACTGTACTTCCTCTGCGTCGAAAACACCTGTAGGAGCTGGCCAGGCTGCAAATGTTTGTTTTGACACAGACTTGTACATTACTCTGATAAAAACATTCTCAGCCTTGTGAACTCTTATCTAGTCCTCATCCCACATGATATGTTCCGGCACTGTCCAACTCTTCGCAGGTGAAGAGAAAAACATGTGTTGTAAGGAAAAATACTTTCCTGCCCTGCGCTACTGCAGGTAAAAAAAAATTATATATATATATTTATTTAACTTTTTGCCATGCACTCTGAGTTCATGGGTTTGCATTCCCTTGTGTTGCTTGTTCCCCCGCCCTTATTCTGTTGCTGCTTTCGCCCTCCTCCACACTTCCTTCACTTGCTCCCCCCCCTCCTTTCACTGTCCATTCCATTGTTGCTACTCTCCTCCCTCTCCCCTTCTCTTCTTTCATATTGCTTCCCTTCTGCACAACTCTCCCTGTTGCTGCTTCCGCCCTCCTCCCTGCACTTCCATTGTGTTGCTTATATTGCTGCTTCCTCCCTCCTACCCCTGGGGCCCCCTGATGCTGAGCAACAGGGCTGAAAGTAAAGAATAAAAAAGCGCAATGATGCGGTCTACACTAGCCACATCATAGCCATTTTTTTCAGTTTAAGGCATGTTGCATGGCAGCCTGCGATGCTGTGCAGCATGTCTAAGAGAAAAAAAAAAAAACATTGGCAAAATCAATAGATATCGCATAGGCGAAACCTATTGGTTTCCCCAGTACATGATATACTATGCTGTAACCATTCTTGTTTAAAGGATAACCCGGTTTGTCTACAATTGGACATGCATCCAAGGGGTCATGATAATTTTATTTTATAGGCTAATTCTATATCTTTTAACATAATATTGTAGGACAAAGTCCTCAGTGGCTACTTTATTGCTTTGAGTGGTTGAGTGAGACTGCCTGTACCCAGCTTTGCCTAATCGATTGGAATATCTAGTGTAAGTGGAATTTTTGTTATTATCCAACGTTCCACATAGATGGGCTGTGTTTCATCCATTGCCAGTTGATTTGGACAGTTAGGCGTTTCATAGGACTCACCATAGACCATGCCACAGCACCATTACCATCAACAGTGAGCTTCTTTGGCCCTGCAGACAGTTATGTGCCAAGAAAGTCTAGTGATGGAAAAGCTTTCCAATGCTTGGTCATTTACAATAACCGATTTTCTTTTTTTATGTTTCTTTTAAACTCTTTTAATTGAGTTTAATGCAAGTATAATAAACATTACCATATACAAAAGAAAACAAATAGGCTGCACAGTACTCACTCCACATAATAACTGATTTTATAAGTGAATAAATAAAGTATTGGGTTATCAGCCAAAAGATTTAAGATGTAATGAATTGTAAGGAGGACTAAATCCATAATAAACACAGTGTACGCAAATCCAGTCAGTACCCTCATAAATGGCATGTTTTTACCTGTGTCAACAGTGGGAGTCACTGATAAGTTGTGAAAAGGCTCTGACTCTTCTTACAGGCCTGCCCACTTACATGGTGCTGCCATGTGCCTCATGGTTTCATCCCTTGTCTCAGGGCAACCTGGTGAAGAGTCACTATCAAACGGTGAGTTGGAAACCCTTATATGGAACGGGTTTCCAGTTCAGGTGGAATACTCTGCACAGCTGAGTTCCATTTAACTCCTTATGGCCTACATGTTGCCCAGGGTGATTTCATTCTTGCTTTGGATAAGAGTAAGTGTGATTCCTTAGGCAGAGCAAGGGGCCCATGTCTCATGTCCATTATCTCAGGTCTGAGATAATACCAGTTTGAGAAGTCAGGTTACACATAAATTGTTGGATGTGGGCAAAGAATAGCGATGTGTAATTCATTATCTAGAGTAAATGGTAAGTGAGTCAGTACAGAAACTGTGAATGAATAATTGTGCTCGATATCTTCCCTGGAAAAAATATCAGAAACTGTAGCGGGGATGTGTAGAGACAGCATTGACATTTGTCTTTGTGTGCAGTGTGTATATATGTCATTATTGTGAGTGGTAGCGTGAACTGCTGAGAGATCCTCCAAGAGTTGACAGCCTTGAAGATTGCTGAAGTTACAGCTGCACACTTAGACCGTTCATCGCGTGAGCACCTCCATACTAATGGGGAAGGGTGGAGTGTCCCTTTGGAAAGATTGCTAGTAGGAATCATCCAGTGGAACATTGACCATGAATCCAGATGCTTAAATCCCGAGCCTCTGGTTATGAGTAGTTGGGAAATTGCCAATCCCTATATAAAAAGGAGTTTGCATGTGGGTATGAATACCAAGCAGGTTTTTCCAGCAAAAAAATGGCAAAATATTTAATGAGAGTTTCTGGGGGGGGGGGAAAGGCGAAACATGAAATTGGTATGGTAAATACTGATTCTGCATGTTATGTTCCTGCTTGAGAAGTCAGAATAGGAAGTTTTTACCACGCCCTGTAAATCACCTGTCTCAGGTATTGGTATTGTCTAGGTTTTTCTATTTAGGGCACTGAGTTCTCTGCTAGTACTACAGGGCCCTATTGGTTGCTAGTGTGATTATACAAACCCTGGTAGTTGATGTGGATTGCTTTGCCACATTGTGTTTAGTCCATGGGTAGTGCAATGCCTGTAATACCTAAAAGACTTTAAGAAGTCAATTTTCTGCGCTAGATCAGTTAGGTTAGCTTGATCCTTCTGGTTAGTCGCATACTGGAATGTTTTGGGGAGATTGATCAGACTGTGCAGCTTTATGACCCGACTGCAGGCTGGAAAATATTTGATGGCAGCAGAGATGGATGATCCCTATGGCTGATGATAGCGGTGAACATCACACAGCTGAAGCGACACCACAATACCACAAAAAATAAATATCCAAAACCTAGGTATGTATTAAATCTTAGGCAAGTATAGAAATGGTGCAATTCGCTTTATTTAAGAATGTTCTGGAGGTAGATGCAGAATCCTATTTACAATAAATTGGAGTTTCAGTTAATGCCCATTTGTGATGAAAGTAGGACGAATGATGAGTAATTGTATGTTTTACAATAGTACAGTAACTTTCATATTGTTGCTGTGTCTCGGTTTGGTGGTGAGTAAACTCTCCAATAGGTGAGTGTTCAGACAGGGCTGATTTTTGGATATGATGAGATCAAAAGAGAATGTTGAAGCATATGGGCACCACAAAGCATTCTGCCAGGGTTCACATGCATAACACTACTATGTTAGAAATGGGGAGCACAATTATGAATCTTTTCTAACTGTACCGTCTCGTTCACAGGCGCAGTTGACACGAGTCCGGACTTGAGACGACGACAGAAGCCTTGGAAGACTGTTGGTAGATGAATGATTATAGTGAGGGAGTTGAACCCTAATCTGTGGGATCAAAGTGAAACAAAAGCTGTGTACACCAGGAAGCTCATTCTGTTTATCTGATCTACTGTAGTACCTACCACTGCACTTTTATGATCCCGGAGCCATGATCAGTTGTCTGTCGGGCACAAAAGGCTTTTGGTTTTCCAGCCTGCTTTCTGCATTAGAAATCAATAACCTATAACATTCTGGCCTGGAAAACTATGACTTGCACACAACCTCAAATTGGGTTTTCTTCTGTTGGTAGCTGAGTTGTGGTAAATGGAGGGGGGCAAAAGGGTTGGAAAGAGTGGAGTATATAGCTTGCATAAGGTCTCTTAGATTGTTTCCGGGCTGCAAGAGAAGTTGGGGTGGCACAGTGGTTTGGGAGCCCACTGCATACTACCTCAAACAGCATGGATGCATTGCAAAATAAGTGGGATGTATGCAGGCATTATTGTCTGCTGACAGCGGTATGTAATCCATGGTATTGCACCATAGCTCATTGTGGACCATTGCCTACACTCTATTCCAAGCCAAGAAGGAGGGAGTGAGAAGTGATTCAGTCTTTGCTCTCCTTTCAAACATCTAACCACTCAAAAACAGTAGGAGGGAACATCTACCATGTTTAGCTTATCTCTGTCCCTGCCCAAGGAGAACACCCTATGGTGTTAAAAGAACTCTCACCCTCATGGACTCCAGGTGGCATGCTTCATCATGAAGTCCTTGTCCAGATACCTAGTGTATGAGAGGTTGCACACAAACAGGATTGTGAAGTCTTGATGAAAGCCTAGTGGCCTGGTGAGGCATTAATGTAATGGCTACAACATATTGACCCAGGGACATAGAGCCCACCTGTTTCAACTCCATCATGGTATCTGTGAAAATAATATTAACCCTGAGGACACCCTGCACTATTTTAAATCTAGGATCCCAGCCAACAAACAAGGAGCTCTATTGGCTAACAAGGTTGAGTACGTCCTGAAACACGAGGTATCTAGACAAGGACTCTTTGATGAAGCATGCAACTTGAACACCAGAGGGTGAGAGTCCTTATAACAATATAGGGTGATCCGCTTGGGCGGGTACAGGGAGATAGGCTAAGCACAGTAGGGATACCACTGTCTGCAGACATAAGGGACGGTTTACTTTCAAATGTCCAGACTCAAGGCTAGATATAAAGTCAATGCTCTGGGGGTAATAGCTAGTGCTGACAGCCCATGTCTGGAGACACTTTCACTTATGCCTGAGTTGATGCACAATATTTGAATTCATCTATGAAAGTCAGGGACACAGGTCACGTGGAATGGCTAATCACAATCACACTTAGGCCACAGAGAGGTGACTAAGCAAGATGTGCATCAGCATGGCAACACATGCCGTATGTGCAAATGACATTTACATTCTTTTTTTTTGTTGCTTTCAAACAAATGAAGCTTGCACTCACTTCCACAATGGCATTGGTTAGAGGCTGCCATTCAAGAGGATGGCATATGGTTATACCAAATTTGGGTGGTGGAATAGACTGAAGGGTGTAATTAATACTGTTTTTTTATTTCAGATTAGCAAACATTTATTCCAGTACCTTACATTTCTTCATACTGAGGCCGCCCAAGAATAACATAATAAATTATTTGTTGCACAGTGGTCCCGAGCACATGCAGTTTTATGTTTAAAACATATTAATGAACCCTAGATGAGTCATTTGTTACTTTGTCAACCAAGGAAGAAAATCCTCTAGCTCCTTTTAGCTGTCCCAGATCATCTTCAAACCCAGATGCATTATCCGCAAAGCCATCACAGTCGGCACACCATGCCTATCTGGCCGACAGACTCCACCTCCAGTGGTGCTCAACATATCAGCAGCCTCAGCACCATCTGACGGGACAACGAACTACAAAAAAGGAAAAACACGGTTACCGCTTTCCTCATCCATGCATCTAGGATTTGGAGCAACATTAGTGTATTGATCAGCTTGCACTAATGGTGCTTCAATTTAGGGATGAGCTAAAGACGCACAACTCTTTAAGGAAAGATGGATGACGATGCAGTATCAGACCACTCTTGATCTTAGGAACCAGCTACCCTTTCAGTTTCACATTCCCTGCATGTTTTTACCTTTTGACCCTGCACGGAGAGCTGCTGTCTTTGTGCTAGGTTTGTGCAATACAAATACCACAGTCATACATACCATACATACATACATACATATACTAGGAGGGTCAGAAGGGCCCTATAGTTATCTGGCTGCTTAGCTTTACAGGGACGCTGTTTTATGTAACAATCACTCTTCTGAAATGAGATGCTAGTTACAAAAGTAAACATAAAAGCAGCATACACAGCCATAGCATTGTTTTCGCTGTTGACATCCTGACTTCACAACTGTTTTGATGACCGGTACAGAAACCTGAAGACAACAGGTTTTGAATCCAGCAGCCCTTCATCCCTCCCAGGGTAAAGTACATTACTTATAATTTACATAATTGCTCCATTTGTAGTATAATTCTTGACCCTAATAGGTTAGTCATTCCATAAAGGAAACCGCCTGCCTCTTTTGAAGTCCATCACTGTATGTGCCAGGCACTACTGCCCTCTCTTCAATACTAAGGACCAAAGGTGCAGACAAACCCACAGCCATATCCTGCGATTGGCCTCTGATTGGTGGTACGTACCCAGGGCTTAAAGCGCAAAGTCTCTAACTTTCTTTTCTTTCCTGCATCCTAGATGGCTATTTCAGAAATGTGATCATTGTGGGATTTCCTTGCTACTTAAGATGCTTTTGTTCTTATGGTTCCAGTTTATGTACTTCATAACCTGACTTTGCAATAAAATAATTCCATTTAACTAAATTGTTTATTGCCATCTTTTGTCTATAACAAGTTATTAGGTGAATTTTCAAACATCTAATGGAGTGACGCGTGTTCTTGGCAGATGTCGTGGACCGTTGTTTTTTTATATGGTTGATTTGGCTGTCTTACACATCCTGTGAATAACAATTCACTTGTGACTGCTAATTTGGGAAAATATGGCTATGTTGTGAAACATGGAATACAGTTATCATAATTACTTCTGTCTCTCTAAAAGTCTCACTCATTCTTTCTTATTTGTCTTGGTTCATGATTCCCAGCTCTTCAACTGGTACACATTGTTCTGTGGTTCTCGGACATTGATAAGCTTTTACGTCACGCCAGGTTTACTGTCTAGGGGTCCTCTCTGCAAGACACACTAACGTGGCTGCTGTTCTGTCTTCCTGCTTGCTTTTTTTTCTCTCAAGGAACTGTGAGGTCTTGACTGCTTAAGTGTTTTCAGAAGCTATAAATGTTTCACAGTGTAAAACAGGTTGAAGCTATAAATGTTTCACAGTGTAAAACAGGTTGAAACTATAAATGTTTCACAATGTAAAACCGGTTGAAGCTGTTATTTAAGCTTGTCACGCTGGTAATAAACATGTCTAAGGAATTACCTTTATTTTGTAAGTGCTTCTGTGCCAAGACCATTGTGTATCATATGTAAGTTAAACATATATGGTTTTCCAGGACACAAAACAATATCTACTTGCCGAAGTTGGTGATGAAGTTGAAGGCCATTTATGGAAAAGAGAGTCCTTTGGATCTGCCAGCAGGGAAGAGCATATGGACAAAGGGTAAATAAACAGTTGTTTCAAAGAAAATTACAATTTCTCACTTCTGTCCAGATAACAAGATGGAGAGGGGAAATGTGCGAAAGCAAGATAAAAGAATATGCCTGGTCCCATAGTTTAGGGCATTCTTGACCTGGCATGTTAGATGGCTGAATAATTTTTTTTGAAGCGAAGGAGCATGGCTTCTAATTGCGCAGTAGTGGCATCCAGAAAGTGATGGGTAGGTTTTATCATGCATGTTATACAACATAATTCTGAGGGGTTATCATGTGGTTGGCTTCATCCTCTGTCGGTCATGAAAAGAATGTAGGACTTCTAAGGTATTTACATTTTATTAGGTCTGTCGTAAGATGCATTCAGTGTTTATACAATACTTACACTCATTCAGATGAGGGTTGTTCTCAGTTTAGGCTTCTTGATCGTACACCATATTGATACACTTGTCGTGGATTGGGGGGTTTAAGCGTATATTAGAAGGGATGAAAGATAGGAAACCTCCATCACTAAAGCATAAAAAATGAATCACTGAAAAAAAACGTACAGCAAGGGACGGGTGGAGGCCCTGGCCTGTGTCTTTGCCCTCTGATAGATCTCCCTGTCATCAGACAAACACTGCTGGGCACAACCTTCATCTATGGAGATTCAACACGGGGCCTAGCATGCATAGAGGGCCCTTTGTCCTACCCAACTTGTGTACCATATGTCACTGTTTGTAGGTTTTGGGTCAAAGGCTTGGCCTTAGCTTTGGGGTCAGAGACTGCTTGTAGTATCTTCCTTTGTCTTTTTTTTACACTCCCCTTCCCCTTATCTATCAGTTTTGTTCAATAATCTCAACCTAAGGTAATCAGATCCAAATATCTTGTGAAACTAATTTTCAGTCTATTGATTTTTCAGTAGTCCTCCTTTACTAGAACACTTTTCTGCACATTATAGAAGCTTTCACGTACAACACCCTCTACTTGTCTGTTGATGGCCATACATTCAAATAGGGCAACCGTTTTAAAGGTAACATTTTGCATTTGCACTGAAAGTTTCGGGACTAAGGCACTTATTGTGTCATTTTCCATTCCCAGGCTAACGCACCAAGCCTCTTGTTGTCAATTACATAGAGAGATGACTTGCCTGTTGTCATCATTCAGCATTGGGGAAACCGAAGCCCTTGATGACTCGCCCATCCCAAAGATGTCTTGACTCGTTTCCCTATGGGAAATGACATATTTGGTGGTTCTTAATCTTCCTGCCCACCTCTGTGGTGATTTTCCTGAAGTGGTATGTGACAGGGGATGATGGTGCCAAATAAATTCTCCATCCTGCTCCGGATATGGTGGGCTCTATGGTACGTACTGTCCATGGGTTCTTTAGCTGGGATCTCTCTTCATCCCTGGATGTGCACTTAAGTGATTTTCACCCAAATCCTATTGACATTGTTTGATGTAGAACGCCTCTTTTGTGAGTAGGCTGATTTAGCCTTGGAGTGCTTCAAGCAAGATTGGGTCTTGGCCCGTTCTTTCAGATTATGCATCAGTTTCACCAACAGTGCTGCAAGTTCAGGAAGTATTCCTGTGGTTTGTCTTTTCAGCAGTGCCAGCCCTCGCAGGCCCTACAGTACCAACAATGTTTTTATAAATGCAGGGAGTGTGATTGCTACAAAGGTCATTGATGGTAGGAGGAACTGTACTGTTTCGGCCACTTCCACCAAACCGCACAAGAGGTTGACTGATATACTTCAGCTTGCCAATCTGATGGTCTACTATCATGGATAGTTGAGTCCTTCAGATTGTTGAATTATGCTCTTCCCATTCCCCTGATGCCCTCTGTGATGTTGGCAGACTATGACCTCATTCCCCAGAAGGAAGTTCTCGCTCTGTTGAGCAAGAGAGCTATAGAATTAGCTCCCGGGAACATGGTCGGGGACAGTTGACACACCTATTTTTTTTTCTTGTTTCCAAGAAATATGGGGACCTTCATCCCATTCAGGATCCTGAACTCCTTCTCGCACAAGAAAAAAATCACAATGCTTTCCTTTGCACAGGCCCTTTTTGCTTTGGAGCAGAATGATTGGTTGAAGTCAGCCGACTTGCAATATGCCTAATTTTATATGGAATCCTGCAGTTGCACAAGAGGTACCTGCATTTTGTCAGTTTTCAGTCCTTCCATTCAGCTCCTTCTGTCCACACAGAGATAATGGTTCTGGTTGTGGTGCTTCTTTGCAGGTAAGAGATTTTTTTTGTCCCTGTACCTCACCAATTGGCTGTTAAAGGCACGCTCAACACATCTGGTGTCAGACCATGATCTTACTGCTTTTTGATCTGGAGTTTTCCATCAATCTCACCAAGTCGCACTTCCAGGTTTACGAGTGCCTCCTCTTCATCAGGACACAGTCTCCCTCGAGGTGTTCCTGCCTGTTCAGCATGTTTGTTTGGACCATTCAGGCTACGATCCAGATGTTTTTTCTTTTTTTGCAGGGGGGGTGAGGATGGCAAGGGGGACTGTGCTTCTAGCTCCAACTGGCATTGGCCTTTTGGGTCTTGTGGCCTCAATCTTCCCTTTGGTGCCCCACGCTCAAACGCACTTGTGTGTTTGCCATTAATGCCTCATTTTAGGTGGGCCCAGCATTGGGGAATTCTGAAGGACAGCATTCAGATTTTGCTGGGAGAGATTGAAACTTGTGCATTGGCTGGTGTCTGGAAGTCCTTCCACCCGATGTCTGCGGTGGTCACAGTGGCTGTTGATGCTGCCTTCCTAATCTGGGGTGATTCTCTTGATGTATTGGAGAACAGATGGGCTATAGTCACCTTTGAAGCAGAAATGTTAGGTTTTACGTATGTTATCCAACAAGTTCAGCTGACAGCTGCCTCAGTCCCCAGAGTTTGGCCCTGTCCATAGCAAGAAGGGTGTACTAGACATAGCCAAATACAGGATACCCCAGGAAACCCCCATTCCAAAAAAGGACTACAGTGGAGAGAGAGGCCCAGGTCAGGTCTCCTTTGGGCGGGTATTTCAGGTGTAGTGTTTCCAGTTGCAGCATGGGTATACAGGGTGACTTTCTGGTTATAGAATGTCTCACGGTTTGAGAATGGCAAGCCAAGGTGAACCCAAACAGAGGGGAGGAAAGCCAGTAAGTCCAAAAATATGTACACAGGTCAGGGCTCTTCTGAGCAAGCAAAGGAAAGGGGGAAATCCCAACAACATAACACAGCCAAAACAAAATCAAAGACTTAGGTCTATAGCAAGAACTCCCATAAACCATAGGAAAAACAACAAAGGTGGGGAATAAGAAGCAGTTAGCAAATTAAAAACAAGTTGAATGCCAACACAACACAGAAACTTTGCAGGCAGTTTCCTACAGGTTTTATGTTGTTTAAATACTGTTGTTGCCTGTCATGACTGGATGTCCCTCCATTGACCTAGACTGACCTGCTACTCATGGTGCCCCAGTTGCCAAAGTCTGGTATGCTGTGGCCATAGGTATAATCTTTTAGCCATTATAAAAACCCCATTACTTTGCTAAACCCTGGCAAAACCCAAATTAACCTACTTGATCCCTGGGCGGTCCACCTGGCTCTCAAACGTTTCTGCCACCCCTCGGAGTTAACCAAGCCAAGTCCAAACAGACAATAGATCTGCGATGTGGTTAGTCAACAAGATGGGTGATGTGGATGTCCGTCCCTTGTGCCTAGAAGCTCTGAAATCATAGTCTTGGGCTCAGGCTCATGATATTAGGTTGGTGATATGAATGTGTAAGTGGATGTTCGTAGTTGGTGTTCATTTGCCGATCACAAGTGATGTTTCCATCCAGAGGTGATCAAATCCGTCTTCGCTCTGTGGGACACCCGTCTAGTAGGCTTGTTTGCCACTCATAAGAAAAGGTCTGTATCCTTCAGATCTCCCGTAGGGAGCCCTGTGAAATGTGTTCTACCTGGAGTTGAACTTTAATCTCAACTATGAATTTCCTCCCATCCCTCTGATTTCTTGGGTTCTGAGTAAGTTGTGTCAGGACCATGTGCAGAGATTGTAGTAGACTGGCTGCAGAGGGTGTTGCACTCCTTCCTTATCTGTCTCTATGGCTTCCTCTTATGCTGAGGGCAGACCTCCTCTTGCAGTGGGTGGGGGTGATTATTCATTTGAAGCTTTAGAGCCATTGCCTTCCTCCCTGAAGATTAATGTGGGCAGTCTGGGTCCATCTCATCTACCTGCTGAGGTGGTGGATGTGCTTTTTCAGCCTTGTGCTCCTTCCATTCCCCTGATACCCTTTGTGGGGGTTGGTGTCTCGGGCACACCACCGGTCAGACAAGGAAGAGGGCTGCCTGTTGATCATCGCTGCACCAGTGTCGATTTCTCAAAAGCTTGGGGGCTGCGGGTGCAGTGGGTTCTTTGGCGTCAGTTTTCTTCATCCAGGGCAGTCGTGGTCAAAGGGGGGGGTTCTCTCTGCAGGTGTTGTTGTGGAGGGGTGGAGAGGTCAACCCAGGGTGGCACTTGGTTGCCGTCACCTGGGTGTCCTCTCTGGTTGGTTGGGCCACCAGGACTCGAGCCGTGGGCATCTGGTGCAAAGTGGTTTGGACTCACGCTTCTGTAGTGAGGTGGGAGTCCTTCAGAAGAGGTTTCTTTTTCTGTTCTTCTTTGGACAGGGCCACTGTCCACAGGAGTTATTGATCCTCTGTGATGCAGGCAGTTCTCTGGAGGTGTTTCAGAGGTCGCTGTACCTGCAGGACGCGTCGCTTTTCTTCTGCAGCTTCTTTGAAGCAGGAGACAGGCTGGTAGGGCTGGGACCAAGTCAGTTGTCTCCTTTCCTTCTCTACTGGGTTTTCTGCCAAGCAGTGCTTCTTCTTGTGAGGTCGTCAGGAATCTGACTAGCTCAGGGAGTCCTTAAATACAAGATTTAGGGGCATTGTTGGGGTTAGAGGGCAGTAGCCAATGGCTACTGTACCTGAGGGTGGCTACACCCTCCTGGGGCCCACTCCCTTGGGGGAGAGGGGGAGCGGCACATTCATTTCCCTATTGGCCCTGATCCTCCAAACCTAGATGGAAGATTCTGTAAGGAGGGGGTCACTTAAGCTCTGGACACCTTAGGGGTGGTCCTGGCTTAGGTGGTGACTCCTCCTTGTTTTTTCTAATTATCCCTCTGAACTTGCCATCAAAAGTGAGGCTTTGTCTGGGGGCTGGGCATCTCCACTAACTGGAGTTCCCTGGGGCATTGTAACACGAAGCATGAGCCTTTGAGGTTCCCCGCTAGGTGTTACAGTTCCTGCAGGGGGGAGGTGTGAAGCACCTTCACCCAGTGCAGGCTTTGTTTCTGGCCACAGAGAGCAGAAATGCTCTCACACCATGGGGTCAGAAATTCGTCTCAGTGGCAGGCTGGCACAGACCAGTCAGTCCTGCACTGAAGGACTGGGTAAAATACAGGTGGCATCTTTAATATGCCCTCTGTGTACATTTGTTAATAAATCCAACACTGGCATCAGTGTGGGTTTATTATTCTGATAAGTTTGATACCAAACTTCCCAGTATTCAGTGTAGCCATTATGGAACTGTGGAGGTTGTTTTGACAAACTTCCAGACCATATGCTTAATATGGACACACTGTATTTACAATATCTAAGAATGGACTTAGAAACTGTAGGGGCATACTGCTCATGCAGCTGTGCCCTCACATGTGGTATAGTGCACCCTGCCTTAGGCAGTGTTTTGTGTGCATGATACCCTGAGGGGGATGTTATGTCGACTTTGCCTTTTTCTCCTCACCAACACACACAGCCTGCACTTGCAGTGTGCATGTTTTAGGTGAGGGGTCCCTTAGGGTGGCACAACACATGCTGAAGACCTTAGGGACCTTCCCTGGTCACAGGGCCCTGGTACCACTAGTATCTTTTACAAGGGACATACCGGTGTGCTGCCCCCCCTTGCACCTTGAGACCCTCACGGGTGAGTAGTACGCTTTACAAATTCCTGATTGATTGATTGCCAATTGTGGAAACAATGGTACATTGTTAGTGAAAGAACACTGATGCTGGGGCCTGGTTAGCAGGGTGGTAAATGCAAGAAGGGACGTTTTCCTACAAGGACTATTCAGATTTTGCAAGTCCTGTGAAAAAGACTACATCTGGATGATCCACATAAAGAATGCTTTTACTGCCTTTACCCTAACCACCAAATAAAGGACTGTAAGGTATGTAGAATCTTTTCTTCAAAGACTCTTAAAGATAGGGAGGACCCTTGGCAAGACTTAAAATACCTGAAAAGACTTTAACACTGGCCATAACATCTCCTAGTAAGGTATCGCCTTTTCCTCCTTCTCACCTATTGGACATGGAGGATTCAGGTGACAACATACCCTTTGGAATCGTGCATAGTCCTTCCCAGCTATTCGCGAAATGCCAGGAAGATGATGATTTTGAGGAAGAAGAGCAGAGCTATTCCCCGTAGTATTAAACCCCTCAAGCGAGAAGGTATTATGAACCTCAGAGACTGCATTATACACTTCAAAGACTGCAGGAAGAGATGCAATTGCCTTCTATTCTGGTTCTAGCCTGCACCACCAGTCTTGGCCCATCTACACCTCAGAATCTGCCTATACCTATCACCCACAGGATTACATCGAGACTCTGCGCTACCACGAGATGACCCCTCTTCATTGGAGAATCAAAGGGAAGATGGGGAGATACATGATAATCCCCCTCCACAAGATGAGTTGGATGACTATTGAATTCCTACACCGTCACCCCACCGCCACGCCCATCAGATTCACCTCCTGAGGACATCAACTTGATGGACCGAGCCGCAGCACAATTTCACATTCTGCCATCCATTAAGCAGGCTGACTGCTTCCTATATGATTTTAAGGAGCAGGCAAGGGAATCAGTACGTTCAGTCCCCATTATTGATTAGATATGAGACGAGGGGATTAAAATAATGAAGAACCTGGTTACCGTGACTGCTGTGCCACCACGGGTAGATAAAAAATACAAAGCCCTGGAAGACTCCCCAGCCTGCTTTACATGGCATCCCGAACCGGACTCAGTGATATCGCAAGTGGCACAACGCCATTCCAAGAAGCCACCTGCCACTATTTACACTCCACCAGATAAAGAGGGCAGACGTCTGGATAACGTGGGCAAGAGGTTCTCCATCATATCTGCCATCGTAGTGCGAGCAGCTAACTCGCTGGCAATACTTGGCCGCTACGATAGGCAGATGTGGTCTGATATCAGAGACCTCGTAGACCCTATTCTGGAAGACAAAAAGGCAGAAGCAGCGAAGATCCTTCAAGAAGGAGAACATACCTCTTCTGAGGTGATAGACTGCACGCTTGACATAGCTTCTGTCAGCTAGCAGGAGTGGCTGTCAGACACCAAGGATGGCTTAAGTCTACATCTTTTAGGCTGGAGGTCCAGTCGAAGGTTCAAGATATGGCCTAAGATGGGGAGATGCTTTTTGGAAAGCACATTGATGGTGTGCTGCTAGCAATAAAGTATAACACAGATACTCCTAGATCCCTGGGAACCCTGCACCATAGAAAACTGCCCTTCTGGGGTGGGGGTGGGGGGGATCCGTAGAAGGGGTTTCTCCTTCTGCCGAGAATCATATTAGTCCTCAGCTGTTCTAGCCCTTTCAGTCTTAGTACAGGCAAGGCTACCTGCAACAGTACCGTCAGCCTCCGCAGTGGCCTATGACAAACATGACCCTTGCCGGAAGCAACCTCCCCAGGGTAGAGATGCGGGTCGCAAGCGGTGACCTTTTTCGGGTGCCTGCTACAAACATCACATAATATCGTGTGAGTGTGAAGATTTCCAACCACCTACCCCAGTGGAGGGAGATAACTACGGACAAGTGGGTATTGGACTTGTTCGCTTTTGGCCATACTCTAGAATTTGTGCAGAAACCACCAGACAACCCTGCAAGAGGAGTACACCCCCTACCCCCATCGTCACTTACTAAGAAAGGAAGCTCTCATCATGCTTGCAAATGAAGCAGTAGAGTTTTCTGTTTTCAGAAAGGGGGATAAGCTACTATTCTTGATTCTTCCTTGTAGGACGTTGGCTCTGTATATACTATTTCAAAGTAAGAAATACTGTGCACAGAGTCCAAGGGTTCCCCTTAGAGGTAAGATAGTGGCAAAAGTAGATCATTCTAATGCTCTATTTTGTGGTAGTGTGGTCGAGCAGTAGGCTTATCAGAAGGTAGTATTAAGCATTTGTTGTACATACACAGGCAATAAATGAGGAACACACACTCAAAGACTTACTCCAGGCCAATAGGTTTTTATATTGAAAAATATATTTTCTTAGTTTATTTTAAGACCCACAGGTTCATGATTTACAGTTAATACTTTTAATGTAAGGTACTTCACTTAGATACTTTAGGAACTTTGAATGAAAACAATATCATGTACAGTCTTTGAAAATAGCTTATTGCCATTTTTACAAAGTGGACACAGTGCAAAAATCAACAGTTCCTGGGGGAGGTAAGTAAAGGTTAGATTAGGAGGTAAGTAAAACACTTACAAGTCCCAGTCCTGGGGCATAGGCAGCCCACCTTTGGGGGTTCAAGGCAACCCCAAAGTTACCACACCAGCAGCTCAGGGCCGGTCAGGTGCAGAGGTCAAAGAGGTGCCCAAAACACATAGGCACCTCTGGAGAACAGGGGTGCTCCGGTTCCAGTCTGCCAGCAGGTAAGTACCTGCGTCCTCGGGGGGCAGACCAGGGGGGTTTTGTAGAGCACGGGGGGACACACGAGAAGGCACACAAAGTACACCCTCAGCGGCACAGGGATGGCCGGGTGCAGTGAGCCGAGCAGGCATCTAGTTTTAGATAGAAAACAATGGAGTGACACAGGGGTCACTCTATCATTGCAGGCAGGCACAGGGGGGGCTTCTCGGGACAACCACCACCTGGGCTAGGCAGAGGGTCGCCTGGGGGTCGCTCCTGCGTTGAAGTTCCGTTCCTCCAGGTCCTGGGGGCTGCGGGTGCAGTGCTGGTTCCAGGCGTCGGGTCCCTTGTTACAGGCAGTCGCGTCAGGGGGAGCCTCTGGATTTCCTCTGCAGGCGTTGCTGTGAGGGACCAGGGGGGTCGTCTCTGGCTACTCAAGGGCTCGCAGTCGCCGGGGAGTCCTCCCTGTAGGGTTAGTTTTCCGCAGGTTGAGCCGGGGGTGTCGGGTGCAGAGTGGAAAGTCTCACGCTTCTGGAGGGAAACGTGAGGTCTTTAAAAGTTGCTTCTTTGTTTGCAGAAAGTTGCAGTCTTTTGAACAGGGCCGCTGTTCTCGGGAGCTTCTTGG
This sequence comes from Pleurodeles waltl, assembly GCF_031143425.1. Taxonomy (NCBI): domain Eukaryota; kingdom Metazoa; phylum Chordata; class Amphibia; order Caudata; family Salamandridae; genus Pleurodeles; species Pleurodeles waltl. The sequence continues at coordinate 1,799,507,545 of NC_090444.1, read as the reverse complement.
TCATTTGGATGCAGGGCAGTCCTCTGAGGCTTCAGAGGTCGCTGGTCAATGTTGGATGCGTCGCTGTTGCAGTTTTCTTCAAAGTCGGGAGACAGGCCGTTGGTGCTGGGGCCAAATCAGTTGTCGTCTCCGTCTTCACTGCAGGGCTTCAGGTCAGCATTCCTTCTTCTTTAGGTTGCAGGAATCTGTCTTCCTCTGTTCTGGGTGCCCCTAAATACTGAATTTAGGGGTGCGTTTAGGTCTGGGAGGGCAGTAGATAATGGCTACTGTCCTTGAGGGTGGCTACACCCTCTTTGTGCCTCCTCCCTGTGGGGAGGGGGGCACATCCCTAATCCTATTGGGGAAATCCTCCACTCACAAGATGGAGGATTTCTAAAAGTAAGAGTCACCTCAGCTCAGGACACCTTAGGGGCTGTCCTGACTGGGGAGTGACTCCTCCTTGTTTTCCTCATTATCCCCTCCAGCCTTGCTGCCAAAAGTGGGGGCAGTGGCCGAAGGGGCAAGCATCTCCACTAGCTGGGATGCCCTGTGGCACTGTAACAAAGGGGGTGAGCCTTTGAGGCTCCCATCACACTTTCAGTCATAACTTAGCATCAGCAAAGGCAAAAAAAAGTCATGGGGGTAACCATGCCAAGGAGGCATTTCCTTACATCTTGGCTGCGAGGTATCCCACCACAGAATCAGTGTATGGCAGTCATTGTGAACTGCTGCAGCAACTGACCAATTGACCCTTCACACGTGAAGTTTTCAGAAGTTTTATTGTTTGTTCTGTACCTAGCCCAGCAAAAGCTTGATTTAGATGCTGTTAATGGTTACTTATCAGCTTTTTCTGCTGGTGTTACAGTTCCTGCAGGGGGAGGCGAGAAGCACCTCCACCCAGTACAGGCTTTGTTCCTGGCCACAGAGTGACAAAGGCACTCTCCCCATGTGGCCAGCAACATGTCTGGTGTCTAGCAGGCTGGCAAAAACTAGTCAGCCCACACTGGAAGTCGGGTATGTTTTCAGGGGCCATCTCTAAGATGCCCTCTGGGTGTATTTAAAAATAAATTGCACACTGGCATCAGTGTGCATTTATTGTGCTGAGAAGTTTGATACCAAACTTCCCAGTTTTCAGTGTAGCCATTATGGTGCTGTGGAGTTCATGTTTGACAGACTCCCAGACCATATACTCTTTATGGCTACCCTGCACTTACAATGTCTAAGGTTTTGCTTAGACACTATAGGGGCATTTTGCTCATGCACATATGCCCTCAACTGTGGTATAGTGCACCCTTCCTTAGGGCTGTAAGGCCTGCTAGAGGGGGGACTTACCTATGCCTCAAGCACTGTGAGGCTGGCATGGTACTCTGAGGGGAGTGCCATGTCAACATAGTCATTTTCTCCCCACCAGCACACACAAGCTGCGAAGCAGTGTGCATGTGCTGAGTGAGGGGTCCCCAGGGTGGCATTATACATGCTGCAGCCCTTAGAGACCTTCCCTGGCATCAGGGCCCTTGGTACCAGGGGTACCAGTTACAAGGGACTTACCTGAGTGCCAGGGTTGTGCCAATTGTGGAGACAAAGGTACAGTTTAGGGAAAGATCACTGGTTCTGGGGTCTGGTTAGCAGGATCCCAGCACACTTTCAAATCATAACTTGGCATCAGCAAAGGCAAAACGTCAGGAGGTAACCATGCCAAGGAGGCATTTCCTTAGACAAGTACCTTACAATGTATGTACTTAAATGAATTCTGAATCTTGTGGTTCTAAAATAACTTAAGAAAATAATATATTTCTATATAAAAACCTATTAGCCTGAAGTAAGTCTTTGAGTGTGTGTTTTCATTTATTGCCTGTGTGTGTACAACAAATGCTTAACACTACCCTCTGATAAGCCTACTGCTCGACCACATTACCACAAAATCAAGCATTGGTATTATCTAATTTTGCCACCATCAACCTGTAAGGGGAAACCTCGGACTCTGTGCACACTATCTCTCACTTTGAAATAGCATAATCAGAGCCAACTTCCTACAGTACCCCTCTAACGTACCTGCCCTGGGTACAAAGGTACCCTATACTAGGGACTTAAAGTTAGCCATTTCCAGTGTGGTACAGCCAATTCGACATACACTTTAGGTTTAGGGCACTGGCACTGTGGTCTGGTTAGCAGGTGCTGTCATGACCCTGTATTCTGTATAATACTCCAATGAGTCACAGCTCCCCTCTATGGTTGCATAATGAACCTATCTATCTGAAATTCAGGATTGTCTGGGGGAGATAGGCCTAACTGTTGCCAGTGGTATGTTGTGCTGCTCAGTAGTACTTCTGGATGACAGGCAAGGCCACCCCCCCTCGTACCACCCCATGGTGAGTTTGTGTAGTGCAATCCTGGCTGGGCCCCCATCCCAGAGCAGTGTTTTGAGTTCCTTTTCAGTGGCTTTAAAATCAGAAATATGTTGCCAGGTAGGGTGTGTTCTGTACAACATAAAAAACACAAGGAAGGGACATCATTTTAAAAGGGAAGTTCTCCCCAGAAGAGACAATGGCAGGGACCTCCAGGGCTTAACATTTTGCCTCAGTCTATTCAGTGGTGATAAGAGGTTTTTGATGTAGAATAGGTCGTGATATATGCCTAGGAATCAAAATCTTTTCATGACTATTGTTGCCTCGCAGTCCCAGGGCAGTCGTGGCTTTCGGCCTTGCAGGAGATAGATTCAAGATTTTTTCCAGTTTATATTATAGCCTTAGTAGTGGCCATAGTTGGTAATGATCTGCATATTGACGAAGTCTGTAACATATAACAGGATGTCATCTGCATACAATGCTATTTTTGCCTCTCAGTTATCATTCCAGTATAGTCCACGGACCACAGGATCCTGTCTGACCCAGGCCTTAAAGGGCTCTACCATCGGGGCAAAAAGAAGCGGTGACCGGCCAACCCTGACGATTGCCACGCTGGAGGCTAAAAACCCACAACAGCCCGGTATTGACTTTCACCTGAGCTAATGGGCTTCTCACCCAGCTAATGAGAAGCGCAGACCAAAACCCAGTCTGATCAAGACCTCGAGCATGTAGAACCATTTCATTGTGTCAAACACTATTCTAGTGTCGAGCGCGAGTACTAGGATACTCTCCTTGTAAGTTGTTAGACTGCCTCAGCACACCATGGAGGCGCCACAAGTTAAGAGTGGTACTTCAGCATGGCATGAAGCCTGATTGGTCTAGGTGGACGAGTTGTGACAACGTTGAGTAAGCGGGAAGCAATCACTTTTGTTCTGATTTTCATCTCAGCATTAAGTTGGGATATAGGCCAGTATGAGGCACAATCTTCAGTTTCCTTCCCGCTGTAGAGATATCAGTGGTAGCTAGTCATTGGTCCCTAGGCAGCGCTCTCAGATGCCAACACTCCTTGAAAATACGCAGCAAGTAAGGGGCTAGTCTTGAGGCCATTAGCTTACAGCGCTTGATTGGCACGCTGTTTGGGCCAATGGCCTTGCCCGGAATAAGATTACGTATTATCTCAGCTTTAGTTAACTCTTCTTCTAAGATAGTTCTGTCAGACTGTTCAAGGGTTGGGATACAGATGTTGGCAAGGAGCACCCTGGATTGTACCGCTGTGGCAGAACCTCCTGGGAGTATATCTGAATGTAGTAAGTGGCGAAGGCCTTAGCTGCAACTTGTAGTTCTCTCACTAGTGTCCCAGGGCTTGTCTGTACCTCTAACTCACAGTGGTCTGTCTGTTCCTTGTTGTCTAACCAGGCTAGGAGTTTGCCCGCCTTGTTACCACCCTCATAGAGGCAGTGCTGCGTTTCTCTGACTCATTTTGGCGAAATCAGTGGCCTTATCTGTATATTCTTTTTGCTTTAGTTGCAAAACATGTAGGTTCAGTCGAGTCTTGTGTCGGGGATCCCTCTCTAGTTCCTGCAACACTTTTTCAAGGATCTCAAGTTTAGCTCGTTGGTCTCTTTTGTGGCCTACTATCAGAGAGAGGCCCTGCCCTTTAATGTCTGTCTGTGGTAAGTTGGCTAAGGCCTCATTTTCGGTGAAAGTGTTCTGTTGCCTCTATAATGCTCTCCTAGATATGTGGCACTTTGAAGTACCAGGAACTGAGCAAGATTTCTCAATGTTCATGAACCCTGTGGAGAGTAAAGGCCACTTAAATCGGGAAGTGATTTGAAATGCCCCTGGCTAGATCTTGGACGTCTGAGTAATGGTCGACTTGATCAATCCGGGAGAGGCTGCCATGAGCCCCCTTGTGAAAAGTGAAGTGTTGCAGTCTGGAGTTAAAGCACGCCAAAGATCAGTTAAGCCAAGGGCTGTAAGAAAATATGGTAATGGGTAACAGGAGGATCCTGTGTGTCTTGTAGGTAAGCTGTCTTGCTCCTCACAATGCACCAAGTTAAAACCACCCCCTAATAGCAATTTACCCTCTGGCATTAGAGCGAAAGGGAGCTTAAGTCAGGCAATAGTAAGTCCTGGAGACAGAGCGGGACATAAACTGAGCACACATTGTCACACCCTCCCATCTCCCCGTGAGGGCCGCATATCGTCCTTGGGTGTCAGACCAAGTTTGGTGGATGAGTAGTAGGAGTGACTTTCGTATGAGAATCCCCACTCCCCTGCAACTAGTAGTGTATCCTGCATGTATGGCCATTTTATATCCACATCTATCCAGTGCACAATATGTGTTGCCCATCATTTGGTTCTTGTGGAACAGAACAATATTAGGTATAGGATGTTTAATAAACTGCAACTCCTCTTTAAATGTTATCTCCCAGGCTGTTTTCATTCCAGGAGAGAAGTTTTATTTTACACCTGTTTGAGGGGTCACCCATGCGTGTTTGTGATCAGGAGACCTCGACTGTCCAGCTGGTCTCCACGCTAGTAGTTGGTAGGACATACAGAAATAATTGTGTTTACTTAGTGTCAGTTCCAATTTATCACAGAATAGCTTCACTGTCAAAAACAAAACAAGAATGCAATCAAAACCCATGAACTGTACCCTCCTCCCTGCATAGTGGACTTAGAAGTGCCCACCCCCCAAATTTGCAGAGTGCCTGTTCCCCCGAACTATTACTGAGAAAACAGGTGACTGTTGCGACCACGAACAATCCCCACCACACCCCATTCAGAGTGCTCACTTGTTACCAAGAGTCATCTGTGCATGGATAACTTGATCAGCTGTGGCGACCTCAGCAGACGGGCTGGCATCCTACACACAGGGAACCGGGGGGAAAGTAAGGAAAAAAGGGAAGAAGAGGTGATTCCCTTCACTCCAAGTCATTGCTGTGACACAGGTCTCAGTGGCTCTTCATTTCATCCTGTACCACCCGTCCATTTGTTGTGAAGTTCCTGGTGAGGCTCCACTCTCGTGGCTTGATGTTGCGGTGACCTCTGCCCAAGTTGCATGTCTCTGGAGTCCGAGGTGTCAGGCTTGTCTGGACTGGTTTCTTGGTTTTGCAATACCAGCTGACCACCAATCATCAAGCCAGTCCCAAGCCTCTTCAGGGGGTTTGAAGTGCCAAGTTTTCCCCTCTGTTACCACTCATAAATGTGCTGGGAACAGCATAAAGTATTTTAAGCCCTGGTCTCGTAGAGCACATAGGGTGCTAGGGGCCAAGGTCACAAGGAACACCAGCAGTTTAGTTTTACCTGCCCTTGGTTGTCCAGGTGCAGAGGTGCAGGATGGATCGCACTGCACAGCTGGCCTAGAGGGGGCCTGCTTGGAAACAGGCTGCAGAGGGGGACTTGGGAATAAATCAGGAGCTCCTAATTGGGGAGCTCGGTCAGTGGGGGTCCTGGAAGCAAGGGAACTCGATTGGTTGTCGTGGACCCAGGCTATGGAGCTTGGGTGCAGCTGGTTTTGGTCGTTGGGTGCTCCTGGATCAAGGCACCCACGTTTTCCGGTTGGACTTGCAAAAAGGAGATAAAACAGGGCAGCTGGTCCCCTCAGTGCTGACTTCTGCGATGCTGACATTCCTTGATGGCATGTCTCTGGTTGTGATATTTAAGTCAAGGCTGGACTCAAACAAGCATTGTTTGCTGCAAGGGGTGTGGGACTCCAGGTATGGGTGCAGGACAGCTCCAGTAGTTCCTGGGGTCTTCTCATGTGGTGGGGAGATGGGTCATTCTCCTGGAGCACGGTGGCCACCTCCTGGGTGGCTGCTGCATCGGTGGACCCGTTAGTCAGCCGAACGGTGATCAGGACATTGCGGTTGGTGCAGGGAAGTGGCTCCTCCACATCAAGGGAGATGCTTATGGCTTTGTGAAGTGCTGGAGGCCCTCAGAGGTTTTTGGGGGTTACACAGCTACAGGACTAATTTGGGTTGTCAAGATTGTCGGGACAGGAGCAGGTAAGCAGGCAGGGTTTCACGCCAAAGTCCGCCAGCAGTCCGCAGTTCTCGCTTCTTTGGTTCTTCTTGGTCCTTCTTCTTTTGCCAGACTAATCTCTTCTTCTGGTGTCATGGGGCCCTCTAAACATTCTTTAAAAATAACTATATTTTTCTAAACATTGGTCTCGAGTTTCTGCTTGAGTGTGTGTCCCATTTATTGACTCTGTGTATTCAACATATGCTTAGTACTACCCACTGATAAGCTGAACTGCTCACCCATACTCCTACAAAAGAGAGCATTTGGTATTACTGTTTTAACGCTGTAAACCAATAAGGGTCACCTGGACTATCTGCATAGTGCCACCTTACGTTCAGTACACTACATAGATAACCAGCTTCCTACAGGGCAGAACTGTGGTTCAGTACTTTTTCTACCACCTGCAATGCCCAATTTCAGCATTTATGTGCGTTGGAGTTTCCAAAGCAGCTCTCTTTGGACGTTGCCTCCCGTCTAGAATGGAGCTTGGGATTTCTGTATGCCTTCCCGCTACTTGCTTTCTTGCCCTGAGTTCTGTAGAAGATCAGGAATGACTGGACACAAGTCATGCTAGTGGCTCCAGGTTGAACCTCTAGAGTGTGGTACCTAGACGTCGTGGATTTGGACATCTATCCTTCTATCAAGCTGCCACTTCCAGAGGATTTTTTTATTGCTGCAGCAGGACAAGATACTGCACCCCGACCTGCTCAATTTGCATCTCTAGCCTTGGAGATTGTGCAGCAGCTGTTGACCACCTTTGACCTTCCCTTTGTGGTTGTTGATGTCATCTTGTGTAGGAAGTTGGCTCTGTATATACTATTTCAAAGTAAGAAATAGTGTGCACAGAGTCCAAGGGTTCCCCTTAGAGGTAAGATAGTGGCAAAAAGAGATAATTCTAATGCTCTATTTTGTGGTAGTGTGGTCGAGCACATGGCTTATCAGAGGGTAGTGTTAAGCATTTATTGTACACACACAGGCAATAAATGAGGAACACACACTGAAAGACAATTCCAGGCCAATAGGTTTTTATATAGAAAAATATATTTTCTTAGTTTATTTTAAGAATCACAGGTTCAAGATTTACAACAATACTTCAAATGAAAGGTATTTCACTTAGGTACTTTAGGAACTTTGAATAATCACAGTAGCATGTACAGTTTTGGCAAAAATGGCAATAAGCTATTTTAAAAGTGGACACAGTGCAAAAATCAACAGTTCCTTGGGGAGGTAAGTAAGGGTTAAGTTCACAGGTAAGTAAAACACTTACAAGGTTCAAAGTTGGGTCCAAGGTAGCCCACCGTTGGGGGTTCAAGGCAACCCCAAAGTTACCACACCAGCAGCTCAGGGCCGGTCAGGTGCAGAGGTCAAAGTGGTGCCTAAAACACATAGGCTTCAATGGAAATAGGGGTGCCCGGTTCCAGTCTGCCAGCAGGTAAGTACCCGCGACTTCGGAGGATAGACCAGGAGGGTTTTGTAGGGCACCGGGGGGGACACAAGCAGGCACAGAAAGTACACCCTCAGCGACACAGGGGCGGCTGGGTGCAGAGTGCAAACAGGTGTCGGGTTTTCAATAGGAATCAGTGGGGAGACCCGGGGGTTCTCTTCAACGATGCAGGCAGGCACGGGGGGCTCCTCGGGGTAGCCACCACCTGGGCTAGGCAGAGGGTCGCCTGGGGGTCGCTCCTGCACTGGAGTTTGGTTCCTTCAGGTCCTAGGGGCTGCGGGTGCAGTGTGTTTTCCAGGCGTCGGGTTCCTTGAAGCAGGCAGTCGCGGTCAGGGGGAGCCTCTGGATTTCCTCTGCAGGCGTCGCTGTGAGGGTTCAGGGGGGTCAACTCTGGCTACTCACGGGCTCGCAGTCGCTGGGGAGTCCTCCCTGTAGGGTTAGTTTTCTGCAGGTTGAGCCGGTGCGTTGGGTGCAGAGTGGAGAGTCTCACGCTTCCGGCGGGAAACGTGGTTTTTAAAAGTTGCTTCTTTGTTGGAAAGTTGCAGGTTTGTTGAACAGGGCCGCTGTTCTCTGGAGCTTCTTGGTCCTTTTAGATGCAGGGTAGTCCTCTGAGGCTTCAGAGGTCTCTAGACCCTGGGGGATGCGTTGCTGTTGCAGTTTTTCTTGAAGTGAAGAGACAGGCCAGTAGGGCTGGGGCCAAAGCATTTGTTGTCTCCGTCTTCTCTGCAGGGCTTCAGGTCAGCAGTCCTCCTTGGTCCTCAGGTTGCAGGAATCTATCTTCCTCGGTTCTGGGAGCCCCTAAATACTCAATTTAGGGATGTGTTTAAGTCTGGGAGGTTAGTAGCCAATGGCAACTAGCCCTGAGGGTGGCTACACCCTCTTTGTGCCTCCTCCCTGTGGGGAGGGGGGCACATCCCTAATCCTATTGGGGGAATCCTCCATCTGCAAGAGGGAGGATTTCTAAAAGTCAGAGTCACCTCAGCTCAGGACACCTTAGGGGCTGTCCTGACTGGGGAGTGACTCTTCCTTGTTTTTCTCACTATCTCCTCCAGCCTTGCCGCAAAAAGTGAGGGAAGTGGCCGGAGGGGCGGGCATCTCCACTAGCTGGGATGCCCTGTGGCACTGTAACAAAGGGGGTGAGCCTTTGAGGCTCACCGCCAGGTGTTATAGTTCCTGCAGGGGGAGGTGAGAAGCACCTCCACCCAGTACAGGCTTTGTTCCTGGCCACAGAGTGACAAAGGCACTCTCCCCATGTGGCCAGCAACATGTCTGGTGTGTGGCAGACTGGCAGGAACTGGTCAGCCCACCCTGGAAGTCAGGCATGTTTTCAGGGGGCATCTCTAAGATGCCCTCGCTGTGTATTTTTACAATAAAGTGCATACTGGCATCAGTGTGCATTTATTGTGCTGAGAAGTTTGATACCAAACTTCACCGATTTCAGTGTAGCCATTATGATGCTGTGGAGTTTGTGTTTGACAGACTCCCAGACCATATACTCTTATGGCTACCCTGCACTTACAATGTCTAAGGTTTTGCTTAGACACTGCAGGGGCATAGTGCTCATGCACCTATGCCCTCACCTGTGGTATAGTGCACCCTGCCTTAGGGCTGTAAGGCCTGCTGGAGGGGTGACTTACCTATGCCACAGGCAGTGTGAGGTTGGCATGGCACCCTGAGGGGAGTGCCATGTCGACTTAGTCATTTTCTCCCCACCAGCACACACAAGCTGGCAAGCAGTGTGTCTGTGCTGAGTGAGGGGTCCCTAGGGTGGCATAAGACATGCTGCAGCCCTTAGAGACCTTCTCTGGCATCAGGGTCCTTGGTACCAGGGGTACCATTTACAAGGGACTTACCTGGGTGCCAGGGTTGTGCCAATTGTGGAGACAAAGGTACAGTTTAGGGAAGAACACTGGTGCTGGGGCCTGGTTAGCAGGGTCCCATCACACTTTCAAATCGTAACTTAGCATCAGCAAAGGCAAAAATGTCAGGGGGGTAACCATGCCAAGGAGGCATTTCCTTACATCTTGGCTGCGAGGTATCCCACCACAGAATCAGTGTATGGCAGTCATTGTGAACTGCTGCAGCAACTGACCAATTGACCCTTCACACGTGAAGTTGACAGAAGTTTTATTGTTTGTTCTGTACCTAGCCCAGCAAAAGCTTGATTTAGATGCTGTTAATGTTTACTTATCATCTTTTTCAGCTTTTTCTGCTGTTGACGGATCAGCCTTCATTATTGAAATCACCTTTGTGATGAGATTTTTTAAACATTTACATTTTGCCCCACCAAAACTCTTTGTAATGCCTCAGTGGGTCTGAACGTAATTATCTTTTTCTTTATGTTCGCCCATTTTGAGTCGCTGCACAGTTAGCTCTTGATGCTTCTGCCCTGAAAGACAGCCATTCTCATCTCCATAACGTCAGCTAGACATGAGTGTGCTCCAGGCTCTGTCAATGCACTGTATACCACCTTCTTCCATGATCAGTTGTTTCGTGGACCTGAGCTTCATTTCTGCTGAAAGTAGTTTCTTCTTTTGATGTTGAGTGAGCTATCGTTCTTCTGGCATTCTTTGCTCTGCCTTATCCCTCTAAGGAGGAAGAGAGACTCCATCATTTGGACCCTAAAAGAACATTAAGCTTCTATATTGATTGTCCCAAGGACCACTGAACGGACAATCAAATATTTGTTGGGTTTTCTGGAGCAAAGAAGCTCAAGACATTGCAAAAACAGACCATCTGTCAATGGATTGTTCTCTGCATAAAGATTTTCTAGTTACTGGTGAGAAAGCAGCCCTCAGAAGGCTTACAGGCTTATTCCACCAGGGCAAGAGCTGCTACTACTGCTTTGCCATATGGGGTACATGTCCTGGACATTTATTTGGGAGCTACTTAGACATCGATACACACACTCATGAAGCACTACTGTCTCGATAGTTATATTTGTCGAGGTAGGCATTTGGCTCGCTCAGTCCTGCAAGATTGTTTTGGCCTGAGACAATTCACAGACCAACTTCCATGGGAGTTACTGCTATAGTATCTACTCACAAGGTGAGGAAACAATAGTTAGAAGCATCCATCAGAAGAACAAGGTACTTACTTGAGGTAATGATCTTTCTGGTGGATACTCAATGTAAAAACATTCCCCGTTCTATGAACAGTACTCTTTTTCCTTCTAAAACGTTCAAAAGTCTAGATAATTGCACATTAATCAGGCCAGCTTCCTGATGGGCTGGGCTGAGGCACAGACAGCTTATAAAGCAACTGCCCTCAGCATGCATGGGTGGTGCTTAAAGGTGGCTCTGCTCGTCCCTTCTGGAGTAGAAAGACTTTGGCATGGGGACTGCATGACACCACCTACCAGTGCACAGATGTACTGCTATGAAAGTTTCTGGATCCAGTCTGACACCTGTCGCATATTTACAAGGTGAGAAATCTGTGGTTAATAGAATATCAACCAGAAAGACTTATGTATTTCTATCACACACCTTGTGTGAGAGTCCCAAAAAGAGCTCTGCTCTTGCTATTTTAAACTCTTTACTTACGGGCCTTTGCCACAACTCCACATTCACCTTAGAGAGCATACGAGGGGGGTTTCTATTGCATGCTGCACATGGCGAGGATGGACAGGTACCATGCCCCCCCCCTGCCAGGAGGCTGCACACACACCGTGCTCCTTCCTCTATCGAACTTGTATGCCTTGTATAGCTGCAGATGTCTTATGTACCTATGACTGAACTACTTCTCTGACCATTTTCTCAAAGGTTTGATGTATGTAATGCTTCATAAAATGCTAAAGTTAAAAAAAAAAAAAAAACACCCTTCTGAATTTTTCAAAATCTTCTTGGGCTTCCCTGTATTTTTTTGCCAGCTCAAGGTATTTTTCTAATTGAAATACCAAATGATAATCAATGAATATAGCCTGGAGGTAGGCTTTTACGTATACATCTGCCTTTGTTTACAAATGTTTATGTACATTTTGAAAAAAAATATGGGTCGAATTCAGGTGCATATCTTGAAGGAAAATGTCTTTAATCCAGAAAGAGGATTACGAGTAGCTCATTTTTATTTGCCTTTTTAACTCCCTCTTACAACCATGAAAAATGCTAGATGCTTGTATTTACTTATAGTGAAGTGTACAAGTGTGAAGTTATGTGTTTTGGGAAAATGTGCTCCCCCACAAGGCAGCGCAACCAGAATGTGGTACATTCTTTTTCTCTATCAAGCCTTTTTTTTTAAATAGAAAAATGTATTTTTTTCTATCTCCCTAATGCAGATTTTCACCATACTCTGCGTTATATTGACGATCCACCGGAATACAAAACACATCTGGAAAAATTGCAAGGCTTTTTCGGCTCCTTGTATAATTGCTGGTAAGATACCACACTCTTTTGTCTTGCTTGTGGTTTCATAAAATAAAGCATTTTTTAAATTTACATAAGCATTGTTCGAAATTGGTGTTATCAACTGTCTCCCTCTTTAGAAATATTACATTTGTTATATCATTTTAATACCTAATTAAATATTTCCCGGGCAGATTTTTATTTTTGACATATTTTCAGACTCCACGTTTTCCTTGGTGTTCTGGTGCAAGAGAGTGCTTTGTGTGCTTCACATTATTGTGTGGAAGACAAATGCAACTAAGCAAAGCTATGTATTGCGCCACTGCAGAAGTTGAACAAGTTAGTTACCTATGGTATAAATCTTTCTGGTGAATACTATAGGAAGCTGGCCTGGTGTGTGGTGGACACCTATGGTGTTGGCGCCTTATGCCAGGTCCAGACAACCCCTACTAGTGAATGAAGACAGTATCTAGGAAGCCAGGGATGTCTAGAGGTATCTGTGGAGGAGCAACCAAGACGTATCTAGGAGGAGTGTAAATCACTTGCAATACCACAGCAGTCACACAGCAACTTATCACACCTGAAAGTACCCACGCAGTGTTGCAAAAATAAAGGCACTTTATTATTATTATAGAGTACAACTGGAGGTAAGCGCACACTGTGTGTGTGTGTGTGTGTGTGTGTATACACACACACACACACACACACACACACAGAGTAATAGTTAGGAATTAGCCTAGGAAACATCAAGCATTGGCAAGAAATAGTAGAAAATAGCTAGGGCCCTAGGGGAGGGACAAACAATATACTAAAATAGAGGAATGCTAAGTTAGGTTTTCCACCCAAGGATGTGGAATAGTTAGATGGGAGCTTGAAGAACTCAGGACCCCAATAGGTGAGTACTTGATGACCCCCAGCAACCTGGACAGCAGAGGTAAGTTACCTGGTTTTCCCATAGGCCTACAAGGGGACTTAGAAAAGGAAATTTGTAAGAACAGGACCAGACTAGAGGAACCCAAAGGTGGATTGTGGAAGAAGAGGACCTGTAAAAGAAGAGGGCAGAGTCCAGTCCACAATAAAGTATCCAGACGGGGTCAAGAGCCACTACCCACCATTCTGTGGATGAAGAACTGGGTCGACAGGGGAAAATGAAGATCATCTGTGCAGTCCAGGAGCTGCAGAGAAGTCCTTGGAGTCATGCAGGTGATTTCCCAAGTCAGTCGTCGGGTTACAGAAAGGTCAGCAGTCATGAGGACCAACAACAAGCCTTGGCAAATGCAAACCCCCTGACAGAAGAAGAGTTACAAGGCTGAAGAGGACCAGCAATGGAGGGTAGCCCCTAAATAGCCCTTACAGGGGGCTTTGTCACTTTGCACGATGACCACCTATCAGATGGGGTCACTTACGTCACCTGTCTGACCTGGCCACTCCGATTCTCCCAGCGGACTCTGAACTTCTTGGTTTTAAGATGGCAGAATCAAGTGGCCACCTGATGAAGCTCTGGGCACCACCCCTGTGGTTGTGATGGATAGTGGAGTGGTTACTCCCCTTTCCTTTGTCCCATTTCGCAGCAGAGCTGATTTATTCAAGGAGGGCTCCAAATGTGCCCTTCAAAGCCTACCTTTGGCTTGGGGATGCTTCCCCTCCCAAGACATGTTACACCTATTTCCAAGGTTTGGGGTGTTTCCTCCCTCTCCCACAGGAATTTCTTTGTTCTGCCTTCCCCTGCTTAAGCTGCCGAAGGGCAGAAACCTGTCTGGAGGGTGGCAGCCGCATGGGTGCTTGCAAAACCCTGGAAGACTTGTAGGAGCAACAGTGGGGGAGTCTTTCAAGGAGCCCCCAGAGTGCATGTAATCATACAACCAATACTGGCAACAGTATTGGGATATGATTCTGACATATTTGATACCAAACATGCCCATGTTCAGAGTTAGCATTCTGTAGCTGGACATAGGTGGTGACCTATGTCCAGAACATGGGTAAAATGGCTTCTCCAGTATTGGATCTTTCATAGATTCACATGCTTGAATCATACCCGTTGTCGAGGTGGGAGTCTCACGGTAACCTGAAATACTCATAACAGTACACTCTATACACTCTATACTCCTTAGGTTCTTTTATAGTCTATCCATGTCGTTTTGTAAAAAAAGACCCAAAGTTGAACCTCAGCCAATCAGGCGTCGACACCCTCTAGAACACGCCCAACAGAGGCTCTTTCCCTCAAATTTTCTACCGCACGTCGTGTGAAGGGAGTCTCCCTGAGCTCTGCTCAGTATACCTTTCTGACAGGAATTTTTCTCTCAGAAAATTTTGCTTTTACAATTCTAGCATGTTTCAGCAGGCTAAGAAAGGTCTGTTTAGAGATTGTGGCAGCTGTGGGAAGAAGAGACTTCACGTTGATGACCCCACACAAAAAGTGTATCTACTGCCTCCATCCTGACCACAAAGTGAGAGACTGGGAAATCTGTCGCATCTTTAGTCCAAAAACCCTCAAGGTCCTTGAGGGTAGGCTTCTGTTGTGGCTCCAGTAGCAGAAAGCCATGGAAAACCCATCCTCAGATGAGTGAAGCATCATCTCGCTCCCTCAAACGTCAGGGAGAAAAAGAACTGTTTGAGAACCCCCAAAAAAGATGATGAAAAAGACAAAGCATAAATTTATGGAGAAACGGGGGCACCAAGAGGCTACTACTGCCAGATCAGAGCAATAGGCAAAACTCTTAAAAAAAAAAAAAAAAAAGGTTCGTTCAGAGCCTACAACGCATGTGGGAAAAAAAGGCACCCGCAAAAAGTGCCTCTCTGTCACTGTCGCTGACGAGTGATCCGGTAAGGCCTACTCCTGATGTCACCAAGAAATGTCCTTTGACGACACCATAGACGGTCACAGCGACGACGATGACATCCACATTTACGACTGCAGTATCTCCAATGATTGTAACATTGTCATCGCTGTTATCGACGATCATAATGGGCAAGATGTTTAAAAAGGCATCGTCGACGATGCAGGAGCAAAAGTGGTTTACCTGTCTGACAGCATTACCGTCGATGAAGCAACTGTCGTTGAGAAAAATAAAAACGACGTCGACGAGACAACGGTCGTCGAGAGATCCGTCGGCGGCAACACGGTCGACGAGAGTACCGTCAACGACGGATACTGCAATGCCAACAGCAGGGATGGAAGTTCTGTCCACTCAACCGTCGACCATCATGCCCCCTTCTGGAGACTTAGAAGCACAGCAGGAGTCCACAAGAATCCTCCCTCTTTCTTTTATCTCCATGGGAGAAAGGACATCTTCAATCCTTCCAAGCCATACATCTCCAAGCAAAGTCCTGCCATATCCACCGCAGCATCTACTAGATGACGATGACGGCAATTATTCCCAGGATGAAGGAATGTTCGGTGCAGCCAGTAACCCATCTCAGCTGCATGTAAAGTACCAAGACTTAGATGAGGAGGAGGAAGAACAGCAACAGCTCTATTATTCTTCAACAGTATATCAGGAGGGCTCTTCATACCCAACGGGGGAGCAGAAACCGTCTTTCCCCCATGCCCAGGTCTCTGGTGACAAATCTACAGGGTATGCTCAGGGACTACTATAGACGATTCCCACCATCAACGCCCGCAACCCCATCTAGGCTGTACTGTCAACAGACACCTATACAGGCCCGTTTACTAGCCTTCAAGGAACGCCACAAAGAAATGTCCCAGTGGTACCACCGCCACAGGATGAACACATCTCATCAGATGAAGAGAGGGAAGAAGGAGAAATTTCTGAGGCAGCCCCTAGTGAGTGGGATGACCACCTCATTCCCACGCCGTTGCCGCCGCCAGCAGGACCAGTTGATTCGCCCCCGGAGGACATTGAAGGTTTCCACAATTTAATGGAAAGGGTGGCCAAGAGATTCAACTTGCCTATCGTTTCCCAGGAAACAGATTGTTTCTTATACGATTTCAAAGAGCCATCAAGGAAATCTGTAAGAGCAATCCCAATAGTGGACTTCCTATGGCAGGAGGGATTGAAGGCTATGAAGAACCCAGCCACAGTCCCTTCACAGATGCCAAAGCTTGAGAAGAAATACAAGGCCCCGGACAACACTCCAGCCTGTTTAATATCGCAACCAAAGCCGGACTCAGTAATATCCCAGGCCGCACAACGCAGGTCAAAGAACCCTTCGGCACCTATTGCAGCGCCTCAAGACAAAGATGGGAGGAGGTTGGATAACATTGGAAAAAAGTTCTCCTCGGTAGCGGCGATTACAGTAAAGGCAGCCAACTCCAAGGCCATACTAGGGAGGTACGATCGACCGATGTGAGCGGACATGTCAGCATACGTAGATTTATTACCCGGGGATGTCAAGGTGGAAGCAAGGAAAGTGCTGCAAGAGGGTGAGCAGATCGCAGCGGAGATCATTGACTGCGCCATAGACATTTCCTTAACAGGATTCCGCCAACTCGCAGGAGCAGCGGTCTTGCGTAGACAGGGATGGCTCAAATCTGCCTCTTTCCGCCCAGAAGTCCAGAGCCGCATCCTAGATATGGCGTATGATGGGGAGAGTCTATTTGGGAAGCATTTTTGACGACATGCTGCAATCCATAAAGACGGTTACTGACACGACGAGATCGCTTGCTACCTTGCAGTACCGCAGACAGTCCTTTCGTGGGGCAAGAGGAAGGGGAAATTACTCCTTTCGAGGGGGTTTTCAACAACATAGACCCCAGTATCAGTCCTCTACAATAGTACCCAGACAGCAATACGGCCAACATCAACACCATTACTGGTTACCACCTACTGCGGCATATCGCCACCCGGCGAAAGGAAGACCAGCGCCACGGGGAAGAGATACCAGCAGGAACAAATGACCAGCTAGCCATACCAGCTTCCTACACTGCCAGGGGCTCCAAAGTCGGGGGTGGCATCACTTCTCACTTTCTTAGTTGGAAGGTCATGACATCAGACAGATGGGTGTTGGACGTAGTAGCCAGAGGACATACTCTGGAGTTCATTCAGAAACCACTGGACGTCCCGCCGTCGGGCCCTCCACCTCCACGAGTAGCCCAACTCCTCAATGAAGTACAAGTGATGCTACCCAAGGGAGCAATAGAGCTGGTACCTGCTCCTCACAGGAACAAGGGGTTCTACTCACGCTTCTTTCTGGTGAAGAAACCCTCCGGAGACTGGCGCCCCATTTTGGACTTAAGGTTGCTAAACAAGTTTCTGAAGAAACAGTCGTTCAGGATGGTAACACTGCAGGACATCTTGCGCCTCCTGAGTACCGGAGATCATATGGCATCCCTAGACCTCCAGGATGCGTATTGTCATGTTCCGATACACCTCAACCACTGAAAATTCCTCAGGTTCAAAGTAGCTGGTATGCATCTACAGTTTCATGTTCTACCTTTCGGTTTAAAATCAGCCCCCAGAATTTTTACAAAGATGCTGGCTCCTGTGGTGGCTCATCTTCGCCAGTCGGGCATACAGGTGTTTCCCTATCTCAACGACTGGCTTATAAAAGCACCATCAAAACGCCAGGTAATGCGTCACATAACTCTCTGCCTCCAGTTGTTCGACGATCTGGAACTTACCGTCAACTACCAGAAATCGCATCTTTATCAAACGCAGACATTGAGCTTTTTAGGAGCGATAGTTGACACTGTCCAATGCAAAGCGTACCCGTCGCAGGAAAGAAAATTAAAGCTCAACAGGATAGCCTGCAACCTCTCGGCAAAAAAGTGGGTTTCAGTTTGCGTTTACAAGTCATTGCTGGGAATGATCTCATCATGCATTCCACTGGTTCCAAACTGCAGACTACAGATGCGGCCCCTACAAGAGCAATTGGATTTACAATGGCACCAGGTTCAGGGGTCTTTCGAGGACAAAATTCTCATCACATCAGAGATGAGAGCAGCCATGGATTGGTGGGCAACACCGGCGAATTTGTCCAGATGTCTCACGTTTCAATCATCAGGTGCCTCGCTATATCGTGACAACGGATGCTTCCCTCGAAGGTTGGGGTGACCACCTTCAGGATCTTCGCATCAGTGGGTCTTGGACTCCGAAGGACAAACAGCTCCACAACAATCACCTGAAGCTCAAAGCTATAGATTTCGCTCTAAAAGCTTTCTTACCAAGGCTTCAGGGCTCAGATGTCTTGATCAGAACGGACAATACCATGTGCATGTTTTACCTAAACAAACAGGGTGGCACAAAGTCTCTACAGCTCTCACAGCAGGCTCAAAACATATGGAAATGAGCCATAAAGCACAACATTTCTCTGAAAGCAGAGCATGTCCCGGGACACAACAACGTACTGGCGGACACGCTGAGCAGGACAATAATCCCCTACCACGAGTGGGAACTGGATCAGGAGATTCGGATCAGCTATTCCAGTTATGGGGCAACATCGATCTGTTTGCCACATTCGAGAACAGAAAATGCCCCTACTATGCAAGCTGGCTTCCCCAAAGAGGATCGCAGGGAAATGCGTTTTCGATTAGATGGTCCGGCATTTATGCCTACGCTTTTCCTCCGATCCCATTCATTCCGAGAGTCATCAGCAAGATGAAGGCGGAGGGTTGTTGCCTCCTGTTAATAATACCGAGATGGCCCAGGCAGGTGTGGTTCACGGAGCTCCTCATGCTCTCGGAACAACCACATATGCTACTCAAATGGAAACCAGCCCTATTAACGATGCACCAGGGCCAAGTCAGACATCCGGATCCGTCATCTCTCCACTTATCGGCCTGGCTCCTGAGTTCCATGAGTACTCCAAAGTAAACATCTCTTCTGAATGCAGAAAGATTCTAGTCAGGGCTAGAGCGGATACTACCAACAGGACCTTCAGGCTAAAGTGGAAGCGTTTTTGTCTGTGGTGTGCAGCTGAAGGGTTGCACCCGATCTCCTCCCCTCCAGAGCAGGTATTACTGTACTTGTTACACCTGGCAAAGTCTGGACTCTCATACGCTTCAGTCAGAGTGCACGTGGCGGCAATTTCAAGATACCGCAGATCTCAAGATGCAGTTTCATTGTATTCCACCAGAATTATAAAGCAGTTCCTTAAAGGACTGTTTAGTACTTTTCCACTACTGTCTTGAGGAAGCGAATACCATGGACACAGCAGTGGGCCAAGCAGTCTTGAGACACTTGTTTAGCTAAGGTGAGTGTACACCACCTTACAGGTGTACATTCGACCGGCTCAAGGAGGGAGAGGACGCGGTCACAGAGACCCGTCTACACTCCCCATCCCATGATCGGGACTGTTCTATGAAAGATCCAATAATGGAGAAGAAAATGAGTTACTTGTAACTCTCCAGTATTGGTATCTTTCATAGATTCACATGCGAACCACCCTCCTCCCCGCAGAGGCTCCCCTTATAGAGAAACTCTTATCTTCACACTTGTACTAGAAAATCTGAGGGAAAGAGCCTCTGTTGGGAGTGTTCTAGAGGGTGTGGACACCTGATTAGCTGAGGTTCAACTTTGGGTTTATTTTTACAAAACGACATGGATAGACTATAAAAGAACCTAAGGAGGCCCTTGGGGCCAAGTGTACTGCTAAGTGTATTTCAGGTTACTGTGAGACTCCCACTTCGACTACGGGGATTATTCAAGCATGTGAATCTATGAAAGATACCAATACTGGAGAACCACAGTTACAGGTAAGCAATTAATTTACTTCCCAGCACTTGTGAATTTCAGGAAAATGGAGCTGCACATTGCCCTCTGGGCTTGGAGGGCCTACATTAGTTGTTGACTTAGTGACCTGTAGTGAAAAGATTGCATGCACCTTTTCACGCAGGCTTTAATGGCAGGCCTGTAGACACATTTTGCATGGGCTCTCATGGGTGGCACAATACACGCTGCAGCCCATGGTGATCCCCTGGTGCCCCAATGCTCTGGGTACCTAGGTACCATATACTAGGGACTTACATAGGGGCACCAGTATGCCAATTGTGAGGTGTACAAAGTCCTAGGCAACCACATTTAGAGGAACAGGGCACAATCACTGGGTCCTGATTAGCAGGATCCCACTGAAAACAGTCAAATCATACTGATAGCAGGCAAAAAGTGGTGACAACCATGGCAAAAAAGGATACTTTCTCACATAACCCCCCAAACAAAGGACAATAAGACTAACCTTGCCCAGTTGAGTTTTGATTGTTTATGTCGAAATATCTGGAGAGTCCATCTGCATTGGAGTGGTTACTCTCAGGTCTGTGTTCCACTACATAGTCCATTCCCTGTTAGGGATATGGACCACCACAACAATTTGGGATTCTCACCTTTCATTTGCTTTAGCCATAAGAGGGGCTTGTGGTATGTTTGAACAAGGAAGTGAGTGCCAAACAAATATGGCCTCGGCTTCTTCAAACCCAGATCACAGCAAAGGCCTCCCTCTCTATGGCTTTTCCCTGGGGGCCACCTTTCTGCTTATGAAAGCTACAGATTGGTCCTGGCCCTCATCATTCAGTTGAGGCAGTAATGCCCCTATTCCTACCTCAGAAGCAACTGTCTGCACAACAAATTGCTTGAAGTAATCAGGGCTTCTTAGTATAGGAGGAGAGCACTTGGCCTGTTTGAGGTCATCAAAAGCTTTTTGGCAGCAAGGTGGCCCCAAAACGTTCTGGGGCATCCTTTTGGATGTGAGGTCATTAAAGGGGACCACAATAGAGCCATAGTTCTTATTAAACCTCCTATAGTACCCTGTCAGGCTTAGGAAGGCTCTGACTTGTGTCTGAGTGGTAGGGGCAGTCCAATCTAGAATTGTCTGGATTCTGTCCTGTAGTAGTTGAATCTGGCCTCTACCTATTAGATGGCCCAGATAAACCACATTTCCCTGCCCTATCTGGCACTTTGAGGCCTTATTAGTGACACCTGCTCTTTGTAGAGCCTCCAGTACATTCCCAAGGTGGACCAGGTGATACTCCCAGGTGGAGCTAAAGACAGGTATATCGTCCAGATAAGCTGCACTGAAGCTTTTCAGGCCTTGGAGAACTTACTTCACCAATGTCTGGAATGTGGCAGGTGCATTCTGTAATCCAAAGGGCATCACTGTGAAGTGATAGTGCCAACTAAAGGGTGGAGAATGCTGTTTTTGGTTTGGCACCCTCTGACAACTTGATCTGCCAGCAGTTAGGTTAAAGTTGCTTAGATACATGGCAGAGGTCAGTGTTTCTATTAGCTCATCTGCGCTTGGGCTTGGATGAGTATGTTTTGGTTACAGTATTGCGGCCTCTATGGTCCACACAGAACCTCATCTCTCTCTTACTGTTTTGAGAGTGAGGTTTTGGGGCAAGGACTACAGGACTAGCCCAAGGGCTGTCTGAAGGCTCAATAACTCCTAGATCTAGCATATCTGATAGAGACTTCGAGTTGCAGATTCCTTACCTTAGAATTTCCCCCCCAGGCGTCAGACTGGATCCGGAGATTTTTCTTCAAACAATACCCTTGCGTGTCGGTAGTCGTGCGTCGTGATGACGTCGGGAGTAGTACATAGACACCACCCTCGTGCAGTGACGTCAGTTCTTTTCTTTCAGCGCCACACGCTGATCCGGAGAGAGATACCCTAGGCGGGTTCAAGCCTTGTGAGGGCTGCCATCTGATGATGTTGGTGACGAATCCTCATTCTGCATGTCTGTGGTGCCTCGAGCGCAACCTTGACCCGAAGTCGTGCTCCGAGTGTCGGGCCATGCACCCGAAAGCTTTGAGGGAGCGGTCCCTAAAGCTAATTGCGGCCCGGCACTCGACTCCGCGTAGGTACTGGTCTCGCTCGAGAGGAAGGTCTCGAGATCGGTCGCGGAGTCATCACCACTCGTCTTCTTCGAAGTCCTCGGGTCAATGTAAGAAGAAGTCCCATCGCTCTCCTTCTTCACCCCGTCGCTCGGCCGACGTGGGCCGAGCGTCCACGCATTAGGCCTCCGTACTCGGAGCCTGCATCTGGGTCAACTCTGTGCTTCCCCGAGTTTCCCAGAGCCGGAGCGACCCCCGCCCAACTGAAGGAGTTTTACGAAGCCATGTGCCTCATCTTTGGGTGGGCCGACCCCGATACGGCGCCTACGGGCCCAAAGTTGGATTCAGACCCATTTTCCTATGGGTACGAAAACAGGGAGGAATTGGAGGGGTCCCTGGACCCTTACGAATACCAGGATGACCCTGCTATGGACTGGGCACAGGACTTGGGCGAAGCCAGTTGTAAGAAAATGGCTTCCTGTTGCAGTTACCCCCACTTTTTGCTTTATACTGATGCTGACTTGACTGAGAAGTGTGCCGGGACCCTGCTAACCAGGCCCCATTACCAGTGTTCTTTCACCTAAAATGTACCATTGTTTCCACAGTTGGCACACCCCTGGCACGCAGATAAGTCCCATGTAAAAGGTACCAGTGGTACCAAGGGCCCTGTGACCAGGGAAGGAAGGTCCCTAAGGGCTACAGCATATGTTGGGCCACCCTAAGGGAACCCCCCACCTAACACATGCACACTGCCACTGCAGATTGTGTGTGTTGGTGGGGAGAAAAAGGCAAAGTTGACACGGCATCCCCCTCAGGATGCTATGCACACAAAATGCTGCCTGTGACATAGGTAAGTCACCCCTCTAGCAGGCCTTACAGCCCTATGGCAGGGTGCACTGTACCACAGGTGAGGGCATAGCTGCATGAGCAATATGCCCCTACAGTGTCTCCGTCTTATCTTAGACGGAAGTACAGTTGTGGCCATATTAAGTATATGGTCTGGGAGTTTCTCAAAAACGAACTCCACAGCTCCATAATGGCTACACTGAATACTGGGAAGTTTGGTATCAAACTTCTCAGAATAATAAACCCACACTGATGCCAGTGTTGGCTTTATTAAAAAATGCACACAGAGGGCATCTCAGAGATGCCCCCTGTATTTTACCCAATCCTTCAGTGCAGGACTGACTGGTCTGTGCCAGCCTGCTGCTGAGAGACGAGTTTCTGACCCCCTGGGGTGTGAGCCTTTGTGCTCTCTGAGGCCGGAAACAAAGGCTCAAGCTTCGTGTTAAAATGGCCCAGGGCACTCCAGCTAGTGGAGATGCCCGCCCCCTGGACACAGCCCCCACTTTTGGCAGCAAGTCCAGGGGAGATAATAAGAAAAACAAGGAGTCACCACCCACCAGTCAGAACAGCCCCTAAGGTGTCCTGAGCTGAGATGACCCCTGCCTTTAGAAATCCTCCATCTTGAGTTTGGAGGATTCCCCCAATAGGATTAGGGATGGGCCCCCCTCCCCACAGGGAGGAGGCACAAAGAGGGTGTAGCCAACCTCAAGGACAGTAGCCATTGGCTACTGCCCTCCCAGACCTAAACACACCCCTAAATTCAGTATTTAGGGGCACCCCAGAACCTAGGAAACTAGATTCCTGCAACCTTAACAAGAAGAAGGACTGCTGACCTGGAGCCCTGCAGTGAAGACGGAGACGACAACTGCTTTGGCCCCAGCCCTACCGGCCTGTCTCCCAACTTCAAAGAAAACTGCAACAGCGACGCATCCAACAGGGACCAGCGACCTCTGAAGCCTCAGAGGACTGCCCTGCAACCAAGGGCTAAGAAACTCCAGTGAACAGCGGCCCTGTTCAACAACCTGCAACTTTCTTGCAACAAAGACACAACTTTAAAGACTTCACATTTCCCACCGGAAGCGTGAGACTTTCCACTCTGCACCCGACGCCCCCGGCTCGACCTGCAGAAAACCAACACTTCAGGGAGGACTCCCCGGCGACTGCGAGCCCGTGAGTAGCCAGAGATGACCCGTCTGAGCCCCCATAGCGACGCCTGCAGAGGAAATCCAGAGGCTCCCCCTGATCGCAACTGCCTGTAACAAGGGACCCGATGCCAGGAACCAACACTGCACCCCCCAGGACCTGAAGGAACCGAACTCCAGTGCAGGAGTGACCCCCAGGCGACCCTCTGCCTTGCCCAGGTGGTGGCTACACCGAGGAGCCCTCCCTGTGCCTGCCTGCATCGTTGGAGAGTCTCCCCATTACTTCCTATCTAAAACCTGACGCCTGTTTGCACTCTGCACCCGGCCGCCCCTGTGCCACTGAGGGTGTACTTTCTGTGCCTGCTTGTCCCTCCTCCCCTGTAACACCCCCCCCCCCACCCCCGTGCCCTACAAAACTCCCCTGGTCTGCCCCCCTGAGGACACGGGTACTTACCTGCTGGCAAACTGGAACCGGGGCACCCCTGTTCTCCATTGAAGCCTATGTGTTTTGGGCTCCTCTTTGACCTCTGCACCTGACTGGCCCTGAGCTGCTGGTGTGGTAACTTTGGGGTTGTCTTGAACCCCCAACGGTGGGCTACTTTGGACCTGACTTTCAGACTAGTAAGTGTTTTACTTACCTGCAAACTTAACCTTTACTTACCTCCCCAGGAACTGTTGATTTTCGCACTGTCTCCACTTTTAAAATAGCTTATTGCCATTTTAACAAAGACTGTACATGCTATTGTGATTATTAAAAGTTCCTAGAGTACCTAACTGAAATACCTTTCATCTGAAGTATTACTTGTAAATCTTGAACCTGTGGTTCTTAAAATAAGCTAAGAAAATATATTTTTCAATATAAAAACCTATTGGCCTGGAGTAAGTCTTTGAGTGTGTGTTCCTCATTTATTGCCTGCGTGTGTACAACAAATGCTTAACACTACTCTCTGATAAGCCTACTGCTCGACCACACTACCACAAAATAGAGCATCGGAAATATCTTTTTGCCACTATCTTACCTCTAAGGGGAACCCTTGGACTCTGTATGCACTATTTCTTACTATCGCTCGCCGCCATTGGCCCATGCCGCACAACCAAAAGTTCCCGTCCCAACATCCTACGCCTGAGAGTCTTGTAATCCAGGCTTCCTCTTCTTCTATCGCCTCCCAAGCAGTGAAAGATGGGAGAGACATGGCAAAGTTCACTATCCGTTGTGGGCTGGATACGACCGACTCTCTGGGCAGATTGGTTGCAATGAAAGTGGCCTTACGGCACCACACCTGGTTATGCACTTCTGGCTTCTCGGGAGATGTTCAGCAGTCAATCATGGACATGCCCTTTGATGGCACTCGTGTCTTCGGAGACAAAGCAGACTCGGACTTGGAGAGATTCAAGGATTCTCGGGCTATGGCTCGGTCCCTTGGTCTTTCCTCCTCCACATGCCCACCCCAGTCCGCTTTTCGTCCCTTTCGTGGACACGGAAGGGGTGCCCTGTCGCGTCCTCTACCTGGCCACCGTGTCATGCACGCTGGACAACCTATGCGTGGCCGTGGACGCGGAATCCCACTTGGCCGTGGGACAGGGAACCAGTGGCTTGTCCAGTCCACCTCTGCCCCCGCTGCAGCCTCCAAACCCTCCTAGTCCATCCCCTCACTCCCACCCAGTTGGTGGCAGGATCCGCCATCACCTGTCCTACTGGGAACATATCACCATGGATGGGTGGGTTTTGCAGATCATTCGGAAGGGCTACACCCTCCCTTTCGAATCTGCATCACCACACATGCCACCATCCTTCCATCATCTTCCGGAGGATCATTTGGTGCTTCTCCGCTAGGAAGTTGCGGCTCTCTTGGCCACGGGAGCTATAGAAAGGGTCCCTGTGCCAGAAGTTGGTTGTGGTTGTTATTCCCGCTGCTTTCTGATACCAAAGAAGGACAAGGGCTTACGTCCTATCCTAGATCTTCGGGACCTGAACTATTTCCTCAAGAAGATGAAATTCAAAATGCTCACCCTGGCTCAGGTTCTGTCTGCCTTGGACCTAGGAGACTGGGTGGTAGCGTTGCACTTGCAGGACGCTTATTTCCACATTCTCATCCTGCCTGCCCATAGACGTTACCTATGATTCCTCGTAGGTCACAAGCACTTTCAGTTAACCGTGCTCCCTTTTGGCCTTACCAGCGCCCCTCAGGTGTTCACGAAAGCGATGGTGGTGGTTGCAGCTCATCTGCGCAGGTTAGGGGTCTCAGTCTTCCCCTACCTAGATGACTGGCTGTTGAAGGCGTCTTCGCCCCTGACAGTTGTCTCCGACCTTCAGACTACGGCGAACATCCTGCATGAGCTGGAGTTCACTATAAACGTGCCAAAGTCACACCTGACTCCCTCTCAGATGCTCCCTTTCATCATAGCTGTTCTGGACACAGTGCAGTTTCGGGCTTATCCTCCTGAAAAGCGAGTCCAAGACATTCAGGCTATGATTCCGATCTTTCAGCCTCGGTATTGGGTTTTGGTGAGACTGACTCTGAGGCTCCTGGACCTCATGGCCTCCTGCATCCTGCTAGTAACATGCCAGATAGCATATGCGGGCTCTGCAGTGGGACCTCAAGTTCCACTGGGCGCAGCATCAGGGAAATCTCTCCGACATAGTCCGGATCTCGGAGGGGACTGCAAAAGACCTGCAGTGGTGGCTTTCGAATCCTGATTGGGTCAACGCAGATCCCGCTCCCTTCTGGGGGAGGCGGAGATCAGAGGCCTCTGGTCTCCGGCGGAGTCGGGACTCCACATAAATATGCTGGCGCTCTGGGCGATCAGGCTTGTGTTGAAAGCATTCCTTCCCTCTCTCAAACGGAAAGTGGTGCAGGTGTTCACGGACTACACTACCGCCATGTGGTACTCCAACAAACAAGGCGGGGTAGGGTCCTGGACCCTTTGTCAGGAGGCACTACGCCTCTGGACATGGCTGGAACATCAGGGCATTACCCTGATGGTTCAACATCTGGCAGGCTCTCTCAACGCCAGAGCTGACAAACTCAGCCGCCGACGCACAGTCGATCACAAATTGCGTCTCCATCCGGAGAGGGTTCATGGTCTCTTAAGTGGGAAGAGCCTTGGTTAGGTCTGTTCGCTTCCGCAGAGAATGCGCAATGTCAGCTATTTTGCGCGTTGGAGTTTCCAAGGTGGCACTCGCTCGGAGATGCTTTTCGTCTCCAGTGGAGCTTCGGCCTCCTTTACGTCTTCCCCGCTTGTCCCTCTTCTGTCCAGAGTTCTCACGAAAATCAAGTAAGACCGGGCCCAAGTTACCTTGGTGGCTCCGGCCTGGGCTCGAAGAGTGTGGTATCCAGAGCTAATGAGCATGTCCATCGATCCTCCACTCAGGCTGCCTCTTCAGATGGATCTTCTGTCGCAGCAGCAGGGGATGGTTCTCCACCCGAACCTGTCCAACCTCCGCCTTCATGCATGGAGATTGAGCGGCAACAGTTGACGGCATTTGCCCTTCCACCCGAAGTCTGTAATGTTATCTTGGCAGTCAGCCGCCCATCGACTAAAACTGTATACGCCTGTCATTGGAATAAATTTGCGCCATGATGTACCAACAAATCTGTTGACCCCCATTCTGTCCCTCTTTCAGAGGTTCTTCTGTTCATTCTTTCCTTAGCCCAGCAGGGCTTTGCCTTGGGCACCCTTAAAGGGTATTTGTCTGCCATTCCTGCCTTTCTTAGGCTTCCTGATCAGCCCTCACTCTTTAAATCTCCTTTTGTGAGTAGGTTCTTAAAAGGGCTCACTTATTTCCTCCCACTCCCTTTATCATGCCTCAGTGGGATCTTAATCTTGTACTTACTTGATGTGTACCCCCTTTGAGCCAATGCATAATTGTCCCTTGCGGGTCTTCGCATTCAAAACTGTCTTTCTGGTCGCTATCACCTCTGCTCGCAGGGTGAGTGAGCTTCAGGCCCTTTCTTCAAAGCCTCCATACTTGTCTGTACACCCTGACAAAGTGGTGTTCTGCACTAGAGCTTCCTTCCTTCCTAAGGTGGTTACACCATTTCATGTAGGCTAGTCCATCACTTTGACTACCTTCTACGCACCCCCACATCCTTCCAATGAGGAGGAGAGACTCCACAGTCTGGACCCAAAAAAAAAGTTGGCGTTCTACCTCAATCGTACTAAAGATTTCCGAGTGGACGATCAACTCCTTGGTGGCTATGTGGATGCCAGGAAAGGGAAGGCGGTGCAAAAGCATACCATCCCTCGATGGGTGCTTCTTTGAATCAAAATGTGCTACGCTTTGGCTAAAAAGTAACCTCCTGAAGGCTTGCGGGCTCACTCTACCAGAGCAACTGCTGCATCCACTGCGTTAGCACGCGGAGTTCCTGTCCTGGATATCTGTCAGGCAGCTACGTGGGCATCCCTGCACACGTTTGCTAAGCATTGCTGCCTGGATGGTCAGGTCAGTCGAGACGGCTACTTTGGTCGTTCGGTCCTGCAGGACTTTATAGTATGATCTTGGTTCGCAGCCCACCACCGAGGATGGCATTGCTTGGGTATCTATTCTAAGGTAAGGAATCTGCAACTAGAAGTCTCTGTCAGATTTACAAGTTACTTACTGTAGGAAGTTGGCTCTGTATGTACTATTTCAAAGTAAGAAATAGCATGCACAGAGTCCAAGGGTTCCCCTGAGAGGTAAGATAGGGGTGCTGACTTCATCAGACGTCACTGGAGGGGGCAGGGGATGGTCGGGGGTAGAAGAGGAAGGACTTCCCCTTCCATCCCTGCCCTGAGGTAACCATTACGTCTCCGGCACAGAACGGGTTAAATGGTAGTCCTTTCTGTGTGTTTTTAATAAGAACGGTAGTCCATTCTCTGTGCTCACAATGAGATTCTTCAAATGGTAGTCCTCTCTCTAAGTTTATGATGAGAGTAATACGAAGGGAAGAGGCATGTAGGAAGTTCAAAGTAAGAAATAGTGTGGACAGAGTCCAAGGGTTCCCCTTAGAGGTAAGATAGTGGCAAAAACAGATAATTCTAATTCTCTATTTTGTGGTAGTCTAACAGGCCTGTGTGTGTTCCTCATTTATTGCTTGTGTATGTACAACAAATGCTTAACACTACTCCTTTGATAAGCCTACTGCTCGACCACAGTACCACAAAATAGAGCATTAGTATTATCTCTTTTTGCCACTGTCTTACCTCTAAGGGGAACCCTTGGACTCTGTGCATACTATTCCTTACTTTGAAATAGTGCATACAGAGCCAACTTCCTACAATAGTCCCCAATGTCCTGTTTTGGGGCTTGAGAGGTTGCTCCCACCCTTCTTTTACAAGGGCAAGTGGACCCCTACAGGGTATGCAAACAAAAGTTAAAAGGGGCTGTAGCCCACTCCCTTTTCAGAAACCTCCCTTTATACAAAGAGGAAGCAAGGTAACAGGGCATCCCACCTCCTTCTGAGCTCTGTTGAGAGTCCAATTATCATACCTTTGAGGGTTTTGTTGAACCTTTCAATTAACCATTTTGTTTGAGAATGGTAAGGAGTAGTGATTTTATAAATAACACCACACTCCCCCTACATGGCTTTAAGTTAAGCAGGCATGAAGTTTGAATCTCTGTCTGATACCACCTCTTTAAGAAATCCCACCCTGGAGAAGATGACCAGGAAGGCCTTGGCTACTGCTGGAACTGTAGTGGTCCTAAGAGGAATGGCCTCTACTCACCAGTATAAATCTGTTTCCAGAGGCTGTTGGAAGGTCCAGGGGGGGCAACAAAACTCCTTAGTGTCTTCAGACATGCGGGGCCAGTGAAAGTGAGGGACAAGCCTGTCCCAAGTCTTGTTTTGCACCAAGTGGCCTGCAAGGGAAATTTAATGTGCAAGAGTTAACAGGAACTCCCGGAACTTCAGAAGGATGACCGGTCTCCTGGTTGTACCAGGTTTAGGGTCCCTTGCTTCTCAATAAAGAAGGCTGTTATCCCAGTATACCCTATGGGTACCACTGACATCCCCTGCCTTTTGTGCTGCAGTTTGCTGCCTTAAGCTTTCCAGTGTGGGACAGGTTTTCTGTTCCATACTGAGTTCCTCCTGGGTGGGCCCCTCTGCACCCAAGAGCTAGACTGTGTCAGCTTCGAGCTCCTCTGGTACAGGTTCTACCCAAGAAGTAGATTCCTCTCCCTCACAAGTAGAATCTTAACTGGAACCTTGAGCAGGGGGTAGCTTTTTACCCTGCCTGCCCTTCTTTTTAGGAGCCTCCTGGGCCATTGTTCCAGGCTCCAGGGCTTCCTCTGCCTTCTTATTTTTGGCCTGTGCTGTGGTCAGGGCAAAGATATGCCCTGAGATGCTCAGCATTGCTGCATGGGCCTCCAATTCCACTGCAGCCTAAGCTGAAGTCTCCAAGTCATTACCTAGCAGACTCTCTACAGAAATATCAGGCAACACTACAAACGTTTTAGGGACAGGAAACCCATCCCCCTCCAGCTAAAGTCAATAACTGCCATAGGGTTGCACAAAGTGTTATTGTGAGCAACAATCACTTGATACGTATGACCAAGTAGGTGTTGTTCAGGTGACACCAGTTTTTCTGTCACCATAGTGACACTGGCACCTGTGTCCCTGAAAGACTCAGCCTCAGCACCATTTATTGAGGGATACTGCCTATACTTACCCATATTAAGGGGACAGGCAGCCAGGGTGGCAAAGTCAATGCCCCCATCAGAGACCAACACATCCTCAGTGGTCTCCCTGATTAGCCCAGACCCCTCTACAGTCCCCAAGGTGAGCCACAGCTATGCTTTTGGACGGACTACTATTACCACCACTACTATTGCTAGGGACACTAGAGATGGAAGTGATATTAGTAGTGGTAGGGGGCTTGGTGCCTTTCTTAGAACAGGTGATGTCACTCGCCCTACGGCCTTCATGCTTACACATGTAGCACCAAGGTTTCTGAAAGGATAAGGACGAGGATTTAGTCCCACCCCAAAAGAGCTGTGTGGGCCTGCTGAAGACTTTGTTTGTCTTTGTCACCACCTTTTTCCTGATGCTTACCTTCTTCCTTCTTTTTGTGGTCACTCCCTGTGTGAGTTTTCTTACTCCCCCTGGTGTGGATCTACTTGTCTGCCTTCTTTCCCAATTCTTGGAGAGAGGTCCACCAGGTACTGATGCAGCTGAGCAGAAGTACAGTTATTCAAAATGTGCTTTCTCAGAATCAAATTGTATAAGCCCTGTTAGTCACGCACCTTGCTTCCATGCAACCAACCTTCCTGAGCTTTT
Source organism: Pleurodeles waltl (assembly GCF_031143425.1). Classification (NCBI taxonomy): domain Eukaryota; kingdom Metazoa; phylum Chordata; class Amphibia; order Caudata; family Salamandridae; genus Pleurodeles; species Pleurodeles waltl. The sequence continues at coordinate 1,799,476,442 of NC_090444.1, read as the reverse complement.
ATTGAGCAGTCTTCAAAATATAGCCAATCCTGGAAGAACTCCTTTTTGGTTTCCCTGACCTTGATCCATTATTGTTCAGTGGTTAGCCCAAACCCATCTAAGAGTGCATTTTGAGTTTGTCTATGCCTTTGTCAAAGAAGGAGAGCCACAGGATTGCTGCCCACTGCCTTTGGTGGACCTTATGAACTTTACAGGCCCTCTCCAAAGCAGTGAACCATTTGTAAATGTCACCTCCCACCTTGTAAGATGGGACTATCTTGCCCAGATTCCTAGAATCATAGGAGTCTTTCCTGACTCTGGAGTCCCTAGAGCTAAGACTGCTGCCACCATGGGGTACTAACCCCAAGTCCTGTCTTTCACTTTCCACTGCAAAGGTCTTCCTATCTAGGGCTAGCTTTAGCTGCTGTAGCCTCAGCTTGGCCTCCCCCAATCTCAGTTTCCTAAGCTCCCTTTCTAAGGAATCTTCCCCTGAATTGGAGCAGTGAGTCCCCTCAGATACTGAGGAGACATGGGTGTAGACAGAGGAGGACCAGTACCTCCTTCTGGGCACTCTTTGAACCAACTAGGAGTAAAGGTGGGCCTGCTGGAATGGTCCCCCCTCCCCCCCTTTCACTACCTGCAGTGCTCCTAACAGGGATGTGGTGTTCCACAGCTTCTTCTTGACCCTCCCTAATGTAGCCTAAATCTACACATCTAGGACTGGAGGGTCAGTCTCTATTTCCTCCTCCCCTGGCTGCCTACGTTTTCATCCTGGAATCGTAACCCCAGAAGTAGACTCTTGTTGGGATCTCTCTGTCTTTAGCCCCCTGGAAGCACACATCTCCCTCAACTCTTGGAAAGTGCAGCTCTCATAGTGAAAGTCTTAAGACCTGAGCCTGAAGACATCTTGCTAGAGTGGTGTGGGTGCAACTGACTTCTGTAACAACTAGACTCCCTAGAAAAGTTTGTAGAAAAGGGCTATGCTAAACCACCAACTTACCCCAACTAGGAGACTAGAAATCCTGATAATCAAGTGTAGTGTGTACCTAACAACTAGTAATGGTCTTTCCTGTGGAAAGTGACTAGGGACAAAGTGGTAAGGCAATTGCAAGTGTCTTATCCCTCCGCTGCACTACCAATGTATGAAGCTGGCCTGTTGTGTGGTGAGCACCTATGGTGTTATCACCTTATACCAGGTCCAGGTATCCCCTATTAGTGAAGTGTAGGCAGTGTCTAGGAAGCCAGGTCTCTCTAAAGGTGGCTGTGGATGAGCAGCCAAGACTTATCCAGGCGACGTGCAAAACATATACAATACCACTATAGACACACAGCTGAAAGAACCACACGGTGTTAGAAAAATAAAGGTACTTTATTAGAGTAACACAAATACTAGAAGAATAATAGGCAGTGCCCCAAGTTGAGGTAAGTACACACACTATTATAAACACATTAGCAGTCAGTGAAGAGCATAAAAAGCAATAAGCATTGGCAAAAGTAATAGGAAATAGTAAGGGCCCTAGGGGAGGGCCAAACCATAAACTAAAAAAGTGGAAAGCAAGATACAGTCCCCCAACCAAGGATGTGGAATTGGTAGAGGAGAGCTGGAGGGACTAGGAACCCCAAGAGGTGAGTATCAGAGTGACGACCTGGAGAGCAGAGGTAAGTGCCTCGTTTTCCCCAAAACCAACAGGAGGACTTAGCTAAATTATTGTGCAAGACCCCAACAAAGACTGGAAGAACCCAAAGGTGGATTCTGGCAGAAGAGATCCTACAAAGGGAGGGGACCAAGTCCCGTTTGTGATGGAGTGTCCGGTCGTGGTAGGAGCCACTATCCACCCTTCTGTGGATGCAGGACCAGGTCAATGGGGGACTAAGAAGACCAGCTGTCCAGCACAAGAAATGAAGAGGAGTTCCTGAAGCAATGCAGATGGTGCTGCAAGTGTTCTGTTGGGTTGTAGTTGACCTAAGGAGGTGAGTTCGTGGTGACCCTCAGCAGTCGGGAGAGTCACAACAAGAGGAGGCAGCCCCCACAGGCAACCCACTGGCAGCAGGCACAGCAGTCTCAGTAAGGCCCACTCAGCACACCTGAAGAGGTGTCCCACATTGCTGGAGCAGCAGGGAGGGGCCTGTGCTTGGCAGGAAGAAGTGCTGGTGGCCATGGCTACATGAAGCCTGAAGATCCCATGGAATAGAAGCAAACAAGCCTTGGTATCTGCAAGTGTCACGACTCACGTGCTGCTGGCGCCTGGAAACCGCAGATCTAGTGGCGTAGGTCTTGAGGGTTCGGCTTTGGCCCAGAAAAGGGCGACTCTTTCTAGTAGCCACGGTGCTGCAGGCAGTGGAAACGCCAAGAACAGACCGTGCCCTTTAGAATTAGTGCCAGAGGGAAAAAACCCCAATAAAGGGGAAAAAACCTCCAAAAAATGGATTCCTGAAACGAAAACAAAACCAGGAATCAAACAGGAACAAAATGCAGGTAAATGCAAAATTGAAAAGATTCAGAACCGAAGGCTAAGAATCAGGAGCGAAGACACAATCTGAGCAGAAAGTGATGCAGCGCAAGGAAAGGGAGAAAACAGAGCCCTTATATACCAAGAAACAGGAAGTGACCAACAGGAAGTAAAAAGACACCATTTTAGATAGGGAAAAAGTACATAGGATAGAATAGAACAGGAACCATAGAAAATAGGGACCAAGGAATGCTGGGAAGAAAAAGGTAACATGGGAAGGGGGAAAGACATAAAGAAAGGACAGAAAAATGCCTCGAAAAAGTAAAGAAGAAAAAGAAGAAGAAGAAAGAAAAAGAAACAGGTAAGGAGGGGTCAGGGGAGAACAGGGACACAACAGAAGGCAGGGCGAGGCCCAAAATAATATCTGGGGCCTCGCGCTGTACAAAGAAGACTCGGGGCGCGCCGCGTCTTGAGAACGCGCTGCGCGGCGCGAGCCGAATGCTCGGCTCGCGCCGCACCACGCGGCGCAACAGTAGGTCCCCCCCCCGAAGGTCTAGGTTTGAAGGGAAACAAACGATGAAAACGAGAAATCAAAAGAGGGGCGTGAACAGAAGAAGCATCTTCCCAAGAGCATTCACTAAGAGGATAACCCTTCCAGTGAATCAAATACTGAAGACGCCGGTGAAAAAGGCGAGAGTCACAAATTTCTTGAACCTCATATTCAGGGACATCATTCACCAACACAGGAGGAGGACAAGGAAACTGACGAGAGAAAGGATCAGGGACATAAGGTTTGAGTTGGGATACATGAAAGACCGGATGAATTTTCCAAGTATGAGGCGAGCGAAGACGAACAGTGACAGGATTGAGCAACTGAAGAATACGAAAAGGCCCATAATAGCGAGGCGTGAACTTATTCAGAGAAAGGCGAGAGGGCAAGAATTTGGAAGAAAGCCAGACTTTATCCTGAGGGTGATAATCAGGAGTGGGTCCACGTTTCTTATCAGCGATCTTCTTCATATATCTCTTAGTGTGCAATAAATTAGATCTAATTAGCTTATGGAGTTGCAGGAGACGTTTGGAAAAAGATGTAATGGCAGGTAGAGGAGAGGTAGATTGAGGAGCAGTAGGAAAAGAGGTCGGATGATAGCCATAGGAACAGAAAAAGGGAGTGACCTTGGAGGCACTATGGACAGAATTGTTGTAGGAATATTCAGCAATAGGAAGATAAGTGTTCAAGTTGCTTTGGGTGGAATTACAAAAACAACGAAGGTATTGTTCTAGTCCTTGATTCAAACGCTCAGTTTGTCCATTGGTCTGAGGATGGAAACCGGATGATAGTGCTATATTGATATTTAGTGTCTTGCAAAAATGTTTCCAAAACCGGGAAATATACTGGGGACCCCTGTCAGACACAATGGTATGTGGAAGTCCATGGAGACGGAAAATATGGTCGATAAATATCTGGCTCAATTCTTGGGATGTTGGTAATTTCTTTAGAGCAGTAAAGTGGGCCATCTTAGTGAAAGAATCAACAGTGACCATGATAACCTGGTTTCCAGCTGATGGCGGAAGTGAACACATAAAGTCAGTGGAAATAGTATGCCATGGCGTTGGTGGAACTGGCAAAGGCTGTAGTAATCCTGCAGGTCTGCTACGGGGAATCTTGACTTGGGCACATATGGGACAAGCCTGAACATATCTTTCGACATCTGATTTCCAGGTAGGCCACCAGAAAGATCGCGAAAGAAGTTCTTGTGTGGCCTTAATACCTCTATGTCCAGCAACCGGTGAATCATGGCACATCTGTAATGCTTTGTCTCGCACTCTGTTAGTAGGGAGGAATAACAGCTTCTGATGAAAAAAGAATCCTTCTTTCTTGCATAAAAAGGTTCTTAATTTCTCTATTTCGCTATTAGACAGGCTGGAATACTCCAGTTGTACCTCATCCAGAAAAGATTGAGCAACTCCAATGATCTTACTAGGCTCCAGTAGAAACTGAGATGGGGAAGGAGTACAATCTGGATAGCGTCGAGACAGAGCATCAGCCAGAATGTTTTGAGATCCAGGAATATAGGTGATGTAAAAGTCATACTGACTAAAGAAAAAGGCCCAACGCGCCTGGCGACTATTTTGGCATACAAAATTACGTAGACATTGCAGATTACGGTGATCTGTTCTCGCCTCGAAAGGCTCCTTGGATCCCATCAGAAACTGTCTCCATTCGATGCAGGCTGTCTTCAGAGCTAACAACTCTCTTTCTAGTACTGAGTAATGTTGTTCAGCTGAAGAGAGAATATGGGACAAATAGAAAACAGGATGTTCAAGACCATCATCTTCTTGAAGTTGAAGCAAGACTGCTCCAATAGCTTTTTCGGAAGCATCGGTAACTACGATAAACTGTTTATTGGTATCTGGATGTCTCAAGATGGGAGCTTGAGTGAATGCCTTCTTTAATTCTTGAAAAGCTGTTTCAGCCGCCTTGGTCCAAACAAACCCCTGTTTTAGATTTTCCTTCTTTAAGGTATGGGTTATATGGCTGGTCTGTTTAGCAAAGTCTTGAATGAACTGTCGGTAAAAATTTGCTAATCCTAGGAAACATTGTGTTTCTTTGATAGAAGAGGGAGAAGGCCACTCTAGAATTGCTTGTACCTTTTCTAGGTCCATAGCTATGCCGGTGGAACTTAAATGATAACCCAGATATTTGACTTCCGTCTTATCGAACTCACACTTTTCGGGTTTACAGAATAGTTGATGTGCTCGGAGTCTGTGAAGGACTTGTTTCACATGAGAAGAATGGAGTTCGGGGTGTCTGGAAAAAATAAGGATGTCGTCCAAGTAGATTACGAGTGTCTGGTTCAAGAGATCGGAAAATATTGAGTCCATAAACCTTTGAAATATAGCAGGAGCGTTCGTAAGACCAAAGGGCATGACTTTATATTCAAAATGACCGAACGGTGTCCTGAATGCTGTTTTCCACTTGTCTCCTTCTTTTATACGTAAAAGGTGGTAAGCTCCCCGAAGATCCAACTTGGTAAAACGTTGAGCCCCTCTGACTGCCTCTAAAATATCCTTAATGAGGGGCAAAGGATAACGATCCTTAATAGTTATCTTGTTTAGGCCTCGAAAGTCTATGCAAGGACGAAGATCTTTGGTCTTCTTAGGTACAAAAAAGAGAGGAGCCCCTGCTGGAGAAGATGATGGAACAATGAGACCACCCTGTACATTTTCCTCCAGATACTCCTTAAGAACTTCCTTTTCAGGTTCCGTGAGAGAATACATCCTCCCAAAGGGAACGACTGTTCCAGGTTCCAAAGGAATAGCACAATCGTACTCTCGATGTGGAGGTAATACAGGTCTGGATGGTTTTTGAAACACGTCTTGGAACTCTAAATAATGTTCAGGAACCCCTTGGACAGTGTTGATGGAATACTCCGTAGTACTCTTCATAGGTGTTAATCTGTTTGGTGACCAATATTTATCGGAAGCAAAGCAATTTTCTTGACAAAACTGTGAGGATAAAGAAATTGTCCGGGTTACCCAGTTCACATATGGGTTATGTCTAGTAAACCATGGAATTCCGAGAATAATGGTATGGTTGGGAGATGAAATGAGATCAAAAGAGAGGTGTTCTTGATGATTACCAAACTGTAAATTTAGCATCAAGGTCGTAGTATCGACTGGACCTGAGGATATTAAAGATCCATCCACGGTGTGTACTTGTTCAGGAATGTCTTTGGGTTGAGTGGGAATTTGCAGATTAGTGGCCCATGTCTTATCCATGTATATACCACTAGCACCACAATCCAATAATGCCATAGTTCTTTCTTGGCGGCCATCAGGTAGTTGTAATATGACTGGTAACACGAACAAGTAAGTTGTATTGTCGTTGAATGAGCTGATAGAAGGTATAGCCGATGATCCCGTCCCCTCCCTTCTTACAGAGGACGGGAGGTGGCGTTTCCCAAGGGTCTAGGTGGACGTACAGGACATGTACGAAGCATGTGACCAGCAGAACCACAGTAGAGGCACAATCCCTTCTTCCGTCTGTCTTCCTTCTCACTAGCAGAGAGTGGCCCTCGAGTAGTATCCACTTGCATGGGTTCCCCTTCTATATCTTTAGCAGGAGGACGAGATTCCTCAGGATGAGGTGGATACATCCGTGAAGAGCTTGGCTGAGACGATCCTCTACTCCTTCTCTTCTCCATTCGTCGTTCTTGAAGACGATACTCGATGGAAAGTGCTTGATCCATGAGGCCACGAAGATCTTCAACTCTGGTGGAATGTACTAATTCATCCTTAATTTCTTCCTTAAGTCCTCTGCGAAACAGTTACCAGGGTACGCTCCACCCAAGTGGTCTCTGCCGCTAATTGACGGAAACGTGTAATATATCGGAGGACATCCTGGGAACCTTGCTGGATATCACATAATGCTTCCTCTGCCGAGGCTTCCAATCCTGGGCGACTAAACATTTGTTTGAAGCGGGTCACGAAGGCAGAATAGTCCGACAATACTGGATCGTTGGATGACACCATCGGGGTTGCCCAGGCCAAGGCAGGACCGGATAATGCACTAATAAGATATCCCACCTTTGTCCTGTCATGAGAGAATTGGGTAGGTCTGAAGGCGAAGTAAACCGTTAATGCATCCAGGAATTCACGCAGTTTAGTTGGTTCACCAGAGAAGCGAGGCGTTGAGGCGGAGATAGTCGGGACATCGCCACTGCGGAGGGCCAAAGCCTGTCGTAAGACCGCATTCTCGTTGCGCAATTGTTGCAATTCCTGAGCTTATTGTTGAATAGTAGTCAAAAAAGATGAATCAGGATCTGCAGCCGCCGCCACTGTGTCATCCATAGTGTCAGAAGATGTCGGAATGGTTGGGCGCTGCATTCTGTCACGACTCACGTGCTGCTGGCGCCTGGAAACCGCAGATCTAGTGGCGTAGGTCTTGAGGGTTCGGCTTTGGCCCAGAAAAGGGCGACTCTTTCTAGTAGCCACGGTGCTGCAGGCAGTGGAAACGCCAAGAACAGACCGTGCCCTTTAGAATTAGTGCCAGAGGGAAAAAACCCCAATTAAGGGGAAAAAACCTCCAAAAAATGGATTCCTGAAACGAAAACAAAACCAGGAATCAAACAGGAACAAAATGCAGGTAAATGCAAAATTGAAAAGATTCAGAACCGAAGGCTAAGAATCAGGAGCGAAGACACAATCTGAGCAGAAAGTGATGCAGCGCAAGGAAAGGGAGAAAACAGATCCCTTATATACCAAGAAACAGGAAGTGACCAACAGGAAGTAAAAAGACACCATTTTAGATAGGGAAAAAGTACATAGGATAGAATAGAACAGGAACCATAGAAAATAGGGACCAAGGAATGCTGGGAAGAAAAAGGTAACATGGGAAGGGGGAAAGACATAAAGAAAGGACAGAAAAATGCCTCGAAAAAGTAAAGAAGAAAAAGAAAAAGAAGAAGAAGAAAGAAAAAGAAACAGGTAAGGAGGGGTCAGGGGAGAACAGGGACACAACAGAAGGCAGGGCGAGGCCCAAAATAATATCTGGGGCCTCGCGCTGTACAAAGAAGACTCGGGGCGCGCCGCGTCTTGAGAACGCGGTGCGCGCCGCAACAGCAAGAGTCACCGTGAACAGGGGTACTGTCCTGCAAGGAGAGGCAAGCGTATATCATCTCAAGTTGGACAGCTGGCAGAGAGGACCAAAAAGACCACTCCAGACCACCACCTTTGACGCAGGATTCACACAGTTCCAGAGGAGAGCAGATCCACGTAGCTGGTCGTTGTTGCAGTTGGTGCCTGCAGATGCAGGGGAGTGATTCCTTCACTCCATCGGAGATTCCTTCTTACTTCTTGATGCAGGCTGGAGTCTCATCGACCTCAGAGGATGCACAGCCGGGGAAATGTTGCTGTAACGAGCTGGAGAAACAATGTTTGTGGTCACTCCCCTTTCCTTTGTCCAGTTTGGTGCCAGAGCCCAGGGTCCTTGGACTGGTGCAAACCGGTTTATGTAAGATGGGCACCAAATGTGCCCTTCAAAGCATGCTGGTGGCTTGAGGAGGCTACCCCTCCCAAGCCAGGTCACACCTATTTCCAAGAGGTGAGGGTGTTGCCTCTCTTTCCCACAGGAAACCCTTTGTTCTGCCTTCCCCTGCTTGAGCTGGTCAAGCAGCAGGAGGGCAGAAACCCATCTGGAGGGTGGCAGCAGGTTGGGCTGCTTGCAAAACCCTGTAAGACTAGTAGGGGGCAATACTGGGCGGTCCTCTAAGGAGCGCCCAAAGTGCATGGAATCATACAGCCAATACTGGCAATAGTATTGGGGCATGATTCCAACATGTTTGATACCAAACATGCCCAGGTTCAGAGTTAACATTATGTAGCTGGACACACCTGTGTCCAGTACATGGGTAAAATGGCTTCCCCGCACTTGCAGAGTCCAGTGTAATGGATCTGGAGTTCTTATGGCACCTCTGCTCCTGAAGGGTGCCCTCACACACAAGGACCTGCACCCTGCACCCTGCCCTCTGGGCTAGGAGGGCTTACCATAGGGGTGACTTACAGTGACCTGGTGCAGTGACCTGTAGTGAAAAGGGTGCATGCATCTTCTCGAGCAAGCTGCAATGGCAGGCCTGCAGACACATTTTGCATGGGCTCCTATGGGTGGCACAATACATGCTGCAACCACTGGTGGCACAATGCCCTGGGTACCTAGGTACCATGTACTAGGGACTTATATGGGGGAATCAGTATGCCAGTTGAGGGGTGTGCAAAGTCTTAGGCAACCAAATTTAGAGGGAGAGAGCACAATCACTGTGGTCCTGACTGACAGGGTCCCAGTGGAAACAGTCAAAGCATACTGATAGCAGGCAAAAAGTGGGGGTAACCATGCCAAAAAGAGGTTACTTTGCTATAGAGAGCCTTGGTTAGATCTGTTCACCTCCGCAGAGAACATGCAATGTCTGCTGTTTTGCATGTTGGAGTTTCCAAGGCGGCACTCGCTCTGCAACGCTTTTCATCTGGAGCGGAACTCAGGCCTCTTTTATGCCTTCCCGCCAATACTACTTCTGCCCAGAGTCCTGAAGAAGATCAAAAATTACCAGGCCCAAGTAATCCTTGTGGCTCCGGACTGGGCACAGAGTATGGTATCCCAAGCTCCTGAGCATGGCCACGCATTCTCCGATCATACTGCCCCTTCAGGAGGATCTTCTGTCACAGCAGCAGGGGACGGTTCTCTACCTGAACCTGTCCAGTCTCTGCCTTCTTGCGTGGAGATTGAGCGGCAGCAGTTGACAGCCTTTGATCTTCTGCTTGAAGTCTGTAATGTTATATTGGCAGCCAGGCGTGCCTCCACCAAAACGGTATACACCCGTCGGCATAAATTTGTGGCATGGTGTCCCAAGAAATCTATTGATTCCCTTTCTGCACATCTCTCTGAGGTTCTGCTGTTCCTTCTCTCTCTTGCCCAGTAGGGCTCTGCTTTGAGCACCCTTAAAGACTACTTATCTGTCGTCTGGACCTTTCTCAGACTGCCATATCTGTTACCAGATTGCCATATCTTTTCAAGTCTCCCATTGCTGCGAGGTTCCTTAAGGGACTCACCTATTTGTACACACCTACTCATGATGGTCATGATGCCCCAGTGGGATTTGAACATGGTCCTTACCAACCTTATGTGTGCCCCTTCTGAGTCACTCCATAATTGTACCTTGTGGCTTCTCACACTAAAAACTGCTTTCCTGATTGCCTTAACCTCTGCTAGCAGAGTGCGTGAGCGAGCTTCAAGCTCTTTCGTTGAAGCCACCATTTTTATCTGTTCAGGCTGACAGTGGTGCTTCATACCAGGGCCTCCTTCCTTCCTAAGGTTGTTACGCATTTTTAAGTTGGCAAATCCATCAGTTTACCTACTTTTTACGCACCGCCACATCCCACTCACGAAGAGGACGGACTCCACCATCTGGATCCAAAAAGGGCATTGGCGTTCTGCCTCAGTCGTACCAAAGATTTCTGGGTGGATGATCAGCTCTTTGTAGGATATATGGGTGCGAAGAAAGGATGGGTGATGCAGGAGCGATCCATCTTACGATGGATGGTGCTCTGCATCTAAGTGTGCTATGCTTTGGCAAAGAAGCAACCACCTGAGGGCTTGCGTGCTAACTCTACCAGAGCAACTGCTGCCACTACAGCGTTAGAATGCGGAGTCCCTGTCCTGGACATCTGCCAGGCAGCAACACAGGCATCCCTGTTCACATGCACAAACATTACTGCCTGGACAGTTAGGGCTGCAGAGACAGCCGTCCAGTCCTGCAGGACTTTCCAGTATGATCTTGGTTTTCAGCCCACCGCCGAGGATGGTATTGCTTGGGTATCTATTCTAAGGTAAGGAATGCTTAACTAGAAGTCTCTATCAGATGAACAAGTTATTTACCTTCAGTAATGATTTATCTGGTGGAGACATATTCTAGTTGCAGGTTCTTTACATACTAGCCCATCCTCCCCGGACAGCAAACGGATTTTTAGGGACAGAGATTCCCTTTTTAGGGGCCTAGTTGTGGTGCACCATTCTTAGTGTTCTTCAAGGCTCTGGACTACTGGCGTGGAAAGTCGTAGAAAGAAACTGACATCAGCACGCAGGGGTGGTGCCTATATACGACCGCGAAGTCATTGCGGCAACCACAACGCCATAGACACATGCAGAGTCGACCAACACCACCTGGCGGTGCGCAAGGGTGCTGCTTGAAGAAAAATTTCCGGATCCAGTATCCCCCAGTTTGACGCCTGGGGGAAATTCTAAGTTAGAGAATCCACAACTAGAATATGTCTCTACCAGATAAATCAATACCAAAGGTAAGTAACTTGCTTGTTTGTATCTTTACTGCCCTTAAGTAAATCATTGTTTGTCTTAACCACTCATGTGTGCTTGACAAACTGTTAAAGTCTGTGAATGGTTTGTCAAGGTCACGCTAAAGAAAATCTTTGTGGTGCAAGCAAAAAAAAAAAGAAGAAATTCAGATCGCAAGGGAAGTGCTTCCTTTGCATCCTGAATTGTTTTTTGTTACTGTGATAAACAGTGCACTGATGTCACAGTAAAAGCAGTGAAAGCAGAGAACATCACTTTCATCAGTGTTCGAGGGGCATACTTTTGTCCCCCAGCACCGATCCGTCCAAAAGAGGTACTGCTGGAAAGAGGAGAGTGTCCATGTGTACTTCGCCCTAGTGAATCCCTGCTTGGAGATCACAGGAGGACTGCAGTCAAAAGCAAAGATTTGTCCACTAATGATCAGATATACTCTCGGGCTTATGCAGCCCCTTGGACAAGAGCAAGTGCCAAGCACCCCTCCACACCCTCCCCCCCCCCAAACACACACACACACATTGTTTCTTTCTGTCCTTCTAGAGGGAAAGGGCGATATGAGAGGTTGCCCCAATCCACCGTCCCGGAAAAGGGGGTGAGGGTGGCCCAACTTGGCATCAGGCGATGCCCTCACCCTATAATGGTTAAAACAGTTCTTTGCTGGTGGGGGGAACAGAATATAGGAGTTTATTGCCAATATGCCCTTAGGTCCCCTTGTGGTACCAAAAAGATAACTAGACACCAAGAAAAAAAAAAAAGAAGGGGGTGGTGGCAACAGGTGAGAAGAATGCATGATTTTAGTCCAGATTTGAGATTTGAAGGGTATTCTGTGTAAGAAAACTTTGTTGGATCCACACACGTCACGTCACCATAGACTCTCCTAAGTGTCTAATTTTAAAAAATGGCTAGGTTTCCCTGGGTGGAGATCGAGACCAGATGCAAATACCATAGCTAGGCACATCACCAAATGAGTCAATATTCATGTCGAAAATTTGATGGCTCCATGTTGTGTTTTAGTACCTCTTGCATCACAGATGGTAGGCCCAGCCACATATTTGGGAGTACTAGTTTTATTGGGAGAAGTGTGGAAATAAAAAAAATAGAACATTTGTTAATGTCAGTTGAATTTCTCTCCATTTTTGGATACTAAATGTGAGCCAATGTACAACAAATTTGCTAAATATCTATCTGAACTCCGACAGTACAGGTAACCCCAAATTCAGATTTGGGACCCTGGTTCCCTGTGCCACCGGAACAAAGCTATACCTGGTTGAAGACTCCTAACTGGTCCTTGGTTGCTTGTGTTCTGGTTCAGTGAGTTCCTGGCCTGGTACTTTGGGCTGAACTGTTTCCATGAAGAGCAGGGTCAAGGCTGATTTGTATATGGCTGGATCCAAACTGAGGTAGCATGGCGGGGGGAAAAAACAATGGACTGGGAATGTGGCGCGAGCGATTGCCAGTGACTGAGATTGATTCACGCATTCTATTGCATGCCTACCCAACACTGGCACCAGTGTCGCTCTGATAGGGCTGTTTTTTTGGTTTACAAGGTTGTGACCTCATGTTCCTTTAATTATTACTAGTTAACTGTCCCCATAAAATGCACTTGTGGCCTTATGACCACATAGATATCTGTGCGCTGTTATAATGAAGCCTGGTATTTGAAACTTGTATATGCTAATGTGACTTATAATATGGTCTGCTATAGATGGTGGGGTGCAGATGGAGACGGTCATGCTCTATATTACACCTGTGCTGAAAACCTATTAAAATATGTTTTAAAGACAAATGCACCCTGCACAGCTAATCTAAAAGACACAGGAGGAAATGAAAGGGAGTTTAGGTTACAACTTGTTCTAAACCATTCAGTCCCAATGTGTATGTGTAGCCTCCACCGTCTGATAGTTTAACCTTTCCTCAGATATGTGTATTTAGCTCACTGAGCACTTTCAACTAAACACTGCCAATCCTTTACTGTCTAACGGCCTGATTTTGAGTTTGGTGGAGAGGTTACTCCGTCACAAATGTGACAGATGTCCCGTCCGCTGTATTACGAGTTCCATAGGCTAAAATGAAATTGCAATACGGCAGACAGGACATCGGTCACGTTTGTGACAGAGTAATTCCCTCTGCCAAACTCTAAATCAGGCCCTTAGTTTCTTCCCCAAGCAATACCAGTCACCTCTGTCAAAAAGAATACTGTACTTAATATAGACAACAAAAATAACTTTGGAAATTCAGTTGATACCTTCATTCACTAGAATAGACATAGTCCAAATGTTCTTCATGGTGAAGAATGCAGTCTGCACGTACTGTGGCAACTTATTTGCCTGCTCCAAGCCTCAAGTTTAGCTAAGAGTATCCTTGCAGAATGTTGCTCTCATTGTCAAGTAGGGATAAAAGTCTAAATTATTACAGGATCTTTAAGTGACCCCTTCTTACTAATCAAATGCATTATTGACCTCTCCAAGAGAGTAGATAAATACTGTTTGTCAATATATTGTGAAATACCAGAGTCAAAATGTTAGTCCACATGTCTGGGTTTTATTGAGAAATAACCACAAGAAGACCGTTTGGGTCAAGTACCCCAGAGGATTCACAAATTTTTTTTATTCACCAAAGTGTTTTCATCTGCTCTAATCTTTACCCAAGATGTTGTAGTTTGGAATATTGAGTAGATCTTGTCTGCAGTATTTTTGATTTCCTTCTGTAATGACCATCAAATTATTTTATACTGATGTTATACATCTTTATAAAACTGCGTCTTCTCAAAAAATATAAACAGTTAGGTTTCCAATCATTCTTAATTGGTGAAAAAATTTTTTATTGCTCCTCTTTTAATTTCGTTTGACTGTTGTGCTTTGTGTTCATGTTATGTCTTTTTATTTTTATTTCAGCTTCTATATCTTGGGGAACGTAGGTCCATCTTTGAAGCTGGATTTCTACAGCAATAAGAACCTTGTTGACAGAATTCTTCAGTGTGCCTTTGTCAACCTGCAATTAATTCCAGACTTTAGGCTCCTGACCGTGGTCCATATCCTTTTTGCCAGTTTTACTTTTTCATTCACCAGTCGCCCCTTAAGTGTCTGCAGGATTGCTTTTTTAGATGTGTAGAAAGTAACAAGGTGGCAACTGCTCTTGTCTTGTGCCAGTACATACATGTTACGCATTGAGCAGTCAAAGCTAATTTTGTGGATGTTGTGGCATGGTCTCCATCTTTATTAAACTTGCATTTGTTGATTTTCATTTTAGTTCACAAAGAGGTGTTTAAACATACTGGTGATGTCAAACATGCAGCATCCCACTTCTCCATGCATGTTTTTAGTGTTTAACTGAGAGTTGTCCCCTACAGAGCAACTTTCCATGCTTCAACAGTGTCCCCATCTATGGCAGAAGGTAGCTGCTCAGATGTTAAGGGTTGCTTCTCAGCGAGAATACCCATTCACATTTTGTGTTTGTGTCTGTGTGTATTTATGTCAGTTAGCGTGGTGTTTAATGCATTCTGTGTGAATGCATGGCTTTAGGATTCTATATGTATGAACCTAGAATCAATTGTTATAATGCGAGTTACTCTTAAGAATATAAAAAATGCTCATGATTCCGGGGATTCATCATCCCAACTTTGAAGCTGTCCGGTGATTGGAGCACTCATTCTACCTGGGCTCCCACCATTTTGCAGTGACAGTTTATTTAGAAACATTTATGGCTTAAATGGTTTTGCTCAAGAAAACAAAACATACAACTGGACACTGTGTGAATCCACAAGGTGTAGGGAAAGGGAATGGGAGCGTAGAGGTGGAGAGGAGTCCCAGAGGAGCAGTGCACTTTGTGTAGCATATCAAAAACAATTTAACAGTTTTGTGTCAGACTCTAAAGGCAAAAGGCAGCTCATGTCTGCCCCCCTCTAGCCTGGTATTTGCCCAAACATCAGGTTAGACTAAAACCAGCCCACAGCAGTGCAGCTCATGAAACTTACAGAGGTAAGTCCACTGTTTGTCAGTTTAAAAACTTATAAATTTACCGATTTGCATTGTCCTTCTTTATAATTTGCAGGGGTTGTCTTGTCATTGTAGCAGGACTCGGGTCTGCCAAGGCATGGATTTTCACTCTGTTAAAACTTGGGTAATTCGATTTAGCCTCTGCTCTAGTTAACCACATCACAAAGTGTGGGAGTTCCCAGTTGTTCTCTGCCACTTATACTGCTATTCTTTGAAAGGCATTTCACAGTCACTATTCTGTCTCTGGTGATGAAGCACCTCTCCCTAATGTCTGTAACAATAAATTGTTGCACCTCATTTTGTAGAGCATCAGCAGTGGACGCTCTGTGCATGCCTGATTTAAAGCTTTTCAAAGCTTGTGTCACAGGTACCAGGAATGTATTTGTAGCGTAGGCACAGATTTCCAGAATTGGATTTTGAAAGGCCATCTCTTCACAGATCCACAGTGACTTTTCAGCAGATATCATCCTGTTATTAAAAAAGCACCATATCTCTCTTGGCTTTTACATGGCCAGCTCCCAGCTAATTTGATCTAGGACCTGCAGGAAGACCCACAGACTCCCTCCACCAAAGGTAAGTCACTTTCCAGGGAATGTTCTTCTAAGCCATCTTCCTCCACAAAACACAAAAAGCGGCATAGGAAATCCTCTCCTAGGAAGAGATGCCATTGCTGGGACCATTGAGCCTGTCCTCAATGTTGGACGAACTTCGGTTGCCAAGAAGTTGAGACCAGACTTCATTTGTCTCCAACCTTTACATCTTTCCATCAGAGGCTTACGCATAGCTGAGCCCAAATAAGGCACTGTCCCCTGTTCTTTCTGGGTCATGCTCAGCACAGCCCCTGAAGTTTGTGGTGAGGCTACCTATGTAGCAGATTTTGGTGCCAGCGACTAAATCACTAGGGTAAGTGGAAATCAAGTCTAATTTCAGCAATGAGCAATTTCAGAGAATCTTCCCAGGGCCCAAAGGTTTGCCTGCTTGGAGGAAATTGTTCTGATTAAGAAGTGTTGGCTATGAAAGATTAGGACTGTGGACGTATGGAGGTTGATGATACAGAATCTGATCACCCTTTTCCTCCAAATGATAACGATGCTTTTCTTTATCTTGCCTTAAAGTGCCAGTGACCTAGATGCTTCTTTTGGCGGGACATTTGTTATCCCTGTGTCCCTGTCTTGGAGGAGGTCATGTCTTTCAGAAGAGTTGTTCAGAGGGTGGTAGAAGCTTTGGAACTGGCTTTGCCTTATCCAAAAGTGAAGTCTACAATTCTTACAGAAGTCTAACCTCATAGTTTCTGTGTAACCTTGTCAACAATTTAACAAGGCTTTCATAGTCCCAAGACTCTGTAATAGCTGTGTGAGTAAACTTTTGTCAAGCCCAGCAATCTTTAGGCAGGTCATGGTAGGAAGGTGGCCTGGCATGTGGTAGACTCCTATTGTGTTTGCACCTTATACCAGGTCCAGGCAACCCCTATTAGTTAGTGAGACAGTGTCTAGGAAGCCACAGCTCTCTAGTGGTAGCTGTGGTGAGCAGCCAATGTTTATCTAGGAGGATTGTAAAGCACTTGCAAAACCACAGCAGTCACATAGTAACGTATCTCACATGAAAGGAACTACACTGTGTTACAAACATAAAGGTACTTTATTACAGTAGAACTGAACTAGATCACTTATAGGCAGTCCTCCAACTGGAAGTAAGTACATACTACCTATAAGCACACACGTATTAGGAAATTAGCACTGGAAAATAACAAGCATTGGCAAGAAATAGCAGAAAATAGCTAGGGTCCTATAGGGGTGCCAAACTACATACTAAAATAGTGGAATGTGAAGTTAGGTACAACTGAACATGTGGACAACAGAACATCAGTTATATGTCAATACTTTCAATGACACACAGGTGAGACAGTGTAACTGACCATTCCTCTGACTATTGATTTTATCTGTGTGACTGTAGCAGGATGGCATTCACTTCCTTTGCATATCAACCTACTTTCACTTATGGCTTTTCATTTTGCAGATGTTGGTGATATAACAAATGTGTACTGATGTGATGACTACAGACAGCTACTTAATTGTATGCTATCACAGTGTTCAGATCATTTGCACAAGTTGTGACTGTTTCCATAAATGCACATTTTCATCACATAAAACACTATCAGTCAAGTTGTGTTCAAGGGTGTTTATTGTAGTGCAAATAATTTACTGAAAAGTGCAATGGAATGGTGTGATGGTAGAGGAAAGTCCAGGGTGTTGTTGCAGTCTTTTTGTAGCACAGGTCCATTGTCCAAGGAGCCATAGGAAGGGGAGCAAAGGCAGTTAAAAGTGAACAAGGTGACTGGGAGGGTCACAAGGGGGACATTCAAGAGGG
Source organism: Pleurodeles waltl (assembly GCF_031143425.1). Classification (NCBI taxonomy): domain Eukaryota; kingdom Metazoa; phylum Chordata; class Amphibia; order Caudata; family Salamandridae; genus Pleurodeles; species Pleurodeles waltl. Next base: position 1,799,458,791 of record NC_090444.1, on the reverse strand, counting down.
TCATATTTCCTGGCGGTGGTCTCGGTCTTGGCAAGTGTCTCTAGCTTCTGTCTAGGTCACAGGGAACGTTTGCAGGGTGGTTCACCTTCTGCAGGGGAGGGGTGCTGGTGGCCTGTGGGCCCTGTGACAGGGCCTCCTGCCCACTAGCTGCAGCAGAAGTCGAGGGCTGGTCAGTAGACTGGCTAGTGGTAGGGGCCTGCTGGTGTGCTGTCCATTCCCTTATGATGATGGCCATATCTGCCAGCACCCCTGCTATGGAGATCATGGTGGTGTTGAGGGCCTGCAAATTCTCCCTGATCTCCTGATGGTGTTCCTCCTGCAGCCGCTTGTTCTCCTGCATTTGGTAAGGATCTGCCCCATCTTGGCTTGGGATTGTTGGTAAGCCCCCAGGACATTGGTGGGTGCCTCCTGGAGACTCTGTTCCCTGGCCCTGTCCTCCCCCTGGTGCACAGTGGTCCTCCCACTGTCCCTGTTCCCCTGGGCTTCTGTCCCCTGAACGGTGTGCCCACTGCCACTGACCTCTGGTCCCTGATTGTCTTCGGGGTGAGGTGTGGACTGGGGTCCCTGTACAGGTGGGCATCCTGCTCATTGACGTGTCTTGGGGACAGAGGTGTGGAGATGTTGGGTGGGTGCTGTGAAGTTAAATACTGATGGGGGAGGCTTTGTAGAGGGCTGAGAGTGGGCTGGGGTGGCTGACTAACCAGTGGTCCTTGATGGGCCAGGTAGTTCTTCCAGATCCTGAAGTCCAGAGTTACTGTCATCGCCCGGGCATCTTCTGTTGGGGGACTGGATAGTCATGACACCTCCTCTCCGCTGACATTGGCTGGGGCACCTGTGGGGATGTAAGTGGTGTATTATGCTTCATGTCTGTGACAAATTGTACATCCCTAGCTTCCCCTCTATCGTTGCTGTTGCCCTGCCCCCTTTGTTTGTGTATGGTGACGTATTGTGGGATTTTTAGTTCTCCATGCTGTGCGTGCTTTGGTGTTAGGTGTACATGCAGGGCTGGGAGGGCTGTCCATGCATTAGTATAGCATGCAGGGCTTGGCATTGGGGTTAGTTAGATGTGTAGGTGCAGTGTGTGGGATGGAGTGGAGGTATGATAGGGTGAGATGGCATGCAGATATGGGGGGTTAAGTAGTAAATATTGACTCACCAGTGTCCAATCCTCCTGCAACTCCAACGAGTCCCTCAGGATGCAGTTTTGCCAAGACTTGCTCCTCCCATGCTGTGAGCTGTGGGGTGGAGGTGGGGGTCCACCGCCAGTCCTCTGGATGGCGAGCTGGTGCCTTGTTGCCACGGAACGTACCGTCCCCTGTTGGTCGTTCAACCTCTTCCTGATGTCGTCCCTTGTTCTTGGATGCTGTCCCACGGCGTTCACCCTGTCCACGATTCTCTGCCATAGCTCCGTCTTCCTGGCAATGGAGATCTGCTGTACCTGTGCTCCAAACAGCTGTGGTTCTACCCTGACTATTTCCTCCACCATGAACCGCAAGTCCTCATCAGTGAAATGGGGGTTCCTTAGTGGGGACATGGGTTTTGTGTGTTGTGCATGGGTTATTGAATAATGTGGTGGGATGTGGGGTGCGTGACGGATGATTGGGTGTTTGTGGTGTGTGTGTATAGTTGTCTCAGTGGTCTTGGTGTCAGTCTTGTGGCAATAATTGGTGTTCGTGAAGGGTTGTGGGCATGGTGTGTGTATGAGTGTCAGGTGTGTGATTTTCGTTTAGGCCAATGTTGTGTTTTGTATTTGGGTGGCCATTCTGAGCACGCTGGTGTGTACCGCCAGTGGTTTAGCGCCATTGAATGTCCGCCGTGGTGATTCGTGGGTCATAATGTAGTGGTCATTTTATTGTTGGTGTAATGGCATGGCTGTTGGTGCCGACACCTTAACACTAACCTTTGGACTGGCGGATTTGTGTATGTGGCCATATTCTGTTGGATTGGTGTATGTGTGTCATAATATGGCGAATGGATATTCGCCACCGCGGCGGTATGTTGGCGGCCGTCACCGCGGCGGTAAGTGGGATTTACCGTCAGTGTCATGATGAGGGTCTTAATCTGCCAGTAGCCAACAGTCAAATCAAATGTCCTAAAATACTTGGCAGCAGCTCATCTGCCCTAGGGATTCGATTAGCATCAGTCCTGGTGACGGTATTGAGGCCTCTATAGTCAACACAGACCCTCATTGTTTTGCTAACATTCTAGCACTGAGGCTTGGGTACCAAGGCGACAGGACCAGCCCAAGGGCTGTATGAGGGCTCAATGACTCCTAAGTCAAGCTTCTTTCTTACTTCAGTTTGATGCATTCTCTGATATAATCCAGCTGCCTATATATTTTGCCTTTTAAAGGCAGACTGTCACTGTGCCATTGGTGTATTCACACCATGTGGTTTGACCAGGGGTGAGGGAAAATAGTTCAGAGAATTACTGTCATCTCTTTGCTGATGAGAGAGGCAGTCAGCAAGAGCTACTCCCTGTACTGAGCCATCTACTGGGTTGTGGAAGAAGAGGTCTGCCAAAACAGCGCCTTGAGACCCTCACAGGTGAGAAGCTGTGCTTTACAAATACTGATTGATTGATTGAGGTCAGGTAAAGGGTCACTCTCTTCTTCCTGACCATCAGTGACCACGAGCAATGTCGTAGTAAGGTTTCAGGCGATTCACATGAAGCACCATGTAGGGGCTTCTGGGAGTGCCTAGGTCCACTAAGTTTCTGACCTCACCTTACTTCTCCACAATAGTGTGAGAATCACTCCACTTATCTTGGAGTACCCTGGGAGCTACAGGCTCCTGGACCCACATGTTTTATCCTGGCTGGTAAACAGTCAGTTTAGCCTTTTGGTCATGCTGCTGATTTTGCAGTTCTTCACTGGCCTCAAGGTTTTTAGATGCCCTCTTCATGCACTCAGCCATCATGGATCTTAGGCCTAGCACATAATCTACTGTGTCCTGTTTGAGAGGTTGCTCCAAACCTTCCCTTACAAGGGCAATGGGACTCCTAATAGGATGCCCAAACAAAAGCTCGTAGGGGCTATCGCCCACTCCCTTTGGAGGCAACTTTCCTGTATGTGAAGAGGAGGCATGGCAATAGGACATCCTAGCTCCACCTGAGTTTCTCTGAGAGTCCCATAATCATGTCTTTGATTGTTTTGTTGAATCTTTCAACTAACCCATTTGTTTGTGGGTGATAATGGGTGGTGAATTTATATGTTACACCACACTCCTTTCACATGGCTTTAATGTATGCAGACATGAAGTTGGCACCTCTGTCTGACACCACCTCCTTACGAAAACCCACCCTGGAAAAGATTCCCAGAATGGACTTTGCCACTGCTGGGACTGTAGTGGTCCTAAGGGAAATTACTTCTGGGTTCCTGGTCGTATGGTCCTCCACCACCAGTATAAACCTGTTCCCAGAGGCATTTGAAGGGTCCCGGGGGGAAAACATTGTCCACCCCTACCCTTTCAAAGGGTACCCCAACCAGTGGTAGTGGAATTAAGGAGGCCTTTGGGGGTGCCACTTATCTTGCTACTAGCTTGACAGGTTATACAGGAGCGACACAACTCCTTTGTATCTTCAGACATGTGGGTCCAGGGATAGTACGGGACATGTCCGTCCCAAGTCTTGCTATGTTCCAAATGTCCTGCAAGGGTAATGTCATGTGCTAAGGTCATTAAAAAAAATCCCTTAATTTCTAAGGAATGCCCTACCTCCTGGTGGCACCAGGTTTGGGGTTCCTTACCTCAAAATAAAGGAGGTTATTTTCCCAGTAGGCCCTATGATTCCCACTGACATGAGTAGGACAGGACTTGTGGCGTAGACTAAGTTCTTCCCTGGTGGGTCCCCCTGCACCTAAGAGCTCAGCTGTATCAACCTTAAGCTCCTTTGGTGTAGGTTCCACCCAAGGAACAGGTTCCTCTTCCTCAGGAGTGGGATCCTCATTGGAAGTATGAAAGGGGGCAACTTTTTACCCTGCCTGCCTCTCATTTTGGGAGCTTCCTGGACCACTTTTCCGGGCTCCAGTGCTCCCTGCTCTCCCCACTTCTTGGCCTGTGCTCTGGTTAAAGCAAAGATGTGCCCAGGGATACCCAGTATTGCTCTATTGGCTTCCAATCCACTTCAGCCCAAGCTGAAGTCATCAAATCATTACCTTACAAACACTCTACAAGCAGATCAATGGAAACCACAGCTTTCTTTGGGACAGTAACCCCCCACTCAGCTAAGGTCAACCAACAGCCGTGGGTTAGCACTGAGTAGTTTTGTGATTGTTGCTAACCTGGTAAGTGTGGATCAAGTAGGTGTTGTTCAGGTGACTTTGGTTTTTCAGTCACCATTGTGACACTGGCACCTGTTTCCTGTAGGCCTCAACCTCAACATCATTTATAAGGGGATGCTGCCTGTACTCAACCAAATTAAAGGGACAAGCAGCTAGGGTGGCAAGGTCAATACCACCATCAGAGACCAGAACTTCCTCAGTGGTCTCTGACTAACCAGGAGCCAACTACAGTCCACAGGGTGAGCCCAAATGCACTCTAGGACTGACCACTACTGCCATTGCTATTACTACTGCTAGGGGTAGCAGTGGTAGTGGTACTAGCAGGCTTGGTGCTCTTTTTAGGACAGGTGCTGCCACCTGCCCTGTGGCCTTTTTGTCTACAGATGTAGCACCAAGGTTTCTTGTGGGAAGAGTACTTAGACCCACCCCCAGAAGATTTTTATAGGCCTGATGAAGACGTTCTTGTTTGATTTGTCCCCACCCTTGTCCTTATTTTTGGAACAATCCTTCTTTTTGTGGTTATCCCCTGTGGAAGGTTTCCTACCCACCCTGGTGCAAATCCGTTTGTCTGCCTTCTTAGCCAATTCTTGGGGAGAGGTCAGATCTGAGTCCACCAGGAACTGATGCAGTCTGTCAGATGTGCAGTTGTTAAGAATGTGCTCTCACAAGAAGCTTATACAAGCCCTGAAAATCATGCGCATTGCTGCTATGTAAGCAGCCTTCAGGAACTTGACAGAGCAGTCCACAAAATCTATCCAGCCCTGGAGGACTTCTTTCTAGTCTCCCTGAGTTTGATTCTGTACTCCTATGTGTTTAAACCAAATCCATTGAGGAGTGCATTCTTAAGTGGCTTATAGTTATCTGCATCTTCCTCCCTGAGAGTGAGGTGTTTGTCCCTGCCTTTGTCAGAGAAGGAAAGCCACAAGATAGCTGCCCGATGTCTTTGAAGGACCTTCTGAACTTTACAGGCCCTCTCCAAGGAAGTGAACCACTTTTAGATATCATCCCCAAACTTGTAAGGTGGGACAATTTTGCTTAGGTTCCTGGAGACATAGGCATATTCCCTGACCTTGGTATCCCTAAAGTTGTTGCTGCCACCATGGGGCGTTAACCCCAAATTCAGCCTTTCCCTTTCCACTGCTAAGGCCTCCCTATTCAGGGCTAACTGTTGGTGCTGCCGCCTCAGTCTGGTCTGCTATAGCCTCAGTTTGTTGAACTCCCTATCTAGGAACTCCTTTTCTGAGCTAGAGTGGTTAGTCTCATCAGATACTGCTGGGACATTGGTATGAGCAGATGAGGAGGGCCTACCCCTCCTCCTGGAGACCCTTTGCACTAACCCCTTGAGAGTCAAAGTCGGCCTGCTGGTGTGTGTCCTCTTTACACTGCCATGAGTGCTCCCTGCAGGATTGGTGTGTTCCTCAGGTTCTTCGTGACTCTCCCCAGTTAAGTCTAGGTCTACCCTATCTAAGAATGCGGCGTGTGTCTTCCTCTTGCCCCTCCCGGTCTGCAGAGCTCTGGCTATCAGCCTGGAGGAGCAATCCTAGGAGGAGAGATTTGTTGGAATTTGCCCCTGTCTTCAGCTTCCTAGAAGCGCACATCTCCGTCACCTCCTTAAAAGTAAGGTTCTCATATTGAAAGTCTGAAACCTAAGCTGTGTTTTCTACTGAAGACATTTCCATAGAGTAGTGTGGGTGGACATACCTACTCCAAGTAACTAAACCTTTTAAAGAGTTTAGAGAAGTGGCTATGCCAGACCCCTAACTTACCTAAACTAGAAGTCTAGTGATCCTAATTGCTCAGTGTAATGTAACCTATAGACTAGTGGATGACTTTCCTGATGAAAGTTACCAGTGAAAGAGTGGTAAGACAATTGCAAGTGTCCTATCCCACTGCTGCACCACTGTAGGAAAGTAGCCTCTTTCTAGCTTGGCTACCCCCACTTTTTGCCTGGTTGTCAGTGACTCTGCTACAGTGGCGGTTTCTTCATTAGGGCGGTAGGGCTCTGCCCCAGCTTCAATTTCTGCATCATTCATAACAGTGTGACCCTCGCTCTGCGCGAGGGTCAGGCAAAACTACAGCCACTTTTGTGAGACAAATGTGCTGCAGCGCATGTGCTGGCCGTCGCAGGATTTATAGGGCTTACCTGATCTCAGCCCTGGCCTCCGGCAGCCCACAACACTGTACAGCACTGCCTCTTATGACGCACTGAAGCCTCGGTGAAAGAAAACAGCCTGGGCGCTTTAGCATAAGCCCTGAGTTTCGAAAGCTGGCTGTCAATCAGCAAGGCTGTGTAGCACTGCAGCCCTTCGTCACAGGGTGGGTGGGAACAATCCTCCATGGCCCCACCTCATTCTGGGAGTAGCTGGGAAAGGATTGCAGTGTACACGAGGCTGGCTGACCACGACGTGATCTGCATGCAGTGGCCACGGGGAAAAGGTAAGTATTTGACTTTAAAAAAAAAAAATATTCCCCCATCCTCTCCCTCACTCCATGCCCCCTTAACCCCTCCATCCCTCCCTTTGAGATTTCACAACTTCTATGGTCGAAGCAAGCCTGGAGGCAAAGTCAGGACGAATGTTCTGTATGTAAAGATAGGTGTGCAGCGTGCGCCCACACTGCTTTAAGCATTTAAAAACAACTTTTATAAAAGCCAAAACCATTCATTTTCGATAATTCAAACTTTGGTCCACAGATACTACAACAGTCAGTTCACACACGTGCTGGCTCGTCCGATCTCATTCACTCACTTCTAAGTGATGATTATGCTTGGAGTTTTTCTTTTCCATAACAAGAACAATAAAAGGATTGCCTGCGCAGCAACCACAAGTGCTTTTCAAATCAGAAATACTATTCTTATTTCACACATTAACGTGCAGGAATTTAGAAGTCACTGGCACCAAATAAGCAATGTTGTTTTCCACTTCCTTGGTGGGAGGGGATAACTGGGAGGGGAGTGTGGGCTAAGAGTAGATGGGGGGATGGAAGCCTTGGCGAACATCAACAGCTGTTTCCAAGATAGATGGCACGCACCTTGTAAAAAGAGAAGTCAGCAAAACCTAATGAAAAGTTACTGAAAGGTTACGAAGAAAATGCATCTGGAAAGGATAACATACCTGAATGAATATAAATAAAAATCACTACACAAACAGTTGTTGATCACTAAGATCACAGTGCTGAGAGCTGTGCAGTGTATATTTAAGAAAGGAAGCAGAGTTTTTTGCACTGAACCAGGATTGGTGGAAGGTGGACAGAGAAGCCAAGGAGACTGCTACGAGCCACAGTTACTAGTAAAGTCAAGTTTTTTCTATTAATGCTTTCCCTTTAAACGGCATCAGGCCTCTTCCTATGTAATCTGGCTTTTAATTACACTGGCCAGCACACGTTTTGTTTAGCTTTGCATTCACTGCATGTAATGGTTGTGCTGCACAGACTTTCAGATATTCTGCTTTCTGAGCAGGACGATAAATCTCCGGGCATGTTGCCTGATTCCCCGTTTTTTGGTGGCCAAACTGCAATCCATTTTTAGGATTTAATTTGCCTTTCCTTTCTCGCGATCGTGTGCTCTACTACTCTCCTTCGCTTCCTTCTTGGTCCAGCCCAGGGCCCTATTGAGAGGTTGGAATCCTGTAATCTCCCTGTGCCTAAAAAGAAAATGACTGGAATGTGACCTTGTGTGATGTAATCTGGCGTTCATGTGAAGCACTCTAATGCCGTCGGTCCTATCTCTCGCGGCGCTATATAACACTGCAAAAATGTCATTAAAAAATTGCAAAATGGGGGATGTAAGATAATATTTCAGGAACAATCTGGCAAATAGAAAGAAACGTCTGTGAGGTAGGAATAGGGAGATGCATACATGTCAAAATAACATGAAGATTTGTCTGACTATTAATAGTATGTTAAGTTGAGGAAAGAAATCATACCTTATGAATCAAAAGTACCGGTCAGTGTCACTGGGTTAAAATGAGCAGAATTTGCAGAAACTACATCTTAGAAAGTTTGGAGTTCCAATCCAAGGAGTTAGCTAAGGGAGTTTTCTGGTTGAGCGAGGTAGAAGAGATTTGTAAAGTGTGTGTTTGTGTGTGTATGTTTGTGTGTGTGTGTTTGGTAATCTAGGCCTAACTGACTCACTGACTTGGTAATAGGCCTCGAGATGTTGCAGGTCCATTGGTTTGACCTCTATGGGATGTTTACCCAGGGTTTTTACAAGCCCTTTTAGGTGTGCTCCCAAAGGTTTAGCCTGATAGCAACCTTAATTTTCTTTATGGGAGAACAACTGCATTATTTTCCTTGGGGTAAATGTTTTCAGTGACTTAGGCCTTATTCCTTGGGGGATTAGAGGGGCCTCGAACGGTTGTTAATAAAATTAAAAGTTAGTGATCGGAGGAGCTGGGAGAGAGGAAAAAGGGAAACAAAGGTAAAGGTTAGGGGTACGAACTAAAAAGCTGAAAAGCAAGGAATCTTGAAAAAATGCCACTCTCCATGCAGCATCCCTTCCCAGTGTCAGGATGGAGACAACGGGCTGCTTGTTAGGGAATCCTTGTTTAATACTCCTTTGCATTGACTTTAAACTATCACAAAATTAACAAAGATCAATGTGGTGGTCTAGTGGCTGACTTGTCGACTTTTGAGTCAGAAGAATCACACTTCTAAAGGTATATTAATAAATAAAGAAACCTGTGAGGTACTAGAATTGTTATCTCATACTCTGTTATGAAGTTCTATGGTTAAATTAAGTAAGCAACCTATGTTGTTATCATGTGAAATCTCTTTTGTGATGTTTATAACTACACTTTCACAATTGCTTTATTAATCCTCCTTGCTTTCTCAGATTTGCTTGAAAATGCACCATTTGCCCACTCTTTTTTCAAACTTTTCTCGGGGGAGAACATTCACGAAACCCTCTTATGTTAGGCTGGCTCGCTACGCTCACTTCTCACAATGCACTCACCAGCAACTTTTATGCCCCACTACTTTCAAATGTCACCAGCCGCCACTGCTCTGCTATCTTCTCTAAATGTGGTTGCTGGTAACTTTTTATCCCCACAATTGGAATAGGGGTGCCCCCATGTGAGCCCCGAGTATATGGTACCCAGGGCATTGGGGTACCAGGGGATTCCTATGGGATGCAGCAGTTATTCTGCCGCCCATAGGGAGCCCATGCAAAGGGTTCTTCAGGCCTGCCATTGCAGGCTACGTGAAAGGGTGCATCCACCCTTTTCACTATAGGTCACTGCAACTCATCCCTATGGCAGGCCCTTCTAGCCCAGAGGGCAGGGTGGAAGTACCTGTGTGTGAGGTGTGCCCTGCACTAGCAGAGGTGCCCCTAGAAACTCCAGATCCATTTTCCTGGACTTAGTGAGTGGGGGGGACGCCATTTTAGCCATGTACTGGACAAAAGTCACTACCTATATCCAGCTACGTAATGGTAACTCCGAACCTGGGCATGTTTGGTATCAATCATGTTGGAATCATACTCCAATACTGTTGCAAGTATTGGAAGTATGATTCCATGCACTCTGGGGGCTCATTAGAGGGCCCAGAGCATTGCTGCCACCAGTCTTACAGGGTTTTCCGGGCAGCCCAGCTGCTGCCACCCCTCAGACATGTTTCTGCCCTCCTGCTGCTTGATCTGATCAAGCGCAGGAAGGAAGAACTAAGAATTTCCTTAGGGAGAGGGAGATAACACCCTCCTTCTTTTTAAATGGTTGTGACTGGATTGGGAGGGGTAGCCTCCTCAAGCCACTGGTTTGCTTTGAAGGGCACATTTGGTACCCTCTGTGCATAACCCACTCCACTCCGGTTCAGGGACCCTAATCCCTGCTCTGGCGCGAAACTGGACAATGGAAAGGGGAGTGACCACTTCCCTGTCCATCACCATCCCAGTGGTGGTGCGCGCAGAGCTCCTCCAGAGGGTCCCTGGGTTCTGCCATCTTGATTCCAAGGTTGGCAGAGAACTCTGGGGGCATCTGAGTGGCCAGGCAGAAGACATCAGAGCCCTGCCTGATAGGTGACCAATCCCCCTTTCAGGGCTATTTAGGGTCTCTCTCTCGGGTGGGTCCTCAGATTCGGCTTGCAAGATTCCAGCAGGATTCCTCTGTAACCTCCACTTCGACTTATGGCCACTGGACCCTCCAGGTACCGACAAACGCTGCTACAATGGCAAAGACTCTTTTGCAACTTTGTTTCCATGTCTCTTTCCAACTTTGCAACATTTCCCCGGCCGTTCATCCTCTGCAGACAACTACAGCACTTCAGCCTGCAGAAGAAGGAGGAATCGCCCTTGGAGTGAAGGAGTCACACCCCTGCAATCGCAGGCACCTACAACAAGGGAAGACCTGCTCTGTTGATCTCCCTTCTTCTTAAGATGTGTGGATCATAGGTGGTGGTCCGTTGTCCTCCTGTTGGTCCTGTCTGCCAGCTTCCCAACTTTGGTGAAGGTAAGTCCTTACCTTCCCATGCAGGACAGTACCCCCGTGCCCTGCATCTCTTGCAGCTGCCATGGCTTATTTGCATCTCCTCCAAGGGATCTTTTGGCGACGTATAGCTCCAGCGCCCAGCACTCCTTCCTGCATACACAGCTTCCTGCATGGTTCGCTGGCGGCGTGGGATCCTCCTTTGTAGTGCTGTGTGGGCTTCTTCTGTGACTCCTGTGTTCCCCATCCTGTAGTACTCCTGCGGGTGCTGCCTCTGCTCCTGTGGACTCTCTGCAACGCTGAGGGTCCCCAGTGACTCCCCCTCCTGGGTGGAGTCCTCCTGGGCCTTGCTGGTCCCTGGCAGCACCACATATCCACTAACCGTAAGTTTACCTTTGCCAAGGCTTGTTGGCGGAATTCCTGCACTGACATCCATCTGCAATCTTCACTCCAGCGTGGGACATCATCTGTATCCATCAGGAACTCTTCTCCGGATCTAGGGCTGCAGTGCTGACTTATTCTTCATCACCGTCGACCGACTCCTGCCAGTACAGATGGGTGAGTTGTTGCTCCTATTCCTCTTGGACTCCACTGTGACTCTTGGACTTGGTCCCCTCTCTCCACAGGTCTTCTTTCTTCAGGAATCCACCACTGGTATTCTTTCAGTCTTGTCTGGGTGTCTTCTTTTTCCTCTTTTCCTCCTTTTGGGGGTTTGTGAAAATCCAGTGATTTACTCCTGCATTTTTGGTCACTGGGGTATGGTGCTGTGTTACTTACCTTTATGGTCTTCTGGTACTCCCAGCTCCCCTCTACACATTTTACTTACCTAGATTGGGCTCCTGTGTTCGCATTCCAATTTTTTTTAGTAACTGGTTTGTGCTCCTCTAGAGTCACTATTGGTTATTGCTATTTGCACTGTTTCCTAACCTTTTCTATGGCTATTTCGGATTACTAGTGGTAAATTTAGTGTATTACCTACATCCTATTGGAGGATTGCCCGTCTAGTATTTTGTGGTGATTTGTTGCAAAAATAAAGTACCTTTATGTTTGTATAATGGAGTGTTTTCTTTAAGTGCTGTGTGACTACAGTGGTATTGCATGAGCTTTGCATGTCTCCTAGATACGCCTTGGCTGCTCATCCATCACTCCCTCTAGAGAGCCTGGCTTCTAGACACTGCCTACACTTCACTAATAGGGGATACCTGGACCTGGTATAAGGTGTAAGTAAGAAAAACAGTTGACAGATTGTGTTGATAGGAACCGCGCTCGCAACTTCTTTCACCCCAATATTTAGACTGATCCAAGTACCCACATGATGCTCCTGGAAGGAGGACCAATCCCACTCCCCCACAAATTTAAAAAAGAAACAACGATACATAATCCAAGGCACTCGTGTCAAGTGAATATAACAATGTCCAAATTTTTACTATCAGCAGGTCTGCTTGTTTTTATTGAACATATTCTTCAATTTCAGTGAATCCAACCCTTTCAGCCAACACGTGTTTCGTCATGCAAATGGTACTCGCTTTGACTTTTTCAAGGCTGAGTGTTAACACAAATCAAAACAATTATGACATAAACCGTAGTTTTTACATCCAATATCACCCATATCCGATCCAAAAAAGGATGAAAGGCCTAAAAACCCCGTGGTAATTGTAAGTCAATACAACAGAAAGGAAGACATTCTTCTGCAAGCATGAGCTCCAAAGTAAGTAGTATAAGTGGGACTAACAGATCAAAACTCAGAAAGTTTGAATGGTGGGTGATATTCAGAATCCCATTACCCTGACACCCTCATAAGGAAAAAACAGAAGTATTTTAAGACCGAAAGAGGATATCCCACAGATTTGCTGCATTCACATGTGAGGTGCATGATCCCAGCACCCAAAGTGCATGGATAGAATTATGCTTAATTAAGTTAGTACCAATCATATCCATTTAGCTAGTACTTGCCCATTTAAAAGTATCCAGGATACATAGCTGCCTTGAGCCCATCACTTTCTCAAAAATGATCTGCAAGACCAAAGTGATTAAAGAAAAACGAGCTATTATCAGAAATAACCATGTGTCATCCCCCCAAAAATGTGTAGATTAAAAGTTAATAAAACACCCTTTTTTCCTTACCATTGCAAAGCAGCGTCCTAGTGTACAATGCTCCTAAGTGTTCCTTCAATGTGTTTCGTCATTATATCACAGAGCTTCATCTAGCAAAAGAGCCAAGAGAACCCAAATCTTCATTTGTTAATTGTGACAAATAAGAATGTGTACAACACATAATAAAAAAATATATTTTTCTCCGATACATTGGGTATCTCAACCCAGTAAAAGTATATGGATCGCTAAAGAAAACATTCAGTTGGAAGCAAACTCGACTTACAATCATGTGCCTCTAGAGTCCAATTAAATTCAAACTAAAATTATTAACGACCCAAAAGAAAAAGTCACAACAAGTGACATTTATGGTTATGAAGAATTGAATATTACCCATACAATGCTCACCGGTATCTTACTGAAGTGTCAATCGGTCAGAGATTCGAAAGGCGTGTACGCGTTCAATTCAACCCAACTCCATCTCAGCCTCACTTCTAAAGACACTACACATGAGCATAAATGACCGACTAACTGATCCTGAAGGAAAACATCCGCCATCTTGGAAGTATCACCAGAATACTATGTCGAAAACTACATCCAAAAAGAAAATGAGTATGAAACGCATAAATTAATATGCCAGAATAACTGTGTCAATCCAGTGTTCATATCTTTAAATTCCAAGAGGCGTGTGCGTGTTCAGTCCAGCCTGACTGCATCTTAACTCCACTATAGATTGCACTACAGATAAACATAGATGACTGACTGACTAACCTGAGAAAATGTTCACCATCTTGAAAGTATAACCATAGTTAAAATCGCCATTCTAGACAGAGAATTTCTAATTGCCGGTGATCCTCGAAATGGTCTATTAACTATTCTATCCATCAGAGCATAGAGAAATCATGAATTATTATGCCAAAGTAATTTTGTCAATCTAATGCATATCTCTAATGATCCAATTAAATGAAATAGAAGTGTTCTTAATGCAACAATATGTTTGAGAGTAACCGGAAGAAAATTGTTCAACAAAATACATATTGGTGTGACCTCAACAAGCACGTCATGGAATTCCTCTTTGGTTATTATATAATAAGTGAAACAATAATACAGTTTCCATCTAGGGTTTGTGTTGTCTTAGTTCCTAATATATTATTTGATTATCGTTTACAGAGAAAATGAATATGTTGTTTTACATAAACTCTTTCACAAATCTGTCAACAGAACATATATTTATATATACTCTTTCACAATTCTGAACACAAATCGCTTTCTAGCCAAAAACAAATTCTAATTCGTGATTAGTGTTAAGGCCCTCTTCAACTGCTCTCATCCTGAGAATCCAAATACATGCTCTCCTTCTGAGAGATAGTTCTCTGTTGCCCCCCCCCCCGGGGGTCTTTATGAACCTGTTCTAGGCCAAAAAATTCAAAGTTTTTCATAGGTCCTGGTTCCAGGCACTGCCTCATATGTACAACAATGGTATATCTAATATCACCTTGTCTCAGGGCTCTATAGTGTTCACTAATCCTTAGCCTTAAGGATCTGATGATCGTAATTCCCACATATAGGCGTTTACATTTGCATACAATAGCATAAACTACAAAGTTGCTGTTGCATGTGATATTTGTCTGTATCTGAAAACAATCCCCAATACTGTTAGTAAAGGTAGATATTCCATTGTGGGCCCTTTTGCACATTCCACAATGACCGCAATTATAAAAACCTTGCATCTGGGTTATCAACCAATTGGTGGTAGGTCTTTTAGTGGGGTAACTGGAACAAAGAATATTTTTCAAAGTTCTACCTTTTCGATAGCCAAGTTGCAGAGTACCCGAAATATGTTTCCTAAGGCTATTATCTGCATATAGTATGTGCCAGTGTTTACGCATACATTTCAATAGAAGATTAGAAACCTGTGTGTAATTCACAATGCATCGTATCTTCTCACTTAGTCTTTTGTCTATATCTTAATGTATGTGTTCTAGCAATTTCCATAATTTTATTGTATGCTTTATCAATAGTGCATGGTTCGTATCCATGTTGAAGAAACCGTTTTTTCATGTCTGTAATGCATCTATGAAAATCTAACTCATTGCTGCAATTTCGTCTTCCTCGTATCATTTCCCCATAAGGTAGTGCCATGATTTGATGTTTCGGATGTGCACTAGTTGCATGTAGTAGAGAGTTACACGCAGTACTTGATATAATCTACTCTCAATTTTTTGATCCTTAATGTAAAGCTCAACATCCAAGAAAGCTATGCTAGTAGTTCTATGTTCACAAGTAAATTTGATGTTGGCCTTGTTAGAATTCAAATATTCACAAAACCACTTCAATTCCATGATAGTTCCAGTCCAAATCATAAAGCAATCATCAATATATCTACCCCAGTACAGGATATAAGTATTCCATTCGGTCCCTCCCGAGCCCCAAATTAGTTCTTGTTCCAGATACCCCATAAATAGGTTTGCAAATGAGGGAGGAAACCTCAAGCCCATTGCCATCCCTTGTTTCTGTTTGTACCACTCAGTTTTAAACAAAAATAAATTGTTAGGTAGTATCAAATCAGTCATCATTACCTGCATCTCTGTATATTCCCCTAAACTCCCTGATCTCTTGTTCAAAAATTGTCTTAGTGCAAGTATACCAAGATCATGTTTAATACTGGTGTACAATGAAACCACATCTATAGTTACCAAAATCATTCCTGGCTTCCAACCGATATCCATAAGTATACTCAAAATATGTTTGGTATCCTTAATGTATGATGGGAGATTAAGTACATGTGGTTGTAGAAAAACATCCACAAATTCTGACAGTCTCTCTGTGGGGACCCCCTATGCCCGACACGATCTGTCTTCCCAGAGGGAATGGTAAGTTCTTGTGTAATTTTGGAAGGGTATATAAGCATGGATATCTAGGTTTAATAATTTGTAAATACATGTATTCATCTTCATTAGGTAGGTCCTTCACAAACCATTCCTTCAAACAGTTACTGATGGTATTCGTCAGATTCTGTATTGGATCGTATGTGATTTTTTCATAACACATCTGATCCCCCAGTTGTGTACAAATTTCTTGTTCATAGTCCAATTTGTTCATTATTACAATATTACCGCCTTTGTCAGCTTCCTTCATTATTATGTCATCACATTTTTGCAAGTTTATGAGGGCCATTTGTTCACCATAACTCAGATGCCTTACATGAAACAAATTTAGTTTTTTCATTCTGTATTCTATTTTATCGAGGTCTCTCCAGACCAGTTTGTAAAAAGTATCAATAATCAAATTGGGTGTCCACTTCGGTTTGGTTTTTAAGCCACTGGCCATAGTGTCAGAGTGTATATCTAATTCTGAAAGTACTCGTGGAATAGTGATCGAATCTTCCTCATAGTCCGTAATGGACATTAGAGTAACCATGGCATGCATATCTTGAATAGTTAAGGGATTATAATCTCTACTCATATTGTATAGAGTAGTTTCTCCTTGATTGGTAACATTAGCAGAGAAGTGTTTCTTTAGTTTCAAATGTCTAATGAATTTGAATAGATCAATCTTCAATTGATAGAAATCACCATTATGATCAGGGCAAAAGCCTAAGCCCTTACTCAATAAAGATACATCATCATCCGATAAGATCCTGTTAGAAAAGTTCCTTATACTGATGGTTCCCTCGGCTGTGCTTGTTACTTCCCCTTGTCCCATGACCTCGTTCTCATCCCTTTCCTTTCTTCTATGGTGTCCTCCTCACTTGCCCCTCCTTGTTTTGCTGAGTTTTCTTTTCTCCAATTTAAATCTCTGTGTCCCCGTTTGATTCTCTGTACCTCTCTTAAAAAAGGAGTTGAGTCCTTGTTTGTAACCAAGTGTACCGAAATTCCCTCACTATTATCTAAGTCGCTATCACTGGTTGATGGGGCACTAATCGAGGTTTGTGATCCTGTCCCCAATGTTAATATTTTGTTATCCCTTTTAATCTTGGTAAATATGTCTGAGAGAAGGTAAAAATTCTTCCATTTCTATAATCCAATTAATCTCGTCTGAGTTTCTTTGCCTTCCTTTGTGTAACTTCATTTTGGTGCCTAGTAATAATGTCATTTAGGATTGCATAATTCTTTGTTGTTGCCTACTCTAAATTTAATTCATTAATCTCGGCTTCTAATGCTGAAATCTCTAATTGCAGTTTAGACACCTTTCTATCAGCATTCTCAATTAGGATATCAATCAGTTTCATGGAAATCGAGGTTAATTCTTTCTCCCACTAGTCCAAAAGATCCTCATCCAAATCATCAAACGTAGGAAGAATCTGAGACCTAAGTCCCCTAGGTATTCTATTATGTTTCGCATACTGTTTTTTGGATCGGATATGGGTGAAATTGGATATAAAAACTACGGTTTGTCATAATTGCATTGATTTGTGTTAACTTTCAGCCTTGAAAAAGTCAAAGCGAGTACCAGTCACATGACAAAACACATGTTGGCTGAACGGGTTGGATTCATGAAATTGAAGAATATATTCAATAAAAACAAGCGGACCTGCTGAAATAGAAATTTGGACATTGTTATATTCACTTGACACAAGTGCCTTGGATTATGTATTATAAGGTGTTGTAAGTACCTTGAGTACCCACCACACACCAGGCCAGCTTCCAACATTGGTGGTGCAGCGGTGGGATAAGCAGTTGCAATTCCCTTACCACTTTGTCACCAGGTACTTTCCACAGGAAAGACCGCTTACTAGCTAGGGATCTACACTTAGACCTAGACCTGGACATGTTCTCTAAGGTTTGGGTAAGAAAGAGGTCTAGGCATAGCCCTTGCTCCAAACTTCTCTAAGAGAGACTAGAAGTAAGGTACCCCCTACACCACTCTACATGTCTTTAGTACCTAGCACATCTCAGACCATGGGTTCTCAGTATGAGGAGCTCACATTTCAGGAACAGAGAGAAGTGTGTAAGAGTAGGAGACTGAAGACAGGGAGGAACCCGAACAAGAGTTTGCACCTAGGACTTCTCCTCCAGGATGACCAGGACCATGCTGGTGATCAGGAGGAGAGGGAGGAGGATGTAGACTCTAACCCTCCATTGTTAGAAAGAGAGAATCTGGACACTGAGGAGGGTCAGGAGTGCCCCTCAGAGGATCAGAGGGTCTTTAGTAAACCCCCTAGTGTAGCTGGGAGCACTACAGGTTGTGTCAAGGGTGGCCATGTCAGTAGGCCCCCCTTTGTACCTAGAGGGCTAGTCCAGAGGGTTAGTAAGACTAGGGACAGATCCTCATCTTGCCACTCATGTCACCTCAGTATCTGAGGGGAGAGGCTGCTCAACTCCAGCAGAGGATTCTCTAGATAGGGAGCTGAGGAAACTGAGGCTAGAGGAGGCCAAGCTGAGGCTGCAACGGCTATCCCTAGACAGGGAGGCCTTGGCAGTAGAGAGAGAGAGAGAGAGAGAGAGAGAGAGAGAGACCAAGGTTTGGGTTAGTACCTCATGATGGCACCATCTTTGGTTTCAGGGAACCTAGGGCGAGGGAGGACTCTTGATACTAGAAAATGTAGCAAAGTTTCCCCCTTCCCCCCAAGCCCCTCTACACACACACACACACACACACAAGGTGGGGGATGACATCCGGAAGTGGTTTGCTGCTCTGGAGAGGGCCTGTAAAGTTCAGAGGGTCTCCCAGAGACAGTGGGCTGCTTTTCTTTGGCTCTCCTTTTCTGACAAGGGGAGGGATAGCCTCCTTACTGTCAGAGAAGAGGATGCTGATAAGTACACAGTTTTAAAGTCTGCTCTGCTAGAAGGATTTGGTTTCACTACTGAACAGTATAGAATCAAGTTCAGGAAGACCAAGAAAGAGTCCTCCCAAGATTGGATTGGTTTTGTAGCCTGCTCTGTAAAGGCTTTGGAAGGCTGGTTACATGTTAGCAAAGTCAGTGACTTTGAGGGCTTGTGCAATCTAATTCTGAGAGAGCATGTTCTCAAAAACGTTGAGTTGTGTCTAATTTATTGCACCAATACTTGGTAGACTCAGATCTGACGGAATTGGGAAAGAAGGCAGACAAATGGGTCAGAACAAGGGTGAGCAGAAAAGCCCTTAGTTGCAGTCAAGATCAACATCTTAAAAGAGGTGCTGTAACCAGGAGCTTCTTCATCGGAACCCCTGTTCACTTTCAACAAACCCATCACTGACTTACTTCTGGGTACCTGGTCCAAACCCAGCACAGGGGCTCCTGTGAGTAGGACGATTGCCCGTCGCCATTGCCCCACCCCAGGGGGCCCAAACTGCTCACCCAACACCCTACCCCAGAGAGCTTGGTGGTTCACGTTTCTACCTCCAATGGCACGTTCCCTGCCGCACCCCCAGACAATGAATCCAAGAGCCTGGATAGCTTTGTCAAGAAAATGTTTTCTTCCACCAACCTTGCATTTGCGGTCAGTGAACACAGCATGCTTATTGGGCCGCTATTCCAACACACTATGGGAAACATTTGTGCAAGTGGTTCCACAGGTCTCGGAGGAGGCCGGGCCATTCTCTCCTAAGCAGTCAGAGACTAGAGAGATGCAGGAAAGTTCACTGTTCACTGTGTTAGGACACAGCGGGCTCAAAGGGGCAGATCGGTTTCATCAATGGTGGCACTCAGTCTGTCTAAGAATGTTGGGCTTTTCAGGGGATGTCCAGGCTTCCCTCTTGTCCATGCTCTTTGATGGCACATGTCTATTTGGTGACAAGGCAGACTCACCACTGGAGCGCTTTAAGGACTCGTGGCCTTGCGTCCAAGTCCTTGGGCCTGTCAGCTGCCCTGCATCATCCCCAGTCTGCCTTTCGCTCCTTTCGTGACTATGAAAAGGGCGTTCAACTACACCAACCCTATCCCAGCCACCATCCCCCTCAAGCTTCCCAGCCTGTGCGTGGGCGAGGGTGCAGTTCCTACTGACCCCGTGGGTCAGGTAACCAGCAGTCTGCTCCTGCCACCACCCCCACCTCTCCCTTAATGCCTCCATCTTACGACCCACTGACGGAGGACTATTTATCCTTGCTCTGAGAGGAAGTCATGGCTCTTTGCCAAGGGAGTCATAGAGAGGGTTCTGGTGCCAAAAGTAGGCTGTGGTTGCTATTCACACTACCTTCTTGTTCCCAAAAAGGACAACGGTATTCGCCCTATCCTAGATCTTGGAACCCTTAACTAATTCCTAAAAAAGGAGAATTTCAAAATGCTCACACTGGCTCAGGTCTTGTCTGCCCTGGACCCAGTAGAATGGATGGTAGTGTTGGACTTGCAGGACGCTTACTTTCACGTTCCTGTCCTGCCTGCCCTTCAGCACTACAGTTCACCATGCTTCCCTTTGGCCTTACCAGTGCCTCTCAGGTGTTCACAAAGGTGTGATGGCTGTGGTCGCAGCTCATCAGCAGGGATCCAGGGTGCCAATCTTTCACTTTTTTTTTCGATGACAGGCTGTTGAATGCGGGGTCATCCCAGGCTGTTGTCTCCCATCTTGAGACTACGACAAACCTCAAGCATTCGCTGGGGTTCACTTTCAATGTGCCGAAGTCACACCTGACTCCCTGTCAGATGCTCCCTTTCATCGGCGCTGTACTAGACACTGTGCAATTTCTGGCTTATCCTCCCAAGCGGCAAGTCCAGGATATTCAGAAGGCTGCGTCTTTGCCAGTGTGTAGCAGATTTTGATGCAGAGAACGACGCATCAAGAGATGGTCCAGTTCTGTACCACCTGACCTTTATTCGCACCAACATGCCCCACGAAGAGTCAGCTGTCTGCCTGGAACTCTTGTGTGTGGTCCAGGTAGAACAAATACGCTCTTTTTGCGTCTGAACACTGGTGTTGCTCCTCTTCTTTAGAGGGGTGTGGAGGGGCATAGAGAGCGGGCAAGGTGACATAAGCCCACATTTTTAGCAGGAATGAGGCCCCAGTGTGAAGCACCAGTTTGTCCAGATAAACTGACTAAAATGGAGGCTTGGAGGATAAAGCCTGCAGCTCGCTCATCCTCTGTGCAGATGTAATTGCCACATGAAATGCTGTTTTAATCGTGAGCAGCTGGGAACAAATGCCATGAACTGTCTAAAACCAGCTCCAGGGATGGCTCTCTGGAATCCACATTGTTGTGTGGGATAAACATTGGGTAGAAACTCAGAGCATTGTGCCAGTAGTCTGATGGAACACTGACGGGACCAGTTCAACAGAGAGGATGGGAATTACTTGAGCTCTAGAGACAGAAACTCTAATTGCTGGCTTCCTTCCAGATAGACCTTGGGCATGACTGAGTGAAGGGGAGCTGTAGAATGACTGTAGAAGGAGAGACTTGCTACTGGAGAACGAGGCTTGCTAAACGACATCCCCCTCAGAGAAGAAGTTTGCCTTGTGTGTATTTCAGATAGGGCTGACAATAGTATGGGGACACCTAGACAATCTCAAGTGATACATATGAGGTCTATGAACCATAAGAAGCCCTCCTGCCCCCTGAAACAGTTCTTACATGACACTAATACATAGATGTAGGAAGCTGTCTCTATTTATACTATATCAAAGTGAGATATAGGCCCTCATTACAACCCTGGTGCTAAAGTCCGCTGACCGCCGTGCTGACGGCCTCCAACATACCGTGTCTGCAGCGGACATCCGCTACGGGGATTATAACCCGCACTTAGAAATCCTCCACAATACAGACACCCACACAAGTCAAAGGTCACTGATAAATTGGCGGTACCAAAACCCACACCGTTACGCCAACTGGAATACGCCCACAGTATCACAACCCACGAATCAACGGATCGGTCATTCAACCGCGGTACACACCGCCGCGCTCAAAATACACACACTTAAAAAACACAACCACATTGGACAATTCAAAATACACACACCTGACACACATACACGCACCACACCCACACACCCAATACAATATAAAACACACACCCGCATAACCCACGACCCCTTACAATGAAACGTTTTGAAGAAGCAATGAGGCAGAACAGCAAAGACCACACCAGCATCCAGAGGCACACAACACCATCACTCATACACCATCCATGCACATCACCCCACACCACATCATGGCACCTCAAAGACGCCCCAGGTTTTCTGAGGAGGAGCTCAGGGTCATGGTGGAGGAAATCATCCGGGTAGAGCCACAGGGGGGAGGCACAAAGAGGGTGTAGCCACCCTCCAGGACAGTAGCCATTGGCTACTACCCTCCCAGACCTAAACACACCCCTAAATTCAGTATTTAGGGGCTCCCCAGAACCTAGGAAACTAGATTCCTGCAACCTTAACAAGAAGGACTGCTGACCTGAAGCCCTGCAGCGAAGACGGAGATGACAACTGCTTTGGCCCCAGCCCTACTGGCCTGTCTCCCAAGTTCGAAGAAACTGCAACAGCGACTCATCCAACAGGGACCAGCGACCTCGGAAGCCTCAGAGGACTGCCCTGCAACCAAGGACCAAGAAACTCCTTTGAACAGCGGCCCTGTTCAACAACCTGCAACTTTCTTGCAACAAAGAAACAACTTTAAAGAAGTCTTGTTTCCCGCCGGAAGCATGAGACTTTCCACTCTGCAACCGACGCCCCCGGCTCGACCTGCGGAAAACCAACACCTCAGGGAGGACTCCCCGGTGACTGCGAGCCTGTGAGTAGCCAGAGACGACCCCCCCTGATCCCGCACAGCGACGCCTGAAGAGGAAATCCAGAGGCTCCCCCTGACCGCGACTGCCTGTAACAAGGGACCTGACGCCTCGAACAAACACTGTACCCGCAGCCCCCAGGACCTGAAGGAACCGAACTCCAGTGCAGGAGCGACCCTCTGCCTAGCCCAGGTGGTGGCTACCCCGAGGAGCCCCCCCTGTGCCTGCCTGCATCGTTGAAGTGACCCCCGGGTCCCTCCATTACTTTCTATCCAAAACCTGACGTCTGTTTGCACACTGCACCTGGCCGCCCCTGTGCCGCTGAGGGTGTACTTTCTGTGCCTTCTTGTGCCCCCCCTTGTGCCCTACAAAACCCCCCTGGTCTTCCCCCCCCCCCCCGAGGACGCGGGTACTTACCTGCTGGCAGACTGGAACCGGGGCACCCCCTTCTCCATTGAAGGCTATGTGTTTTGGGCACTTCTTTGACCTCTGCACCTGACTGGCCCTGAGCTGCTGGTGTGGTAACTTTGGGGTTGCCTTGCCTTGAACCCTCAACGGTGGGCTACCTTGGCCCCAACTTTGAGACTTGTAAGTATTTTACTTACCCTCAAAACTAACCTTTACTTACCTCCCCCAGGAACTGTTGATTTTTGCACTGTGTCCACTTTTATAATATCTTATTGCCATTTTTACAAAGACTGTACACAATATTGTGTTCATTCAAAGTTCCTAGAGTATCTAAGTGAAATACCTTTAATTTGAAGTATTACTTGTAAATCTTGAACCTGTGGTTCTTAAAATAAACTAAGAAAATATATTTTTCTATACAAAAACCTATTGGCCGGGAATTGTCTCTGAGTTTGTGTTCCTCATTTATTGCCTGTGTGTGTACAACAAATGCTTAATACTACCCTCTGATAAGCCTACTGCTCGACCACACTACCACAAAATAGAGCATTCAAATGATCTCTTTTTGCCACTATCTTACCTCTAAGGGGAAGTCTTGGACTCTGCAAACTTTTTCTTACTTTGAAATAGCATATACAGAGCCAACTTCCTACACACAGGATAACAGGGAAGCTGGGAGGGCTGCTGTGCGACAGGGCGAGGACAGGCCCAGGGAACCGACCCACCACGAGGCACTATCAAACATCATGGGAGCATACCACCATTCCCAGGAGACCATGGGCAAGGTACGGGCCAAGTTTCAGGAGACCCAGCAGCTGCAGGATGGACAGTACCTAGGAATCAGGGAGGACTTGAAGTCCATCAACACCATCCTGGTCACCATTGCAGGGGTGCTGGCAGACATGGCCAACACCATGAGGGAGACAGTGGCATACCACCGGGCCCCTGACACCAGCCCAAACGAACAGCCTTCCACGTCCGCCGGAGCTAGTGGACAGGAGGTTCTGCCACAGGACCAACAGGCCACCAGCACCCCACCCCCTGCAGATAAAGAACCACCCCGCAAACGGTCCCTTTAATCCAGGCAGAAGACAGAGAACATTGCCGAAACCACCACCAGGAAATGGGACTCTCCTGATTGTCACCCTTTTGTCCCACTCTGTTACCCTGTCCACCTTGAACTGACATTGCTCCTCTTCCTATGCCCCATTGGACGATGTACGCCGGCGGTGACCTGACCGCCATTTTCTATCTGTTCACTCACTTGATACCTGACCTTCAACAGGAGAGGACCTACACTGCAAGTGCTGCTGTGACCTCAGTCTGGAAGCGACAATGGCTCGTGTCTGGGGAAAGGTCCCCTGCCTTCACCGCGGAGGAGTTGGACAAACTGGTGGATGGAGTCCTCCCCCAGTACACCCTACTCTACGGTCCTCCAGACAAACCAGTGAGTACACTGTGAGCATGATGCGTGGGCCATGAATGTATGGAGTGGTGTGGATGGAAGATACATGTGGGGTGGCGGGATGAGGCCTGCATGTGATGGTGAGTGTATGTGCGTCAAGGCATGGGTGGGAACTGGTGGGCTATGAGTATGACGGTCCGGACGGGAGTGTAATTTCCTTTCATCCTGTACCTTTCCTCTAGGTCAGCGTCCACCAGAAGAAGGGTATTTGGCGTGCCATCGCCAAGGAAGTGCGGACCCTGGGGGGTCTATCATAGACGGAGCACCCACTACCGCAAGAGATGGGAGGACCCGCGCCGCTGGAGCAAGAAGATGGCGGAGGCCCAGCTGGGGATGGCCTCCCAACGTGAAAGGAGTGCCCATCTCACCATGACCCCCTGATGTACCGGATTCTGGCAGTGGCATATCCGGAGTTGGATGGGCGCATGAGGGCATCACTGCAGCCACAAGGGGGTGAGTACAGTCTCATTCAGCTGACTCTGCGTGCTTTACGAGGTGTCTGGGTGCGGGATGTGGGCTGTGGGCTGTGGATTCCCCTAGGCCAGGGCAAACTTGGTAACTTGGTAGGGTAGGTCCCTTGTTAGGCAGGCTCTGACACACTCCAACCCCAATAGTGTTAGTGGGCATCTACAACTAGTCAGGCTGCTGTGGGTTCCAGGTGTGCAGCAAATGGTGTTAGGCATAGTCCCCCATGGGCAGGTGATTTTCCTACTAACTGCTAGTGCATAGGGCTGCTCCCTGTGTGTTGTGTCCGCCAATGGTAGTGCTGTTGCTGGCATTGACCATGTGTCTCCTCTGTCTCCCCCCCCCCTTCTTGTTTTGTCACCCTGTCCTTGTGTGCATTAGCATCATCTGGCAGAGGAGCAGAGGCACTGGAGACGGAGGGAGCTGCATCCCACATTTCGCAGGAGGGTGAATCGACGGAGGGTGAAGGCACCAGTGGGACGGAGGGCGAGGGGAGCTCCACGATGGGGACACCAGCGACTCCTCCTCTGATGGGAGCCCCATTGCGGTGGCGGGCACCTCTGTGTCCACTGCAGCACCAGGTACAGCTGCCACCCCCCGCCACCACCGCCCTCCCAGCAATCCCTCAGCATGTTTCCTGTGCCTGCTCACCCAGGAGGGTGGGTATCTCCTTCGCCCCAGGCACCTCAGGCCCTGCCCCAGTCAGCCCTGCTGCCCTCAGTGAGGAGGCTATTGACCTCCTGAGATCCCTCATCTGTTGGGCAGTCACCCATTTTGAATGCCATCCAGGGTGTAGCAGGGCACTTGCAGCAAACAAATGCATACCTGAAGGGCATTCATTCTGGCGTGGTGGCCCAACAGAGAGCATTTCAGGCTCTGGCCACAGCACTGATGGCAGCCATTGTCCCTGTGTACCAGCATCCCCCCTCCAACTTCCACTACCCAGACCCAATCACCTCTACCTCAGCCTATCCCAAGCACACCATCAGACCAGCATGCACACACATCAACACACAAGTGGCTCAGGAAAACATAAGCACCACACATCCCACAGGCACTCACACAAGCACCATACCCATGCAGACACACCAACATCCACTGCCTCCACTGTGTCCCCCTCTTCCATGTCCTCCACCTCCCTCCCAGTCTCGTCTCCACTCACACCTGCATGCACAACCTCCTCAGCCACTACCTCCATCACCAGCACGCCCATCACTACACACTGCTCACGTGCAATCACCACCCCCACTACCATCCACACGTCCCCTGTGTCCTCTCACAGTGTCTGTGACCCCTGCTCCCAAAGTACACAAACGCAGGCACACACCCACTAAACACCCATCCACCTCACAACAGCTTACAACCCATGCACCTTCACCCAGACTTAGCAGACGTACACCTCCTACAACCACTTCCTCTTCCATCCACTCCCAAACCCCCTCCATCTTCCCATCCCAGTATGTCAAAAAACAATTACCTAGCTAACCTGAACCTCTTCCCTACACTTCCCCCCCCCCGTCCTTCTCCTATGGCCAGGATGTCTAGATCCCAGCCCAGCACCTCAGCCACCAAATCTGCATCCGCTACTCCAGTACGGTCAAAGGGGGCACCCGTCAGAGCTGCCAGTGTGCCACCGACAGAAAAGAAGGACCACCCTATTCCACCACCTGCAAAACTCAAAAAGGGATCGGCTTTTAGCAGGGGACAGTCACACCACCCACCCAGCAAAGCCTCGCACAAACACAGTGTGGACAGTGGCAAGGTCCCTGCTGCGACTGTCAAGATGGAGAAGGGCCACAAACCAAGGAGTAGCTGGTGACCACCAAATCATCAGGGATGGCTGCCACATGCACCACAGTCACCACCGCCACTCCGACCGCCACCTGCACCACCACCTGCACCGCCGCTGCCACAATGTCAGTCTGCAGCATCCTCCCCAAGGATCAGCCATCCGAGGCTGCCGGAGACGGTATGGTGTCTCCATCCACCCCAACAGTCACTTGCACCACGGCCAGCACTGGCAGCATCTCTGCCGCAGCCACCGCTGCCTGCACCACCATCAGCACCGCCACATGCACAGCCGACGCCACTCTGTCGGACGTCAGCCCGGTCCCCAGTGTGCAGCCGTCAGAGTCTGCAGGTGACGTCCTGGACCCACCACTTGAGACACCACCTCCAGCACTGACACGAACCAGCAATTGGCAGCCTAAGTCACCCCAGGATTGAGTGTGGATCTGCCTCCATAGAGTATCATGCTACCTGTTCCGGGTACATTGACACCTAGGTGAGACGAAGTCAACATGCCACACCCCAGGTGCAGCATCACTGGGCACAAAGCCCCCTCCAGAACCAGTGGAGAATAGTATCCACTAACACAGTCCTTGGCAGGATGAAGCACTCTGGGCACAAAGCCCCCTCCAGAGCCAGTGGAACATGTCACCGACTTGAGTGATTGTGGCTTTGCACTCCCCAGGACTAAGCAGTGGGCATGGAGCCCCCTCGAGGAACAGTGGTGTCATACCATCATCCGGCTGAGGTCCCCCCCTCCCAATCCCCATCCCCCCTGAGGTGCCTGTTTTTGTTATTGACCTGATGCTCTTGCAGTGTTCCCTCCGTTTTGAGGTAGGTGTCATGTGTGGGCTTCGCCCATGCTTTTTGGGACCACTGGTCCACAGACATTTCATGGGACAGTGTACGGACTTGTGTATTTGCTGTAAATATTTGTGTATACTGCTTATTTGCTCTTCTCGTGGGCTATCTGATTGTTCAAATATTACACTAGTTAAACTCATTTTGTTTGGTTCTTGCGTTCTTCCAGTGGGTGACAGGGTGATATGTTATTGGCTATGTGTGTGTTGTTGTGGGTGGGGGGTGTTGTGTTGCATGTGTGTGTCATTCTCTTTTCCCTCCCCTGTGTGCTAGGTGCAGTACTCACCGTGGTAGTCTCCTCTGCCTTCTTTCCACCTCGTGGTGTATTAGTAGATACAACAACATGGGCAGGACCT
Source organism: Pleurodeles waltl (assembly GCF_031143425.1). NCBI lineage: Eukaryota > Metazoa > Chordata > Amphibia > Caudata > Salamandridae > Pleurodeles > Pleurodeles waltl. The sequence continues at coordinate 1,799,431,034 of NC_090444.1, read as the reverse complement.
GTAGTTCCGGCTCCATGGCGTCCTGGTTCTTCATTGAGTGTCGAGAGGTGAGTGGTTTAACTTCCAAAGACTGTTTCAGCCGTGCTTTTGATGGTGTTGGTACCGCCCCAGAAAAGCTGGCGGATTGGTGCCTTGTAATAGTGTGGGTGGTACTTTGTCTTCCGCCTGTCTGTTGGCGGTGTCCGCCGCGGTGTTTGTTGCCACCGCCCTGGCGGTCAGAGTGGCTGTCTGTGTTGGCGGTTTCTGCCATGGTCGTTATTTTTTTTTATTTTTTTTTTTACCGCCGGCCTGTTAGCAGTATTACCGCTGCTTTATCACCGACCGCCAGGGTTGTAATGAGGGCCATAGTGTGCCCAGAGTCCAGGGGTTACCCAGAGGCTTGAGAGGCAATAATAGATAATACCAATGCTCTATTTGTGGTAGTGTGGTCAAGCAGTTAGGCTTATCAGAGGGTAGTGCAAAGAATTTGTTGTACACACAAGCAAAAAGTGAAAACACTCGATGACTTAACTTCAGACCAATAGGATTTTTATATAGAAAAATATATTTTGTTTATTACTAGAACCACAAGACTCAGTTCAGAAGTAAATACTGTTGCTGGTAAGTACTTAGCACAGACATCAATGAAACTTTGTTTCACTTTAGTCAAGTAAACAGTTTTCAAGAAAACAGAGAATATTTATTTTAAAAGTGGACACTGCATTTTCGGAACAGTTCATGGGGGAAGAAAATAAAGTACAGTTCTAGAGGTACACAACAGTTCCAGTCTCCGGGTTGTAGGTAGTTCACTGTTGGGGGTTCAAGATAACCCCAAAGACCCACCACCAGCAACATAGGGCCGACTGGGTGCAGAGGTCAAAGTTGAGCAATCTTAACGTGGGCTTCTATGGAGACAGGGGGTACTTGTAATTTTTTCTGCCAGCAGGTAAGTACCTGTGGCTCGGACTCCTGACCAGGGGGGGTTAGAAGAGCACTGGAGGGACCACAAGTGAGCACCAACCACGCACCCTCAGCGGCACATGGGTGGCCAGGTGCAGGGTGCAAATAGGACGTTGGGCTCCCAATGCTGGTCTATGAGGGGACTCCACGGGTAACTCAGAGGCTGCAGGCGAGGTCTAGGGAGGTGTCTCGGGCACACCACCAGTCGGACAGGGAAGAGGGCCGCCTGTTGATCGTTGCTGCACCGGTGGTCGGTTTCTCTCGAGTCTGCGGGTGCAGTGCTTCTCCAGGCATCTGATATCTTCGTCCCAGGCCGTCGCGGTCAGGTGGGTCCTCGGGATTCCCTCTGCTGGCGTTGTCCTGGAGGGGTGGAGAGGTCAACCCAGGGTGGGCTCTTGGTCGCCGGTGCCTGGGGGTCCTCTCTGGTCAGTTGGGCCACGTTGGTACGGGCTGTGGGCGTCGGATGCAGAGTGGTTAGGGCTCACGCTTGAAGAGTGAGGTGGGAGTTCTTAAGAAGCAGTTTCTTCTTCTTTTCTTTTGGACAGGCCCACTGCCCATGGGAGTTTCTTGGTCCTCAGAGATGCAGGCAGTCCTCTGGAGGTTTTTCAGGGGTTGCTGGACCTGCAGGATGCAATCCCTTTTCTTTTGCAGGTTCTTTGAAGCAGGAGATGGGCCGGTAGGGCTGGGACCCAGTCATTTGTTGTCTCCTTTCCTTCTCTGCAGGGGTTTCAGCTCCGACGTCCTTCTTCCTGTGAGGAATCTGATTAGCTTGGTTCATGGAGACTTTAAATACAAGATTTAGCCAATGGCTATTGTCCCTGAGGGTTGCTACAACCTCCTTATGTCCACTCCCTTTGGGGAGAGGGGCACATTCCTGTCCTTATTGGTCCTTCTCTTCCAAACCAAGATGGAGGATTCTGCAGGGAGGGGGTCACTTCAGCTCTGGGCACCCTAGAGGTGGTCCCAGCTGAAGTCATTCCTCCTTGTTTTTCTAAAGTTTCCCGCCGAACTGGCTGCCAAAAGTTGGGGCTTGTCCAAGGGGCGAGCATCTCCACTGGCTGGAGTGCCCTGGGGCACTGTAACACGAGGCCTGAGCCTTTGAGGCACACCGCCAGGTGTTACAGTTCCTGCAGGGGGAGGTGTGACACACCTCCACCCAGAGCAGAGGTCAGAAACGTGTCTCTCAGTGGCAGGCTGGCAAACACCAGTCAGTCCTACACTAGAGGATTGGGTAAATTACAGGGGGCATCTCTAAGATTACATTTTGTAATAAATCCAACACTGGCTTCAGTGTAACCATTATGGAACTGTGGAATTCGTTCTGACACTCCCAGATCATATACTTAATATAGCCACAGTGCACTGTCTAAGAATGGACTTAGACACTGTAGGGGCATATTGCTCATCCAGCTATGCCCTCACCTGTGGTATAGTGGACCCTGCCTTTGGGCTGTAAGGTCTGCTAGAGGGGTGACTTACCTATGCCACAGGCAGTTTTTTGTGGGCATGGCACCCTGAGGGGCTGCTATGTCGACTGCCTTTTTCTCCCCACCAACACACACAATCTGCTATGGCAGTGTGCACGTGTTAGGTGAGGGGTCCCTTAGGGTGGCACAACATATGCTGCAGCCCGTAGGGACCTTCCCTGGTTACAGGGCCCTTGGTACCACTGGTACATTTTACAAGGGACTTATCTGTGTGCCAGAGGTGTGCCAATTGTGGAAACAATGGTACATTTTTAGAGAGAGAATACTGGTACTTGGGCCTGGTTAGCAGGATCCCAGTACACACTCAGTCAAGTCAGCATCAATATCAGGCAAAAAGTGGGTTGGGGGGGTGGGGGGACTGCAACAAGTGCCAGTTTGCTACAGTAGATATCCACCATCTGCTTATCTTTTTAGGAGGACTCTTGGACACCCTGGGATTTCATGGTACAAATAGTATGATGGCCATGTGACTTATGGTAAATTCTATTGTCTGGAATTGAGTGTGAATATGTTTACAGCAGTGTACATAACATAGTTACTTGTTGTAAGGAAATGCCTTCCTTGGCATGGTTACCCCCTGACGTTTTGCCTTTTGTTGATGCCAGTTATGATTGAAAGTGTGCTGGGACATTGCTAACCAGGCCCCAGCACCAGTGTTCTTTCCCCAAACTGCACCTTTGTTCCCACAATTGGCACAGCCCTGGCACACAGATAAGTCCCTTGTAAATGGTACCCCTGGTACCAAGGGCCCTGTTTCCAGGGAAGGTTTCTAAGGGCTGCAGCGTGTCTTATTCCACCCTGGGGACCTCTCACTCAGCACATGCACACTGCCTCACAGCTTGTGTGTGCTGGTGGGGAGAAAATGACTAAGTCGACATGGCACTCCCCTCAGCGTGCCATGCCCACCTGACACTGCCTCTGGCATAGGTAAGTCACCCCTCTACCAGGCATTACGGCCCTAAGGCAGGGTGCACTATACCACAGTTGAGGGCATATGTGCATGAGCAGTATGCCCCTACAGTGTCTAAGCACATTGTAAGTGCAGGGCAGCCATAAAGAAAAGTTGGTCTGGGAGTTTGTCAAACACGAACTCCACAGTTCCTAATGGCTACACTGAAATCTGGGAAGTTTGGTATCAAACTTCTCAGCACAATAAATGCACACTGATGCCAGTGTGGGATTTATTGTAAAATGCACCCAGAGGGCATCTTAGAGATGCCCCCTGAATTCCAGTCCGAATCCTAGTGCTAGGCTGACCAGTTTCTGCCAGCCTCCCACAACCAGACGAGTTTCTGGCCACATGGGGAGAGTGCCTTTGTCACTCTGTGGCCAGGAACAAAGCCTGTACTGGGCGGAGGTGCTTCTCACCTCATCCTGCAGGAACTGTAACACCTGGCGGTGAGCCTCAAAGGCTCATGCCTTTTGTTACAGCACCCCAGGGCATCCCAGCTAGTGGGGATGCCCGCCCCTCTGGCCACTGCCCCCACGTTTGGCGGCAAGGCAGGAGAGGATGATGAGAAAAACAAGGAGGAGTCACCCACCAGTCAGGACAGCCACTAAGGTGTCCTGAGCTGAGGTGATCCCTGCCTTTAGAAATCCTCTAAATCTTGAGATTGGAGGATTCCCCCCAATAGGATTAGGGATGTGCCCCCTCCCCTCAGGGAGGAGGCACAAAGAGGGTGTAGCCACCCTCCAGGACAGTAGCCATTGGCTACTGCCCTCCTGACCTAAACATTTTAGTATTTAGGGGCGACCCTCAACCCAGGAAATCAGATCCCTGCAACCTACACAAAGATGTACTGCTGACCTGAAAGCCCTGCAGAGACGACGGAGACGACAACTGACTTGGCCTCAGCCCTACCGGCCTGTCTCCAGACTCAAGGAACCTGCATAGCGACCTATCGAACATGGACCAGCGACCTCTGGGGACTCAGAGGACTACCCTCAACCCGAAGGACCAAGAAACTCCTGAGAACAGATGCACTGTTCAACAACAGCAACATCTTTGCAACACAGGAGCAATGACTTTGGGGTTGCCTTGAACCCCCTACTGTGGGCTGCCTATGCCCAGGAGAATGAACGTGTGAAGTGCTTTACTTACCTCAGAAACATAACCACACTTACCTCCCCCAGGAACTGTTGATTTTTGCAGTGTCCACTTTTAAAATAGCTTATTGCCATTTTAACCAATACTGTGTGTATTACTTACAATGTTTCTTACTTACCTGTGTGGAGTACCTTGCATTTGATGTATTTACTTCAAATCTTGAATCTTGTGGTTTTAAAATAAATTAAGAAAATATATTTTTCTATTTAAAAACTATTGGCCTGGAGTAAGTCTTTGAGTGTGTGTTCCTCATTTATTGCCTGTGTGTGTACAACAAATGCTTAACACTACCCTCTGATAAGCCTACTGCTCGACCACACTACCACAAAATAGAGCACTAGCATTATCTAATTTTGCCACTATCAACCTCTAAGGGGAACCCTTGGAATCTGTGCACACTATCTCTCACTTTGAGATAGTATATACAGGGCCAACGTCCTACACTTGTATTCTCCAAACGTGCTGAAAGAATCTTCAGTTCCTTTGGGACAAGAACAGAGAATGTTCTGTCTCTTTCATTTGGTATTTATGGTGACTTTTAAACAATTAAGTGACTCCTGAGGCTGAAGAGCTCTAATAGCTATCGAGCCATCTCTCTGTAATGTCAGGATCAAACTTCATTCTGCGGTTCTAATTTACAGTTTGGCATATGGTAAGGGTTCATATAGCCACAAAGCTGCAGGTTAGATTTCTTCCTTACTTCAATCACTGTATTTGGTCTTACTCTTCGATGAGACACCTTAAAAGGATGGCACAGTGTCAGAAGTGCCTGATTAATCTAACAAGATCAGTATCCTCACATCCCTATTCATCTCCTGGTATAGAAAAGAGCACAGACTCCATGCTCTTGTCTTAATGGAAGCTAACAACTGGGCAAACAGATTGCCTTGAATTTCAGTAAACTTCTCAAGTTCATAAGTGACTCTTAAATGACAGTTGTAAACCAGATCTGAAAAGGCTTTATTAAAAGAGGCATCGCCATTACCTGTTTTATTCCTGTACAATCAAGTGAGACATCTTTAAAATTACCTGCACCTTGTTTGCGTGTGGTGCCTTGAGTGTGACCATGATCCAAAGTCGTGCCCCGACTGACATGTGATGAACCCGAAGGCCTTGAGAGAGTGCTCCCTCAAGCTCATGGCAACCCATTGTGCTACTTTGCCCCGGTCGAGGTCTGGGTGACCGGAATGTTCCGTAGCAGTCTTGGAGTCTGAGGTTTTTGTCCCACTTCAAATCTTCGGGACACTCAGGTAAGCATAAGAAGAAGTTGTTGAAGTGTGCTTCAACTTCTCCATGTCCATCGGCCGATGAGACACTGTAGCATCCGCATTCTAGGCCTTGCTTGGCAGTTGAGCTTGCATCTGGGCTGACTGTTGGCATGCTTTCTCCCCCTACTGTGGCTATGGAGGAGGGAGTATCCTTTGCCAAAATGGTGCAAACGGTTGCTGAGGTCCTTAACCTTCAGTTACCCTCAGTGACAGTCAAGACTAATATCTTGACAGGTGCTTCAGCGGATAGTCTTTCCATCTGAACCGCTCCTCCCATTTAATGAAGTCCTGATTGTCCTTTTGGGTTCCGGGTCCAAACCGAACACTGACTCCAATAAAGAGGGCAATCGCCTGTCGCCACCGCCCCAGCCTAGAGTACCACAGTTTCCTCACTCAACAACCCACCCCTGAAGGTTTGGTGGTCTAGTCTTCCACTTCTCAAGGCAACCCTGTTGTGTTCCCTACCGCTCCACCTGCTAGGGAATCCAGAAGGCTGGAGACACTTGGGAGGAAGATGTGTTCTTCCGCCAGCCTAGCTTTGAGGTCAGTGAACAGCGCATGTCTCTTGGGTCACTGTTCCCATGCTCTGTGGGATACGGTTGCACAAGTGCTGCCTTGGGTTCTGGAGGAGGTCCTGACTGTGCTGTCTGAAGCAGTAGCAGACAAGAGGAATGCAGCAAAGTTCACACTCCGATATGGACTCGACATGACCGACTCACTAGGCAGAGCAGTTTTGTAGACAGTGACCTTTTGGTGCTATGTCTGGCTATGCACTATTGCCTTTTTGGGGATGTGACGTCTTCTTTGATGGACCTCATCTCTTTATAGATGAAGCCGACTCAGTGCTCAAAAGATTTAAGAACAGTCAGACTATAGCCCAACCCGTGGGGTTATATTCTGCCCCTTGTCACCCTTGGTCCACTTTTCGGCCTTTTGTGGCGACAGAAGGGGCTACCAACTGCACTAGTACGCACCCAGCCACTGTGCCACGCATGCCTTCCAGCTCCACAAACCATGTGGATATGGCAGCCAGAGGTCGGGTGAGTCCACCATCCCTAATGCAGCTACAGCCTCCAACTCTCCTAATCTGCCCTTACACCATCACAGGCACCCATTTGGTGGGCAAATGGGTTTGGATTTGGTCCAAAAGGACTATTCCCTCCCTTTCCCGATTTCTCCACCCCTTCATGACACCATCACAAGACAGGCTGATGGGGGATCATCTTTTCTTCTGGGCAAGGATGCTTCTGCTCTCTTGGCAAAGGGAGCTATAGAGACAGTTCAGATGCCAGAAATAGGTTGCTATTTCCACTATGTTCTGATGCCGAAAAAGGACAGACAACTTCATCTTAGCCTAGACCTGCTTTCCCTCAACTACCTCCTCAAGAAGAAGAAATTCAAAATGAATACTTTGGCTCAGGTTCGGCCTACCCTGGACCCAGGGGACTGAATGGTAGCATTGGACTTGCAGGATGCATATTTTCATATCCCCATTCTGCCTGCCCACAAACATTACCTGCAGTTCATGGTCGGCAACTAGCTTTTTTAGTTTACCCTGCTCCATTTTGGCCTGACCAGCACCTCTCGGATGTTCACCAAAGTGATGGCGGTTGTTGCAGCTCATTTGCGGAGATCAGGGGTGTCAGTCTTTCCCTATCTTGATGACTGGCAGTTGTAGGCAGGCTCACCCCAGGCTGTTGTCTTCCACCTTTAGACTGCAGTGAACCTTCTACATTCGCTGGGGTTCACTATAAACGTGCCAAAATCGCACCTGACTCCCTTTCAATTGCTTCTTTTCATCAGGGCTGTAGTGGTGGCTGACAAACCACAATTGGTTTAGTGGCAGACCCCTTTTCCTTCCCCAACCACATCTCACATAGTGACAGATGCATCACTCCTGGGATGGGTACGGCCACCTTGGAGGTAATCAGAAGACTCTGGTCTCCTGCGGAATCTGTACTCCACAGCAATCTGCTGGAGTTGCATGCGATTTGACTGGCATTGAAGTCCTTCCTACCTTACATCTAGGGGAGGCTGGTGCAGGTGTTCAGGGACAATACCACCGCCATGTGGTATTGCAACAAACAAGGTGGGGTGGGGTTGTGAACCCTATGCCAAGAGGCTCTGCATCTCTGGACATGGCTGTAACATCAGGGCATTTCCTTGGTGGTTCATCGCCTGACGGAGTCTCTGAATGCCAGAGCTGCTGAACTGATCAGCAGATTCCTAGCAGTCGTTCTTGAGAACTCTGGGCAGGAGTGGCATGGGCAGAAAGGTGTACAGGAGGCCTGAGCTCCACTCTAGCAGAAAAGCGTTGCCGAGCAAGATCAGCCCTGCAAACTGCAGTGCACAAAACTGCTAACATTGCTTGTTCTTGGCGGAGGTGAACAAATCTAACCAAGGCTCTTCCCACCGCTGAAAGAAACCTTGCACCACCTCCAGATGTAGATGCCATCCAGAGGTGGCGCTGGGTCTCTTTCAGTGGTGGGGGAAGCCTTAGAAGATCAAGAACAAGTGTGCCTAAGTCATTATTGTAGCACCAGATTGGGCGCAGCACAGAGAGTGGGTATCCTAAGCTACTGAGCATAGCAGTCGATCCTCTGATCAGGCTGCCCCTTCAGGACGATCTTCTGTCACAGAAGCAGGGGAAGGGTATCTACCCGAACCTGTCCATTCTCTACCTTCTTGCATGGAGATGGAGTGGCGGCAGTTGACAGCCTTTAACCTTCCTCCTGAAGTCTGATATGTTTTCTTGGCAGCCAGGCATTCCTCCCCCAAAATGGTATACGCCCGCTGTTGAAAGAAATTTGTGGCTTGGTGTACGAGAGAAAATTTTATATCATTCCTGCGCCTCTTTCTCAGATGCATCTATTCATTCGCTCTTGCCCAGCAGGGCTCTGCTGAGGGCACTCTTAAAGTTGATCTTTCTGCTATCTTTGCATTCCTTAGATTACCTGATCAACCCTCTCTTTTCAAATCTCCTATTATACTTAGATTCCTGAAAGGTTTGGTTGATTTTGTTATTCCCCCCCTCTCCTTTTATCATGTCTCATAGGACTTCAATCTGGGAATTACATTCTTAATGTGCGCTCACTTTGAGCTTCATAATTGTCCCCTGCAGTTAATCACTATCAAAACAGCTTTCCTGGTGGTATTTCATCTGCCATCTGTCAGTGAGCTACAGTCCTTATCATCTAAGCAGCCCTGTTTGTCCATCCATCCTGACAAAGTGGTGCTTCACACACAGGCTTCCTTTGTTCCGAACGTGGTCACGTCCTTTCGTGTAGGTCAGTCCATCACCTTGCCTACTTCTTCTCTCCACTGGTGAGGAGCTTTTCCATCGTCTAGACCACAAACGAGCGTTGTTGTTCTACCTTGGCTGCACACAAGAGTTCTGGGTGGATGACCATCTCTTTGTGTGGTCTGTCGGAGCTAAAAAGGGTCATGCTGTGCAGAAACGGATCATCTCCAGTTGGATCATGCTCTGCATTAGAATATGCTACACAGCAATGTGGGCCTCTCTGCACATGTTTTCCAAGCACTACTGTCTGGATAGTCAGGCCCATCGTGATTAGCATTTTGCCTGTTTGGTCCGACAGGACTTTCTCCTCTGAAATAGGTTTACAGACCCACCTCCTGGGATGGTATTGCTTTGGTATCTATTCTAAGGTAAGGAATCTGCAGCTATAAGACTATATCAGATGAACACGTACTTACCTTCAGTAATGCCTTATCTGGTAGAGACTATATCTTGCTGCAGATTCCTTACTGACCCACCCATCCTCCCCGCTGTGCGAACGGATTTCTAGGGACAGGGCTACTCCCTTTCAGGACCCTAGATATCCACACCAGTGGTTAGTGTACTTCATGGCTCCGCGTTTCTGTCATGGAAATTCGTAAAAAGTAACTGACGTCGTCATGCCTGGGTGGCATCTGTATAGGTGCTGCGGTTGTCACTTCTGGCCCTGACAACACACGTGGAGCCGATTGATTCCACCTACCAGCACGCAGGGGTACTGCTTGCAAAAAATCTTCCAGATCCACTTTGATGCCTCTGGATAATTCTAAGGTAAGGAATCTGCAGCTAGATATAATTTCTCCCAGATAAGGCATTACCAAAGGTAAGTAACTTGTTCTTCAAAGTTCTCAGTAAAATTCCCTTTCAGCACTGAATTAAACGATAAATGCTCTATCCAGCTAACATAATCTCTTGGCACTTCCTGCTTTTGGAACAGGGTCTCTGCAAAGAAAGCATTAATAAATTAAATCGTATTGGCTTTTGCATAGTGAAATATATATATATTTGAAAACTTTTAAGTACATGATTGTGTAGTTCAGGCGTCACAATCTCCCCTCATACCAAAACCATACATAGTCACTGTGTATGGGCAGGAGCTAATGAGATTGCTTACACAAAGAGCACACGTAGAACATAGCACCACAAACTTCACTTCTCTGTTCACCACCCCTCCAGAACAGTTGCAGCTCTGCAGCATTCCTTTACACACCGGTTAAATTAAACATAGGCAGCAGCAAGACAAGTTGTCCTCTTAAAATTGTTCAGGCTTCTCTCTGGGGAAACTGCACAGGTGCAGCACTGACAGAAGTAAGACTTGTTTCTCATGTAGGACAGGTTAATTGCTTACTGCAGCCTTGTGCAATCCACCATGCATACAAGTACAGCATAACAATTGCACAAGCTTACCTCAGAGAGAGCAAATGTCTGCACTAAGCAGCACAGTGTAAAATGCATATGCACAAACAAGCAATGCCTCTTACTTTCTCTGAATCTTCTATTTGTTTGTCTCTCCCCCCAACCCCACTCTCTTTTCTACACATCCAGGGCAACCAGTAGCAGCTCACAGGTGCACTCACATTTGCAGACTGGTAATGCATGCTTCACTCCCTAGGAGAGAACCGAACCACTAAAGCATGGATTGCAATGCAGCATCGTTCAATTACACATGACACTCCTGCACTGTAGACAGCAGTAATGCAAGCTTCTCACAAGTAAACAAAACTAGTGTAGAATGCAATACTATCTTCTGGATGATTTACATATAGTGTGTTAAGTTCGGGCAAACAATTTTTTGAACAGTCCTAGAGTATAGACAAACTGTGGGGGCCATCTCCTTCACAATTTGTCCAGTTCTGAAAGTTCTTGTTCTGATGGATACCTCTACCTACAGACTCTTCACCATTTGACTATTGCCAGGCACCACCCTGGATCCGGAAACCTTTCTTTACTCTCCTACACTGGTAGGGGGCTCTGACTCTATCTCAGTTGTGGAAACTGTGCAGGACTGATATCACCGGGGCCATATATCGCCCACCCTATAACACTGGCGGTAGTTCCCTTTTTTCTGCTCCCTTAAGTGTACATCTGGTGTGTTTTTGCCAAATTTCTGTGCATCACATAAAGATGTCCCTGCCAAATGCCCATATTTGACCCCTCCAAATGTCTCGGGTGCTTTTGATCAAAGTTGTGCGACAGATACAGCTTCATGTAACTGTGTCATCAAGGCTCTGTGTAGGAAAGTGCCTCTTTTGACATGGTCACCCCCCACATTTTGCCTGTTTTTTTGTGTAATTTTGACTGAAAGTATACTGGGTTCCTAAGAACCAGGTCCCCAAAACTGCACAGTCATTTTCCCCAATTGGCAAAACATTTAGCACCCTCTGTAAATCTTTAGTAAATGGTACCCTTGGTATCTAGTGCCTGGGGTACTAAAGAGGGTCCCTAAGGGCTTTAGCATGAATTGTGCTAAACCTAAGGGACTCCTCACTAACCATATGACTGGCAGCCATTGCAGGCTATGTGTCTTGGTGCAGACAAAAGTGAAAACATGACATGGAACACAGTCTATCTGCTATGTCCCCTAATGCTGCATGTGATATATGTAAGCCACCCATCTAGCAGGCCTTACAGCCCTAAGGCAGAGTGCACTGTATTACATTTGAGGGCATATCTGCACAAGCAGATATGCCCCTGCTATATCTTTGTTGATTCTCAGACATTTTAGGTGACCAGGGAAGCCATTTTAAATACATGTGTTGGAGACTGGTCAATACGAGTTCCCCAGCTACATGGTGGCTTCACTGAAGATAGGGATGTTTGGTATCAAACATCTCGTATTGGTGAGCCTAGACTGGTGGCAGCGTTGGATTTACCAATACCTGCACCCAGAGGGCATCTTAGAGGTGCCACTCTGGGAACCTACCCCTCATCCCCCCCCACCCAAGGTGATACCCAGTGCTTTAGGCAACCAGAGAGAAAAGCCTGAACTGGACAGGAGTGTTACCACATCCACCCAGCAGGATGGACATTCCAGGACAGGGAACTTCAAAGACCTATCTGCCTTTGTAATGCGACCCAGGTCTCTCCAAATGGCAGAAATGATCAACCCCCCCTCTCCTTACCCCCAGAGAGGGAGGCAAGACTGATGTGAAAATTAGTTAGATTTGTAGGTGTACTTGCTTCATGCCAGTCCCACCCCTAAGGTGGACGAGCTGAAGTGGACATCACTTTTCAAATTCCTCCATCTTGGTTTGAAAGGAATTAGTCCTCGAGGGTCAGGGTTATGCCCACTTCCCCATGGAAGAAAGGGTATAGTAACCCTAAAGGTGGGCAAGCTATTGGCTGATACCCGGCTTTTGCTTTAATGCCCCTGAATTGAGTATTTAGCTGGCACCCCAGAACTCAGATGCCTCAGAAGACAAAGAAGTGACGCACCCACAGAAGAGGAGAAGGAGGAGCAGCTGACCTGGTATCAACCCCGTCGGCCTTTAAGCACTACTCTCTGAACTCAGCACCAGAGTTGGCTCATCCTGCAGCTGAGCCTCCAGAAACTGCTTGCCTTCCTCAAAGTCTCAGGTTTCCTTAAAAAAAAAAAAAAAAAAAGTCCGTAGCGGACCAGGGACCAAGAAAAGTCCTAAGCCATAAGGAGGATAACAGAGCCGAGTCTCCACGTCGACAGGGTCCATAACTATTAATTCAGCTACTGACTTTTTTGAATTTATCTGCCTCCTTGACATCTCTGAAAAGAAAATAGTATATAGATTTCTTCTGACTCATTCTTGTTAACATTGAGTGCCAGGTACAGTTTACTTTTGAATGAACTAACTATTTCATAGACGGGTTGCATCATACTACGCTTTTATGCCTTAAGAAAGTCACAATAGTGATGTAACACTTGTTGACTGTTGATGAGCAAATTGGTACGAAAGATTGTTTTAACGTGAATGAAATTGCTGGTATTGCAAGCTTACACTAAAGAATAATTCGTTTTTCAAGAAAGATGGTCGGAATTTTTATGACTTCAAAAACATTTAGGCTACATTTATTGTGATTGAGACTGAGTGCTGTGGTTCGATTTCAGTACGTGTATGCCATGTATCCTATTGCATACGTGTTTTTGCCTTAGGGTAGTGAGGCATGTAACCACTTAGCACCACTTGAATGAATACATAAGTACGTTTGTTTTACTGTTAAACACATAAGAAGTGCATTCAATTTACCATTACCTCCCTTGTTTCATGTTTGCATTGAGGATCCCAAATATGTTTAGGTCCTGAATTCAGAGGTTGAAGCTTAGCAAACATCTCCCTTCTGTCATTAACTGATGTTAGGTCTGCTAGCCAGTTTTGCTTGTTTGGTGTGAGTTTCCTGAACCGGTTCATGGCAATTGGTCTCTGAGCGAATAAAAATACAGCTGCGGCTAGCCGACATACTCCTATTGGTATATTTTTTGCAAAACTCAGTACGACATTCATTGGCTGTGTGTCGATAGTATAATCAATCGTAATAGCAGTTTTTTCTACCATATCCTGCCAAAAATCCAACTGGCACACCACGTCACTGCCAAATGGTAGAATCCAGCATTATATACATTGTGTCTAGTCTTAGGGATTGTTTTACCTCTTTGCTTCCTGGGCGGCCTGGGTGAAATCAGGATATATGGACAATGCAGCACCTTAATGTTGTAGTGGACCTTGTTCTCTTGCTACCATTAGAACTGTGGGCCAGAAATCGAGCAGTATGACAAAATGATTGGCATTAAGGGGCCCCAGGCAGCGTTGGGGCCTAAGGGATTCTATGCGTTCTACACCATGCACATCATTGTAGAACTGGATCTGCCACAGAGATCAGTAAATAGGTTTTCAATAGAGGCATCTGGCGCCCTATGTATTTCAATTCAGACACTGCGATTGTTCTAATATTGTTCTGAGCGCATCATGCCTCCAAGCCTTCATTCTTGGCAATAGACGCGCCCAGTAACTTTCTCAGTTTATTTAGGCGGTCCATGTTTGAGGTGGTCTCATATTCCATGTCTGATATTCACCTGTCTGTTCCATCCAGTCTTGCGTTCCTGTCTAATCAGGCCTTTTGTCCGTCTCTCCAGCTTAGAGGACATGAAATATTTGTATATATAGAGTGAAGGCCATCCTTGAACTCCAGTAGTATGGCATCTGTCCTACTTCAAGACCCCAGTGGGGCCCCCAATGGAGCCTTCTGCTGTATCCAAACAGGGGTTATGCTGTAATTTGCTTACTGCTGTTTGAAAGGAAGATTACTTTGCTTGGAGTCTCCTTTTCTCCTGTGGAGCAGTTGTTATGTGCTTGGGCCCTGTGAGGTATGTAGAATTAGTACTGCCTCAGGTCAACAGGGCAGGGTATGTGCGGTGAAGGGAATCCTGCGTCTCCACCAGACTCCTGCAGTCGTCATTGGCATAGGCCAGTGGCAGTCCAAATTCCCCGATATAGGTGGGCCTCACCCAAGGCACCCCCACTAGGATCAGACTCCTTTAGGCCTCACCCCTTGGGTGAGTATAAAGACTTAGGCCCTCATTATGATTTTGTGGAGGCCTCCCGCCAAACTCGTACTGCCATCAGGCTGCCTGTGCGGCCAGAACACCGCCAGCCCTATTAGGAATTCACCGCTGGCCCTGCGGTGAACACGGCGTTAACATTGACGCTGGCTCGTAATCGAGCTGGCGGTAATGTGGCGGTGCTGCAGGTGCAGCAGCACCCTTCGCGCTTTCCACTTCCCGTAATCGGGCAGTGGAAAGCGCGACGGGGCTGTCCATTGGGTCCCCTGCACCCCCTTTCTGCCAGCCTTTGCATGGCGGGCTACCACCATGCAAAGGCTGGCGGAAAGGGTATTTGTAATCCAGAGGGCAGCGCTGCCATGGCGGATTACAACCACCAAGATCACCAGACTGTCGACTGTAGGCAACCTGGTGGTGCTGGTGGTCCGACTGTGGTGCTTTCGCCACGGTCGTAATGTCACGGTCAGACCACCACTTTGACGGCAGTCTGACTGTGACCCTAACGTCATAATGTGGCCCTGAGGATGTTGAGGCTGTTGATTAAGAAGAGGTACATTTTGTGTACAATTTCCAGCTTATGTGGTCTCTGCCCACCCAACAAGGACTTGGTTGGGACACTCCCATGGCCAAGTGCTTCACAACGTGGGTGTCATCTCCTTACATTGGTGCTGTCCACCCATGTGACAGCTCGCAGGTGCTCTTTTACTGAAATCATTAGGAGTGGAGCCACACCAAGCCCAGGCAGAGTGTTAAACCACCCAACTTCATAGGAGGCTTGCGCCCGTGGACTCAGGCTCACCAACAGTACATGCTGTATCACTCACAGGGCTTCGGGTTAGGCAGCCATCTTGGTTGATGGAGTGGCCGCACCCCGTATCCCTTGAAGAAAGATTTGCCAGAACTGGACCCAAGCCATTCAGATTGCCTCCACACTGGACTGGAAGGATATGTTATGCAGATCTTCAGAGAGTCTCCCCTTTTCCTTTGCACTGTGTACTTCTCAGGCTGGGCCTCCTCTCCCAGTCAAAGGGATAGGTTCTGCTTCCCAGCTACCAGAGCTTCCACCTTCACACCTTCAGTTCTAACCAGCTGTTGACGTCCTGTTATCAGCTTTTCTCCCCTCCACAAAATCAGTCTACTCTCAGGGTGAAATAGGTTTGTTGCATAGTGTTTGGAACAGAATGCAGACCCTTTTAAAGCATGTCTGTTGACGGTTCTTCTTCATTCACTGTTTACAGGTTAGCATAGTTGTACAGTTCACACCGTCAAGAGAGACATTGCTGTTCTGTCAGCTTTTATTTGCCTTCCAGTCAGCAATCCTTATTAAAATATCCTATCTTCATCAAGTTCTTGAAGGGATTTGCATACACATTTTCACTTGTCTTGTCCCAAATGGATTTCAGTGTTATTTTGCTGTTTGTGATAGGAGCTCTGTTTGCTTTTTTGTTTTTCTTGTAACCATTACCCTTAATTCTGGGGTATCCTGTTTCCCTTTCTACGTTCTACACTCCACCACATCCCACTAAGGAGAAGCAGAGATTACAGCAAATAGACCCCCAGAAGGCGGTCAGTTACTAAATTGACCTCACAAAGGAGATCAGGTCTGACAACCAGCTCTTCAAGGTGTATGCAGGCAACAAATAAGGCAAGGCAATCCAGAAAAGGATGCTATCTTGTTGGATCATTTTCTACATAAATGTGTTATGCCTTTGCACGAAAGAATTGGCTGAGATAATCCACGCTCACTCCACCAGAGTGATATGTTTACTTTAACACTGGCCAGAGGTGTTCGAGTAGCTGAGATTTGTAGTTTTGTGACATGGCCATCTATTCACAATTTCACTAGGCATGGCCATTTTGCATGCTCTGTCCATCAGGATTTCCTTGTCTGACCACTCATTCATACCTCCACCTTAGACAAGGTACTGCTGAAATCTGTTCAAAAGATGAAGAATTTACAGGTAGAAGTATTCATAAAAATAAAAGTTACTTATCATTTGTAATGATCTTTCTGGTGGACACTCTACTCTACAGTTTCTTCACTGATCCTGCCCTCCTCTCGTTATGAAAGATGTTCATAGGCCACCAATTATAAAGGTTCCTTTTATCTGCCCCGAAGAGCAAGTAAAAAATGGTCAGGGATCTGACATCATTGCACCAGGGTGGGTGCTGTTTAGCTCCAGGGATATCAGTGTTGCTATTTCTGCCTTTGAAATGGAACCAGTGCTTCCAGCGTACGAGATCTATGAAAAGTTTTGGAACCAGTTTGGTGACTGGGATATTTAAGAGTAGAGCCATCTGCAGGTAGATAGACTTACCTCTAGAAAGATGGCTACTGAATGTAAGTAACTTTTACTTCTGAACAATTGATTATTCTTATGTGGATGTGCATGTGATTGTGTAGACAAGTGAGTGTCTGACACATGGGAGAGAGTGTACAGAGTATAGATGGGTCGAGTGTTTATTGGTGAGTTTGTGAATGAGGGGATGAGGAGCTGAGTGTGTTTAACTGTATCTGTGTGTATGAATAGATGGGTTGGTCTTTGAAAGGGGTGGATGAAGAAATGGGTTGATGGGTGGGCAAGTGATGAATGAGTAATGGAAAAATGGTTGGGTGAATTGATAAAGGGTAGATGGGTTAAACAATAGTGAAATAAATGAATGGTTGATCATGCATAGTGGAAGATTGGAAGACAAGTGGTGAATGAATGGACTAATTTGGATAGTGAGTGGTGGTAAATTAATGGAGGATAGTGAACATTGCGCAGTAAAGACTTTCAGTTCATCCAGGCTTCTTTTGTGGTTTATGTAGAACAGGGGAGGAGCCAAGATAAATAGTGTAAAACGTTGCTTGGCACCAAGGTTTGCAATGAGTCTTCTTTGTAGTAGGGTTGAGAAAGTAGAATACTTGAAGTAAAGTACATGTGCTTTAAATAATCATGTTGTGTTAATTTTTTTAATGGTGGGGCATGCTGGAGGTGCATGGCAGAGTGACAAATTCATTTTTGTTGTCTTTGTTAAACTTGACACAGTTTGCATACTTTTTCACAAACCGGGAGTTCTCACACTAATTCAGATGACCAACTCTTTTGACTTCTAACATTTGACTGCCTGCAGATGTCTACGGAAGAATGGTGACTAACCCTTGTTATGTTCTTGCTTTTACCTGCATCCAAATTGTTGTGTTGCATATTCCTTAACTTCTACACATTACTTTCTTGACCCCATGGCCATTTCCTGTCCTCCAGATTATTACGAAAATGTTTTGACTCCAATTCTACATTGCTTCTTCTCCTCCCTTCATACGGTAAGGCATAATATTGTGCTTTCTTTAAGAGATGGGCTACCAGAACACAATTGCAATGGAGAGAAAGCAAATATCTGCCTTTAAAACAAGAAATGCCTATGCAAAAGCTATTTTTTATTTTATCTATTACTAAAGCAGGAATGGTACAGAGTAACGTCATATCATTTGACCTTTTTATGAAGATCAACATTTGAATCTCATCAACACTTACTTTTGTCAACGCTCATCCATAGCTGGAATATTTCCAATATTGAAGCTTTAAAAAACAAAATATTTGCACCACTTCGTAAGTGGACAAAAAACCCAACTAAAGAACAGGTTGACTTACACGAACATTTCCTAAATTGCCTTAAGTCTGCCCTCCCAAATAAAACATTGTCTTACTGTCAGGACTACGACTCCTCACTATACTCCCACCCTCAACTAGTAACCAACTCAAATAATACTCTTCTCTCCTCCCTCACAAACTTATGATGCACTTCTTCATCTGAGCTTGTCACGTTGCCTCATACTTCTCAGATTTTAGGCATTAGGAAGAGCCTAACAACAATATTGTTAAGTCAACAGTAAAGTGAGCTTACACAGACTTCCTCTGGAAGGTAAATATGAGAGTCTGTGAAATGGAAGAAACCATAGAGAATTTCCTGAAGGAAATAGCAAAATTGAAAATGATGGCAAAACTCTGAACTGAGAAGGCATAGTAATTGAAGAGCAGTACCGAAGGGAGGACCAAAAAGCAGTCTCCACCTCTGGGATTCGCTGAATGAATGGGAGGCCCTTCAGTGGAGTTGTACCTGTATCCATGGATCACAGGGATTCTGCAGCTGAAAGAACTATCAAACTTCCTTTACATAGAAAGAGCACGCAGGGCATCATCCTTGTCCTGCCACTAAGAAAATGATAGCAAGATTGTCCGGTATTGAGACAGAGGCATGCTCTAGCAACACACCAGGCATAACATACTGAAGGGCAAGTGATAAGAATCTTCTTGGGTCTTTCAAGCACAGAATCAAAAGGTGAAGGTGATGGACAAAAATGCATGCTACTGAATCGAGCTAGTCTAAAAGTCATATAGAACATTCACACTTCTGAAACACCTTGGTTGAGCTGTGGGAATAGTTGGCTACAGGAGTTGAGGTGAGAACTGCTGGGAAATCAGGGACCCAATGGAGAACACCAAGGTGATCATGGACCACATTGGTAAAGCCTACATTAAGGGGTGGCAAGAACTTGTTAAGACCATTAAAGCAGTCTGAGGATTGTGGTCAGGGAAGACAGCATTCTGGCAGTGACTGGTGTGCATGACCCACAAACATAGACTCAAATAGAACAATCCATGGAGGAAATACCCAAAATCAGAATCTCACCCTAAAGAAATTAGTCACCCTTGCAGGTAAAATTGAGAGTGTGGAGGAAACAAGGGAGTGTAACAGCTGAATAAGATTTACAGAAAAATCAGGAATTTGGGGCCCAGATCTCACAGTAGCATATACTTAGGACATTAGAGACAGTGTGTGTTGAGAAATATTTCTACCTGTGACCAGAACTGGGATCCAACACCTGCTAGTCTCCCTGCTGGGTGAGGGGACATCACCCAGGGCAAATCAAGACCACCTGCCCTAGAGCCTGGAGTACCAGCACATACCTGTTTGCCAAGATGAGTGTGCCCTGTAAGGAAGAGGAGAGTGTTGGAAGGAGCAAGGTTCAGTGATGGAGCCCTACTGTTAAGACACACTGTGCGAGGTGTGAGCATTCAGTGGAGCAACGATCAGGCCTTTGCTTGTGTGCAAGATTCTTTTCGGCCCTTACGGTATGCCAGGAGATGACCATCATAGACTGAGTTGTGGGTTGAGTGCTGTGCGGATCTTGCTACGCTTGTACCTCCTCTCTGTGGTGACCCTGTATGCCATAGGAGGCCACCAGTAAAGTTATCACTTTAAGCAGGGCCAAGACTTGGGCCAGGGTGTGTGTGCTGGGAGATCCTGCACCCGTATAACCCTGTACAGCAGTCAACCCATATGCAGAAGGGGGCTACTGATACCAACATTGCCAAAGGATTCGGTACTCCCCCTTTAGGAGAGGCTGAGGCTATGATGTGCCGGTCAGAGCCTCGCTGCAAGGGAACTGCCCCCGATTCACCACTGAGGATTGGCAGAGATGCTTTGGACAACTTTTCCCCCTCTCTGGCTCCAGTTAGGAGCTGAAGAAAGGATTCCTTCCCTCCCCCAAACTCCTACCCACCCCAACCCCGTTGTGCAAAGTCAGCTTACTATGTCTTCATGGGCAGAGAGCTGCTCTGACATCTGGGAGACCTTTCGCTGCTCAGGAGAGGGAGCTTACACCGCCGGATGCTGCTGCGTGGGCAATGAGCAGCCCAACCTCACTCGCCGGTGCGCATTGAAGGCGCTCATTGCATTGCTGAACTCTTCTGTGCTGCAAGAGTGGGTGAAATGTGAGCTGGACCAGTTGGGCCCCGGGGGAACTTACAGCAAACGGAGCTATGACATCATAGAAACTTTAGAATAAGTTCCTAAAAGGTCAAAAGTTTGTATTTCCTGTTGTGTCCACCAGTGAATGGGTAACAACCCTGAACATGTTACATGAAGGGTGGGACAGGGATGCTTCTGACAACCACTAGAGCCCCGACCTCAAGGGGGATTGTGTTGTTATATTTGAATGTCACATTTCTTTGCATGTGTAGAGTTAGGAATACAATACCTCTGCTCTTTATAAAAGCAAATTTTGGCTGGACATTGATTTATTGTTCATACTTTTTCCAGTTCGAGTTATGAGTCATGTTCACTGACTGTATCTACATTCTCCAGAGGCAGTATTGACTGCTCGACCACAGCTATCATGGAGATTCAAGTGCAGAAGGGGTACTTGGCCCGGTTGAGCAGGATCCATACTAGGTCAGACCCCAGGATATCAGGATGGAAAGGCCTCAACCACTACGGTTAGGCTCAGTAGCCCAGGAGTGCCCTGTGTCCCCCTGAAGGGGATCTAAAAGGAACACATTGAAAACAGAGAGGCAGTAGAGGGAAGGAGGCAGTTTGCTCTGGAAGATGGTAATTCTGGAGACCTCTTAAGTTTGAGGACACACCAGGAAGCTTTGGGGTTAAACCTGGGTAGTTGGAGCAGTACATTAAACTGGCACGAGTAGCGCAGAAGATTTTGAACGACTTTCCAGTACTATCCTTGAACTGCTAGGACTGGGACAAGCAATCAAGTAAATTTTAAGCATTTATAAGTTACTCAAGGCTTACTAAAAGTGTGAGGCCTTATAATTTTGACGTCAATGGCAAGAGGACAACACAGAGCTATTGATAAGGATTGGTATAATGTCAGTTTGTAAAAGCTATCTCGAGCAAAGTCAGATTCCGAATGAACATACCTGACAACTGTAAAGCGAAGTAAGAACTATGAGGACACAAAGTAACTTTCCCAGGTCTGGGGAGGCAAGTGGCAATTATATCCACATGATATGAGCGTATAGTATAATAGCAGAATAATGAGTTATAATCACTGCTCAGTTGCACCCTCTAATGGAGAAAATCTCACACTTGACTGTTAAACAGTGCTTAGTGGTATTAGTCCCAACCCTAAAGGCAGTAAAATGAGACACAGGTGTGTGTGTGTAGCCTTGGAGATGCTTATGGCAAACCACCACATAGCATAGCCTTGCATTGGCGAAGGTCATCATACTGTAGCGTACTGATTTTTATTTCTGCCAGCTTAGGCGGGCCATCCCTTTTTGAGAGAGGGGCTCAAAATATGTCAGCAGCGTAAAAATTTAATAAAGTAGGAAGGGCAATATACAACCTTGCTTTAATCCTTTGTTCACTGGAATTTTCCCTGAGATGACCCATTTGGATGTTATTCTTTTCTTCACCCATGTGTTGGAATATAAACCAATATTAGCATTCACTATGGTTTGCAGAATAGCCATTTGCCCGAAACTTGCCTCTGTTGACTTTGCCAAAAGTGGTGATTAGGTTAATAAAAGCCACGTATAACAAGTTCTCTTTTTTGACCTAGGTGTTCTCCACAAGAAGTGATAGAGCCAGCAAAGTTGTCCTCAATGCCACAGCCTTTAGCAAATCCAGTTTCGGAGAATGAGTTCAGTAAAATACAGCGAGCATCTCTAAAATGCCCTCTGTGTGCATTTTACAATAAATCTCACACTGGCATCAGTCTGGGTTTAGTGTGCTGAGACGTTTGATACCAAACTTCCCAGTCTTCAGTGAAACCATCACAGAGCTGTGGAGTTCTTAATGACAAACTTCCAGCACATTTACTTAATATAGCCACACTGCACTTACAATGTCTAAGAATGGACTTTAGCAACACAAAAGGATGATGGACAGACTGCTGAACAGTGCAAATCCTCACCCCCCAGTCACAGATCTGGGTTTAATCCATTGTTCTTCTGCTCACCATGCCACCCCAGTTTTGACCTAGGCATATGCAAATCAGTCTTGGCCCTGTTCCTCATGGGAAAAGTCCATCCCAGACTTAGACACTGTAGGGGCAAATTGCCCATGCAGCTTTGCCCTCGCCTGTGGTATGGTACACCCTGCTTTAGGGCTGTAAGGCCTGCTTGGGGGGGGGGGGAGGGGTGACTTACCTATGCCACAGGCAGTGGTTGGTGGGCATGGCACCCTGAGAGAGATGCCATGTCGACTTTACCTTTATCTTCCCACCAGCACACACAGTCTGTAATGGCAGTGTGCATGTGCTTGGTGAGGGGTTCCATAGGGTGGCACAATACATGCTGCAACCCTTAGGGGTCCTCCCTGGTCACAGCACCCTTGGTACTACTAGTACCTTTAAAAATCTGTGTGTCAGAGGTGTGCCAATTGTGGAAACAATGGTACAGTTTTACGGAAAGAACACTGGTGCCGGATCCTAGCACACTCTAAGTCGGCATCAGTAGCAGGCAAAAGGTAGAGGGGGTTAACCATGCCAAAAAGGGCACTTTCCTACAAGCAGTATTCCTAAATTCATGAGGGTCACTTTGATAGAAGAGCACACCACCTGATGGAGACGTCGCTGGAGGGCTGAGAAGTCAACTCCCTGTTTTTTTCAACAATAAGTGAAAGCCCACTTCAGAAAAGTGCCCTCACCTCCTTTGTTCATCAAGCTTGGAAAAATAAAAGTGGATTTTCTGATAAATTCTGAAATTAATGACAGTTAAGAAATGTTATTGTAAAGATCTGTAATTGAGCCAAAAGTCTTATTCAAGCTAATAATGCTATTCCAGAGCAAGCAAAATGCCACTTTGACAAGTTGCACGTATAGGGAACTGTGACATTATTCTCACGAACTACACAGGAAATGAGAAGTAAGTTTTATTCTTTCTTAAGTTGCAAGTTTATTTTTTTTTCCTTAGTCTTATACTAAGCTTATTTGACCCATAAGCCTAATGTGTCTGTATTAGGATGGGCATTTGTTATATAAGCAAGTGAAGATTGGAGTCTGTCCAAAAAAGAGTGGAGCTTATCTGATGGGGCCAGATTACAAGTAATGTGGTATTCCATACAAGCATTCTGGGTGGCGGGAATTGCAAATACATGAAGGATGGAATGTGAAATAATTGTATGGAACTGACTTTTACAGATGGAACTGCTGATTCTGTGGGGGGATTAACACAGACATTGCCACCTCCTTCAACATCCTGCTCGTGACACATGCCAGATGGCATATGCGGGCTCTGCAGTGGGACCTGAAGTTCCAGTGGGCACAGCATCAGTGGAATCTCTGAAAGACCTGCAGTGGTGGATAACGAATCACGATTGGGTCTGTGGCACATCCCTCCCAGGTGCTCATGGACAACACCACAGCCAAGTAGTATTGAAACAGACAGGACGTTGTGGGGTCGTGGACCCTTTGTCAAGATGCCTCGCGCCTCTGGACTAGGGCATATACTTTTTGGTTCAACACCTGGTGGGCTCTCTGAAAGCCAGAGTAGACGAACTCAGCCACCAATGCCTAGTGGATCACAAATGGTGTCTCCATCCAGAGAAGCAGAGAGTCTCTTCCAAGAGTGGAAAGATCCTTGGTTATATCTGTTATCCTCTGCTGTCAATGCCTAACGTCAGTAATTTTGTGCACTGAAGTTTCCGAAGTGGCTCTCCCTTAGAGATGCTTTTCTTCTTTGGTGGAGCTCCAGCCTCCTGTATGCCGTTCCACCACTACCACTCCTGCTCAGAGTTCTCAAGAAGATCAGGAATGACAGGGCCCACGTCATTCTTGTGGCTCCTGATTGGTCACGGAGAGTCTGGTATCTGGTGCACTTGCACCTGAAAAGTCTTCACCTTCATGCGTGGAGATTGAGCGGTGACAGTTGACGGGTGTTTAACTTCCACCCGTAGTCTGCAATGTTGCACAGGCATCCAAGCATCCCTCCACCAAGACTCTATACTTCTGCTATTGGCCACTTTGCCCATTAGGTCATACAGAACTTCTTAGTCTAATCCATATTGCAGTCCCACCTTCGGGAAGTATTGCTTGGGTATCTATTCTAAGATAATGAATCTGCGACTAGAAATTTCTATCAGAAAAACAAGTTACTTACGTTCGTTAACTCCTTATCTGGTAGAGATTCGTTCTAGCCACAGATTCCTCAATGACCCACACCACCTCCCCGCTCTATTCCCTGCTAATGTATTTTAAAGTAAAGGTTTGTTTCCCCTTTTTTAAGGGCCCTTGCTTAGCGACCCAGTGATGAGTGTTCTTCATGACTCCACACTGCTAGCGTGGAAAGTCACAAAAAAAACTGACAGCGTGCTGGGGTGGCAACTGAATTGGCACTGCTCACATCACTTCTGGCGCTGACGATGCCTTGCAAAGCCGAACAACAATGCCACCTGCTGGTGTGCAGGGGTACTGCTCACCAAAAGATTCTGGATCCAGTTTGATGCTTGGGGAATATTCTAAGGTAAGGAATCTGCAGCTAGATAGTCTCTACCACATAAGGCATTACCAAAGGTAAGTACCTTGTTCATCACGTACAGAGTTTAGATACTTATATGTCCAACATGTAAATGTATAGAGCAGAATTGAAAACAGAAACTTAGCTTAGCTTTAATTATTCAATACGATTCCTCCTAATTGATATTTCTTTAAAATTCCTCATTCCAAACCATTCCTTAGAGTGGATCAGCAAATATGTCCATTACCAGCACCAAATGGCATCTTCTAAGAGGGCCCCAAATTCCTTGAGGAGAAGGGTGCCAGGGGGCTTCCAGTTACAGCGTTCCTTAACCATTCTCATTTTTGTGGCATCAGGCCCTTATCCAGGCTTTCAGTAGGTAGCGCTTTGCGAGAATGATAAATATTGGGGTAATTTGCGTTATTTTCTACCAGAATGCTGGTACCCATGGGAAATTCCAGACCAAGTGGTTAAAGACTGCCATATCACACCCATATTTAGAGCAGCCAAAGGTTTGTTTAGGGTCAATTTTATGAAGACAACTAGGAGAACAATAGTCTATTGTTAGTTTGTGTCTGTGATTAGGCAATACCTTCTTAGTTTGTGCACAGCAATATTTTTACGTTTCTGAGTCAGTTTTCTCTCTGAGGTCCTCCTCCCATCTCCTCAGCACACTTGGTCTTGTGGAAGCAGTAGTGTGAGTGTACAAACTATCTAATCTAGAAATCTAACTTTTATTCTGTGGATATTTAAGCATTTGTGTGAATGGGGCAATATCTGGGGGCTCAGCTGAAATGGAAGGACAATAAGCCCATACTGCCTTTCAAAGTCAGTAGTAATCAAAAACATCTATAGTCACCAGCATTCTTTCCCCTCTGAACTGGTCTGTTGTAATGAACTTGTTTGCGTCAAATAGTTAGATAACTTTTGGGCTGAGCCATATTCTGACCCTCAGTCAAACCACAAGTCACCTACTTCCATAAGCATTCTCCAAATGACTTAGGATAGATTATTTGACCAAACGTCCAACCCAGGAGAGCTTGGTTCAACAGGCTTCCACCAGTAAACTAAATCCTGACCCTTTTCAACCATCCCTCTGACACGAAGTGGCCACTTTTGGCAAGCGTATGTTCTTCTCAGATAGTCTTGCCCTGAGATCAGCTAATGCAAGCTGCCATCTGGGAGTCTATGCCCACGCAATTTGGAACTTGTTGGGTGAGATGCCACATAGGGTCCAGGAAGACCTACGACCCTCACTTGCTTAAACCACTCAAGATGGTCACAGTGCAGCCAAGTTTGTCATCTGCTCATGCCTAGACACCACATATTGGAAGGACTATGGGAGCTGGCCTAGTGCTTTAGAGCCATGCATAGACAAAGTCCATGGGCTTCAGTGGAAGTAAGAAGCCCTTAATGGACATACATTTTGACGGCTCCCGTCTGCTTGACATGAAAGTGGTCTTGGTCCTGGAACATTTTAAAGAGAGCCAAGCCATGACACATTCTCTGAGCCCTTCTGCTCAGCCCAGTTATCCCTACAACAATTTCATATTTTTAGTGGGTCTGGCGCATTGACAGTGCCAGC
Source organism: Pleurodeles waltl (assembly GCF_031143425.1). NCBI lineage: Eukaryota > Metazoa > Chordata > Amphibia > Caudata > Salamandridae > Pleurodeles > Pleurodeles waltl. The sequence goes on along the minus strand of NC_090444.1, from coordinate 1,799,404,579 downwards.
TCTCAACCCCGGAACAACACGATTCCGTGCCCTTTTAAGGTCTGGGTTGTGATTCCAGCAGACAAAAGCTTTGACATTAGGCCCATCATTCCTCCCAATCTTCTGCTTCTTGGGCAACAACCACAAAACCTCTTTAGTGCACCCTTAGTGGCACGCAGCGATCTGGTGAGAGGCAGGGTCAGCCACTTCCTGCAGGGGTGGCAAAACTTCACATCCACTGACAAACGGGTTCTGCATGTATTCCACTGGGGTTATGCCCTGTCATTCTTTTAAACCAACAATCCCTGCGACCTACAGCGGAACCCCTTTCAGTGGACCACCTTTCTGTCTTGCCAGGAAGCAGAGCCATTTTTGGCCAAACTAGCAATATATGGGAAAATGGCTTCTGAAATTTCGACTGGGTGTTATTCCCACCACTTGTTTTGCTGAAAAAGGAAGGAAACCTCTGCCCTGACTTGGCTCGTCACCCTCTCAACACCTTTTTGTGCAAAGAAAAATTCAAGATTGGCACCCTGGCCCAGTTTCTACTTGCTCTGCATCACAGAGACTGGATGGTGGCAATGAACGCGAAGAACAAGTGTTTTTGGAATCCTGTCCTGCTGGCCTCCAGGCAATATCTGCAGTTTGAGGTGAGCCATTAGGACTTCGTTTGCCATGCTTCCTTTCGGTCTCACCAGTACCCCTCAGGGGTTCACAAAGATGATGGCAGATGTTGTTGCTCATCTACAGAGCTCAGGATACCAGTCTTCCCCTACCCCGACGACTGGCTGTTGAAGACAAGCGTGCTACAGTCGCACCAAACCGCTTCCAGATGACAGCCAACGTATTTACATCATCGGGTTTCTAAATCAGCCTGCTCAATTCAAACCGGACTCTTTCTCAGAGGCACCACTTCATCAGAGACATCCTGGAAACAATGTGATTCCGAAGCCGTCCTTTTGTACTCAATTCTGGAGCTAAAATATGTTAATGTGGAGTTCCACAACGCAACCTACTGGCAGCAGGAGCCCTTCTATGAAGTTTATGGATCCAGTCTGGCACCTGGGGTTACACTCAAGGTGAGGGATCTGTGTTTAGACAAAGTATCCACCATAAATAATGTTATCAAAGGTAGGTACCGTATTCATCTCAAAACTCTCATCCTTCTCAATTATCTTGTTTTGTCTCTACAGATTTGGAAAGCATTCCCTAAAGTCTCACTATCTCCACTGACTCAAGCTGCTTGCCTCAATGTCAGTTAAAAAAGACAATCCCTAGGATCTCCTAAATATGCTCCGTTCTAAATCATATTGTCTCTTCCATCCTGGACCCTATCCTCCTTCTTTTTTTTTTTAAGCAAAATGTAATTGCAGTTGCCAACAGTACAGGCATCACCTGCCTGGGGCCAGTAACAAAATTGAGTACATTACTGTACAAGTAAAGTATTAAGAGGCAAATCGGGTCACCATTCTTTGTCATAGCAAACAAATTGATGCTCACACAATACTAATGGTAGCAGTTCATCTTGGTTCAGGCACTTACCACCCCCCCCTTCCTTCCCACCCACGCCTTGTGCCCTGATCTCGCACATCATATGATTCCAGTTGCACCCGAGGTCTGATAACATATTCAATCATTCAACACTAGACTCTCCCTCCCCCCACCCCACAATGATTGTGCAAAATAAACCCTTCTACTGCTGGCTGTCCTCGCGCTTGTCAGCTGGTGATGAACGATCAGGGGTATCAGCTTTGGGCTCCCAGAGGCAATCCACTAATTGGTCCCATGCTCGGGGCTTGTTGATTGACCTGCAGCCTCTTCTTTCCTACTGGTTCAAAATCACACTCCTATCCTGCTTACTGAAGAAGGTCTTCCCTCCAGCGGGGGCCCCTGACTGCAATCCAGTGCATGGTGATCACCCTCTTCGTTAGAACCAGGGCCTAGTCCACAAATTTGGTGCTAGTTTTACAATGAGTGGGTCAGGGAAATCCTCCCAGTAAGCAAGCCGGGAGGGGGGATGAGGTGGGGTGTGAAGGCACACCTAGGCCATGCCGCCTCAGCCTCTTGGAAGAGCCGGATAATCCTACCGGGGATTGAGGTATGTCCTACAGAGGAAGTAAAAGCTCATTTGTTTACATCTGGCATTCCTAAAGACAGTGCAAGTGTGTGTACGTATCTTAGCTCATTCCCCGTCAGTGATAAGATGGATACGCAATATTTAATTCCTACTTTTCGTGTTGGGAAATAATAATAGCCAGTGTGGAAAAGAAGTACAGCAGTTAGGGGAATGCTACGATCTTTGTCACTGCAATTCTCTCCATCACAGACGGTGGCAAAGTCTTCCAGAAGTCCACACTAGTGCAAAGTCCCCTGACAGCTGCACCGATATTCCTTTCCATAGACCTTAACCCCCAGGTATTTCAGACAAAAGTCCCCTCCCAGACAAGACCACGTAGATCCGGTGACTGGGGAGCCGTACCACAGAGTGGGGATAGTTGGGACTTTTGCTAATTAATACACAGGCCTGAGGCTCTGCCAGAGCATTCCAGGAGAGCTATTGCACCAAGTAGGTCCTCATCCACATCTCATAAAAACAGAACCATATCCTCTGCATATAGGTTGGCATAGTGAGTGATACCCTGTGTGTCCAAGTCCTGATATGCTCCAGAGTATGCCCCAGTAGCCAGTGGTTTAACTGCAATGGCAAACTTAAGTGGTGAAAGCGGGCAGCTATGTTAAGTCCCTCAGCTTTCTATATAAGATTCAGAAATACAGCTACCTGTGCAGACTTGAGAGGGAGGCGCAGAGTCCAAGAGTGCAGTCCATTGGGCAAACTCAGGTCCTAGACCCATTTTCGCTAGTACGTGGAAAATCAAAGCAAAGACTATTGAAAAACTTTTCATGTCATTTGCCCCAGTCCCTCCTTATGTTTATCTGGTATTTCCGCTTCTAGCATTGAGAGGAGCCTACATATATTGTGTGCAGTGTTATGCCCTGGGATGAGCCCAGCTTGAAAGATGTGGATTATTTGGGCATCAGAGGTAGGAGGCGTGTGGCCAAAATCCTGCTGAGTATCTTGTATTCCATGTTGAGCATGGACAGGGGGCGGTATGCTTTGATACCCTGTGGGGGCGTTGACAGCAATGAAATGATTCCAGCAAGGGATGTGTTCACAGGTTACTGTCCAATGCCACAGTAGCATTGTATGGCCCATCTATGCCTCTGCATCATCTGGGGCCCCCAGCGCACCCCCTCTAAGTGTCTCAGGCCTCCCCACCGGTCAGTGGCTAGTTTGTGCTGCAACCTCCCATGTTGCTAGCACTTACCCAGAGGGGCAGCGCTCTCCTCAGTGACGGCAAGCTCCAACAGCAGGGATCAGGAGATGGGCACATGTTCTCATTCCACTCTGGGTCCTAGCTCCTCAATCAGCCCAGACAGCATGGTGCTGGTCAGGGTCACCAATCTGATTTCATGGGTCTTGCACACCACCCCGGCATCCACGCAGCTGGCAGTGCCTTCTGGGCCTCAGGCGGTGCACAATGAGCAGGCCGTATGGTTAGCAGTGCGGCTCCCCCCCCCCCCCGTGCCAAGCCTCCTGTAGTGTGGTATAATAAAAATGAAACTTCAGGCTGAGAATTGGGAAACATTGTCGTTTTTTTCTGTTGAAGAAACTCCAGCCACAGGTACACAGCCTTCAAATAGCTTTCATCATCTCCAGTGCAGCTCTGTTTAAATCTAAACATTCCATAAGATAATAAAAAAAGAACAATATATTTCTCTAAGAAGGAGGGCAACAGTGGAACATACCAAAAGCAGGAAAAATACAGTTAACCCAAATACCACACACTGCCATCCCTAACCCAAAAATGAACAGGAAATAAATGTTGACAAACTGCAATCAAGACAGTTTAACAACACAGTTCATGTTCAAAATTCGACCATCCTCAACTTTGATTGCACCCTTGAACACTTTAATCACTTTATAAGTTTTACTGAAATGCGTTTGACCATTTCCCAAATTTCTGTGTAACTTTATTTTCACCTCCTCATCTACCTTTACTTCCAGTTGCTTAACCGAGTTGCATAAATCATATTTCAACTTCTTTGCTCTTGAGTATGAAACGTTTTCATCCTTGCTTCCTCTATCCTCCCAAATCTGAAAATTCATTACCATACACTTTCACCCATTATGGACTCACTTTGGTAGGGGGGATGCATTTTCTGGATTGTACAAAGGGGATAATCCCAGTTGTAGTATGAGGAGAGTATCTGTACTCCAACTGTAGATTTTAACATTTCAATTGAACTCTTACCTTTCTGTTTTGCTATTTGAATAATTTCATTAAGTGTTTTATTAAACTGTTGCACCATGCCATTTGTTTCTGGATGATAGAGCACGCATTTCTCATGAAACTCTCCCCTAAAATCAAAACATTCCTCCGTAGCTTTGGAAGTAAATTGCACCCCATTGTCAGTTAATGTGCTCTTGAGGTTACCTCTACGTGCAAACACTTCAATTAAAAATTTCAAAACTGACATACTTGTTATTTCAAAAGTCTCCATGACCTCAGGCCATATAGAAAGAACATCCATCAGAACTAACACAAACTTAGAAGAAGATCCACATCTTATGGGACCTATGATATCTAAAGATAATTATCCCACACCCAATTATCATTGGGTTAGTTCGAGCTTTGTCAGACAGCTTGCATTCTTCACTGTCTCTAATCTATCTTTCCATCATCAAATCCATTCAAGGCCACCAATACATTGTCTTTAGTCTTTCCTTTGTTTTACTCATCCGTTGGTGACCAAAATGCGCCCAACATACCAGGTGCTTCCTAATTCCACTGGGAGGAACTAATTTGCAACCTCGCAACACTATTCTATTTTCAACAGAGAGCTCCTGTACAACTTTGTCGTAATGCAACAAACTTTTGTGACAATACAGTGTACATTTTCCTGAAAGGATACTGTCTTTTACATTCTTCAACTCCTCGTCTTTATTCAATTCTTTTATCCACTTTTTTTCTGAAGCACATCAGTCATAACACATACTTTAATTTCATTATTTACCCACCAAGATATTGCCTCTTCTCCTGTATCCTGACCTTCATTTCTCAATCTCCACATACAATCAGCCAACGTCCTTTCACATCCAGGAATATTTTACCACCAATTGAAAATCTTGCAAACATACACTCCACTTACAAATTTATGAAAAGACACTGTCAAATTCTTTTTTTATCAAATATTTCTTGTAATGGCTTATAATCTGATTGCACAACGAAGCACACACCCCATAGAAACTGCTAGAACTTGTTAAGAACCAAGAATACAGCTAACCTTCTTTCTCAATGGTTAATAACATGTTTCCTGTCTTTTCAAAGCTTGTGAGGGGAAAAAAGCTATAGTGGCTTCTTTACCATACTGTATTTGCTTAAGAACACATCCTAGGCCTTTGTCATAAGCATCAGTTATTACTCAGCACAGTAACCCTAGCTTTTGAGGGTTTGTGCTGATAACAAAGCTGATTTTATGTCATTGATCTCTTTCTGACAAGATTCTGTCCATTCAGATTGAGATCCCTTTTTGAACAGTTTTCTGATGCAACATGAACATTTGTCAAAGTTGGGAACATATCTAGCATAACATTCAGCCATACCCAAAAAAGCTTGAACCTCTACTTTTGGCTGGGCCTTGTTATAGGTGTACAATAGACTTCACTAACTTATCATTAGGTCTCACACCATCTGCAGAAATTACATGACCCAAATAAAATATTTCAGAATGACCATACTTACACTTTTCAGTGTTATCCCTTTTGAGCAGAAGATGCCCAATATCACCTTCACTTTTGATAAATGGTTTTCTAATGTGTCAGTACAAAGGAGGACATCATCTTGAAAAAATTTACACCTTCAACACCACCAAACAATTCATTCATTAATCTCTGGAAAGTAAAAGGCTGCCAAACATAAACCAAATGGGATCCTATCAAACCTGTAAACTCCAAATGGCATTATGAAGGCAGTCACATTTTTTCATTCTTCATATAGCCCTACTTGATGGTAAGCAGACCTTAGGTCTAATGTGATTAAGAATTTGACATTACCCAAGAAGCTGACCATCTTTTTAATATTGGGTAACAAAGTTATCTTCAATAATAGCTTTTTTTTTTTTATGTCTGAGTTCCACACAAAGTTTGATGTCACCAGAACTTTTGTGGCAACCACAACAGGAGCTATCCATTGAGAAGCATCCACTGTTTCTATAATGCCTTCAGTTTATAATATCTTAAATTCAGTTTGCACAGTTTCTTGCAAACTAAAAAGGATATTTCTTACCTTGCAAGAAACTGGCACAGCATCTTCCTTTAAACAAATATGATGTTTGTACCCTTTGATACATCCCACTTTTGAGTCAAACACTCCAGGAAATTAATTAATCAGGTCATCTTTTACAATTACAACTTTGCGAACCTATACCAGAGGAACAGCGTTAGGATCTAAATAAATTCCCAACAACTTTTGGTGTGGCCAGCTCATAATAGTATCTACCTTTACTGGTACATAAATTTTTCCTGATGCCTTGTTTCTTCTGAAAGTAATGTCAGCATCAAAATAGCCCATCAACTCAATAGGTTTCCCACCATGGTGGTAGAGTGTAACATCAGGATCATATAATTGAACTATGCCTTGAAAGTATTTAGAATAGTCAGATTTTGAAACCAATGATAATTTTGCTCCCAAGTCCATCATCATTGAGACACTTATTCTGTTTAGTTCTACCTCCTCAGATGGATATTCACAGTGAATACTGGAAACACAATTTGTCATTTACCACTTGCAAAATGAACTCAAAATCGTCATCAATTTCAACCTCATTAATTTTGAACTTATTTTCCACTGAGGATTTGCAACATTTGGCAAAATGACCCTGCCTCCTCCATCAATTACATACCTCTTTTAACCCAGGGCAATCTTTAGAGTTGGTCAAGTGATTAGAAGAAGCACACCTGTAACAAAACAGGTTTCCTTTGGCATTTTATCTTTTAGGTTTCACATTAAGAGCTTGCACAGTTGTGGTAGATTTTTTTTTAGAGTTCTGTAACACCCTAATCCATTACATAGAATGCTCTACTTGTTTCGCCATTATTAAGACATCACTGAGATCGTTTTTAGACCACAGTTCTTCTCTAAATGTTATCACTTTTACATTCTAGCATAAATTGATCATGTATATGTTCTTCCACACTTTCCACAAAATTGCATGAAGCTGCTAACTTGAGGAGGGCAGTATCTTCTACTGATTCTTCATCACCTTTCTTGCATTTGCGAAAATAATTCCTTTGCGAAATAATTCCATCTGTACCCAAAACTAGTACCCTCAATCCGCTATAAGGGGAGAAAATAGAGTTAAATATAATAACAATATTGTACAAAGTTGCATATGCAGTGTTGTAAAAGCACAGTTCTTGATTTCCTTAACACCTTCGCTGCCAGGCCTTTCCCCTCCTTTTTTTGGCTATTTGGGGCAGTTTGAGCTTAGGTCCTCATAACTTTTTCTCCACATAAGCTACCCTTGCCACATTTGTTTCCTTTTTAAACAGAAATGGGAACAAAGGGCTGTAGAAGAAGGCTTTTGTTTTTTTCCCTGAAAATGGCATCAACAAAGAGTTTGCGGTGCTAAAATCACCATCTTCCCAGCTTTCAGGAACAGGCAGACTTGAATCAGAAAACCCCATTTTCAACACAATATTGGCATTTTACTGGGACATACCCCATTTTTACTATTTTTTTTTATGCTTTCAGCCTCCTTCCAGTTAGTGACAGAAATGGGTGTGAAACCAATGCTGGATCCCTGACAGATAAACATTTCTGAAAAGTAGACAGAATTCTGAATTCAGCAAGGGGTAATTTGTGTAGATCCTACAAGTGTTTCCTACAGAAAATAACAGCTGAAATGAAAGAATATTGAAATTGCGGCAAAAAAACAGACATTTTTCTCCACATTTTACTCTGTTACTTATTCCTGCGGTGTCAGATTTTTGAAAGCAATATACAGTTACGTCTGCTGGATTCTTCTGGTTGCAGGATATGTAGGGCTTGTAGGTTCATCAAGAACCCTAGGTACCCAGAGCAAATAAATGAGCTGCACCCTGCAATGGGTTTTCATTCTATCCCGGTATACAGCAATTCATTTGCTGAAATACTGTGAAGAATAGGTATCAAGGAAACCTTTGTATTTCCAAAATGGGCACAAGATAAGGTGTTGAGAAGCAGTGGTTATTTGCACATCTCTGAATTCCGGGGTGCCCATGCTAGCATGTGAATTAAAGGACATTTCTCAAATAGATGTTTTTTTTACACACTGTCTTACATTTGGAAGGAAAATATGTAGGGAATAACACTTGTTTTGCTATTCTGTGTTTCCCCCAAATCTCCAGATAAAAATGGTACCTCACTTGGGTGGGTAGGCCTAGCGTCTGTGACAGGAAATGCCCCAAAACACAACGTGGACACATCACATTTTCCCAGAGTCGACAGAGCGTTTTTTTGTAAAGTGCCTAGCTGTGGATTTTGGCCTCTAGCTCAGCTGGCACCTAGGGAAACATAGCTAAACTGGGCATTTTTGAAAACTAGACACCTAGCGGAATCCAAGATGGGGTGATGTGTGGGACTTTGACCAGGTTCTGTTACCCAGAATCCTTAGAAAACCTCAAAATTTGGCCCAAAAAACACTTTTTTCCTCACATTTCTGTGACAGAAAGTTCTGGAATCTGAGAGGAGCCACAAATGTCCTTCTACCCAGCGTTCCCCCCCAAGTCTCCCGATGAAAATGGTACCTCACTTTTGTGGGTAGGCCTACTTCCCGCGAAAGGAAATTCCCCAAAACACTATCTGGACACATCAAAATTATCAAATACTAAACTACCTGTTTTTGCGGGGGCACCTGCTTTTTTGGTCCTGGGCTCAGCAGCCATCTAGGGAAACCTACCAAACCCAAACATTTCTGAAAACTAGACACCCGAGGGAGTCCAGGGAGGTGTGACTTGTGTGGATCCCCCAATGTTTCCCAGAATCCTCAGCAAACCTCAGATTTAGCTACAAAAAAAAAAAATTCTGTGTGGGATCACCGCACCGGGACAAATTTCCTACCACCCAACGTTCCCCTCAGTCTCCCGGTAAAAATGATACCTCGCTTGTGACAGGGAAGAGCCAAAACCATGTTGAAATTGAGGGGGAACCAAAGCAAGTCCAAAAGGGCAGTTTGAAAAAAAAACATTTTTTGGCTGACAAGTGCAGCAGACTTTTTATCGGTATAGATGAAATAATGCTGGGTGGTAGGAATTTTGTGGATTCCTGCAGATTCCGGAAGGTCCGATCACAAAAATGTGTGATGTCCAGCAAAGTTGGAGGTTTGCAGGGCATTGTGGGTAAGAAAATGGTGTAACATGGTGATCTATAGTTTTCAGATGTGTCTAGGTCTTGTGGATTTTTCTACATGGCAGCGTCCATAAAGTGCAGCCCTCACCATTCCAAGTGGGACGATTTTGAGAGTTAGCCAAGCTCTCATGGTCCAAATGTAAAACCAAAACCCAAAATAATCAAATGTCCTATTGCTTGCTGTGGGATAAGATGTTTTAGTGTGCTGGGGAAGAGCTGAAAGACTGTTACCCCCTTCAGTTGGGGTGGGGGCATAACCAGGCCCATACTGGTTGGTAGCCACCACCCCCCAATTTTTTTTAGTTCCCTGGCATCTAATAGACTTTCTGCCCCCCCTGGGGTGTGGATCATGGGTAATTGCCCCAGTGGGCAGAACAGCTTTGGCTCCATTCATTTTGAGTGGGGGTATGGCCCTCTTATTTTGGAAACAAAATCTTCCCTGGTCTCTGGTGGGTTTTCTGCCCCCATGGGCCTTCCAAAAATAGGCAAATCTGATATAGCCAACAGTAATGTGCCCCCATGGAGAGCGACCCTTGCCCAAGGGGCTGCCCCCCTCAAAGAATAAACACACACCAATCCCTGGTGCCTAAGTGGTTTCTGCTCCCCCCGGGGCAGATCCGCCTAATAGAAATAAGCCGATCTGTGACGCAGAAATGGCCTAAATACAATTTGCCCCCCAGGGGAGCGATCCTTGCCTAGGGGGCCCCCTGCTTCACGATCTGGAAAATTCCTTTCCTTCCCTTTGAAGCCTCTCAGGCCCCCATCACATATTCGAAATGCTTTGCATTTCTCTTCCGATCATGCTGGAAGCTGAGCTTCCAGAGCGATTGAAGGTGGCCTATGATTAGGTCAACGTGCGATCGCGCGCTGACTTCATCAGACGTCACTGGAGGGGGCAGGGGATGGTCGTGGGTAGAAGGGGAAGGACTTCCCCTTCCATCCCTGCCCTGAGGTAACCATTACGTCTCCGGCACAGAACGGGTTAAATGGTAGTCTTTTCTGTGTGTTTTTAATAAGAACGGTAGTCCATCCTCTGTGCTCACAATGAGATTCAAATGGTAGTCCTCTCTCTAAGTTTATGATGAGAGTAATACGAAGGAAAGAGGCATGTAGGAAGGTGGCTCTGTATGTACTATTTCAAAGTAAGAAATAGTGTGGCCAGAGCCCAAGGGTTCCCCTTAGAGGTAAGATAGTGGCAAAAAGAGATCATTCTAATTCTCTATTTTGTGGTAGTGTGGTCGAGCAGTAGGCTCATCAGAGGGTAGTGTTAAGCATTTGTTGTACACACACAGGCAATAAATGAGGAGTACACACTCAGACAATTCCAGGCCAATAGATTTTTGTATAGAAAAATATATTTTCTTAGTTTATTTTAAGAACCACAGGTTCAAGATTTACAAATAATACTTCAAATGAAAGGTATTTCACTCAGGTATTCTAGGAACTTTGAATAATCACAATAGCATGTACAGTTTTGGCAAAAATGTCAATAAGCTATTTTAAAAGTGGACAGTGAAAAAATCAACAGTTCCTGGGGGAGGTAAGTACTTGTTAAGTTCACAGGTAAGTAAAACACAGGGTTCAAAGTTGGGTCCAAGGTAGCCCACCGTTGATGGTTCAAGGCAACCCCAAAGTTACCACACAAGCAGCTCAGGGCCGGTCAGGTGCAGAGGTCAAAGTGGTGCCCAAAACACATAGGATTCAATGGAAACAGGGGAGCCCCGGTTCCAGTCTGCCAGCAGGTAAGTACCTGCGTCTTCAGAGGGCAGACCAGGGGGGTTTTGTAGAGCACCGGGGGGGACACAAGCAGGCACAGAAAGTACACCCTCAGCGGCACAGGGGTGGCCTGGTGAAGAGTGCAAACAGGCGTCGGGTTTCTGATAGGAATCAATAGGGAGACCCAGGGGTCTCTTCAACGATGCAGGCAGGCAAAGGGGAGGTGGCTACTCTGGGTAACCACCACCTGGGCTAGGCAGAGGGTCGTCTAGGGGTCGCTCCTGCACTGGAGTTCAGTTCCTTCAGGTCCTGGGGGCTGCGGGTGCAGTGCTGGTTCCAGGTGTCGGGTTCCTTGTTACAGGCAGTTGCGGTCAGGGGGAGCCTCTGGATTTCCTCTGTAGGCGTCGCTGTGGGGACCCAGGGGGGTCAACTCTGGCTACTCACATGCTGTCAGTCGCCGGGGAGTCCTCCCTGTAGTGTTAGTTTTCTGCAGGTCAAGCCGGGGGCGTTGGGTGCAGAGTGGAAAGTCTCATGCTTCCGGCGGGAAACATGGGATCTTTAAACTTAATTCTTTGTTGCAGAAAGTTGCAGTTTGTTGAACAGGGCTGCTGCTCTTGGGAGCTTCTTGGTCCTTTAGATGCAGGTCAGTCCTCTGAGGCTTCAGAGGTCGCTCGTCCCTGTTGGATGCGTCGCTGTTGCAGTTTTTGTCAAAGTAGGGCGACAGGCCGGTGGGGCTGGGGCCAAATCAGTTGTCGTCTCCGTCTTCACTGCAGGGCTTCAGGTCAGCAGTCCTCCTTCTTTAGGTTTCAGGAATCTATCTTCCATGGTTCTGGAGGCCCCTAAATATGGATTTAGGGGTGTGTTTAGGTGTGGGAGGGCAGTAGTCAATAGCTACTGTCCTTGAGGGTGGCTACACCCTCTTTGTGCTTCCTCCCTGTGGGGAGGGGGGCACATCCCTAATCCTATTGGAGGGAATCCTCCTTCTACAAGATGACAAGATGGAGGATTTCTAAAAGCGAGTCTCACCTCAGCTCAGGGCACCTTAGGGGCTGTCCTGACTGGGGGGTGACTCTTCCTTGTTTTCCTCATTATCTCCTCCAGCCTTGCCGCCAAAAGTGGGGGCAGTGGCCAGAGGGGCGGGCATCTCCACTAGCTGGGATTCCCTGTGGTGCTGTAACATAGGGGGTGAGCCTTTGAGGCTCACCGCCAGGTGTTACAGTTCCTGCAGGGGGAGGTGAGAAGCACCTCCACCCAGTACAGGCTTTGTTCCTGGCCACAGAGTGACAAAGGCACTCTCCCCATGTGGCCAGCAACATGTCTGTGGGTGGCAGGCTGGCAAAAACTAGTCAGCCCACACTGGAAGTCGGTATGTTTTCAGGGGGCATCTCTAAGATGCCCTCTGGGTGTATTTTACAATAAAGTGCACACTGGCATCAGTGTGCATTTTTTGTGCTGAGAAGTTTGATACTAAACTTCCCAGTTTTCAATGTAGCCATTGTGGTGCTGTGGAGTTCGTGTTTGACAAACTCCCAGACCATATACTCTTATGGCTACCCTGCACTTACAATGTCTAAGGTTTTGCTTAGACACTGTAGGGGAATAGTGCTCATGCACTTATGCCCTCACCTGTGGTATAGTGCACCCTGCCTTAAGGCTGTGGGGCCTGCTAGAGGGGTGACTTACCTATGCCACAGGCAGTGTGAGGTTGGCATGGCACCCTGAAGGGAGTGCCATGTCGACTTAGTCTTTTTCTCCCCACCAGCACACACAAGCTGTGAAGCAGTGTGTATGTGCTGAGTGAGGGGTCCTTAGGGTGGCATAAGACATGCTGCAGCCCTTAGAGACCTTCCCTGGCATCAGGGCCCTTGGTACCAGGGGTACCAGTTACAAGGGACTTACCTGGGTGCCAGGGTTGTGCCAATTGTGGAGACAAAGGTACAGTTTAGGGAAAGAACACGGGTGCTGGGGCCTGGTTTGCAGGGTCCCAGCACACTTTCAAATCATAACTTGGCATCAGCAAAGGCAAAAAGTCAGGGGGTAACCATGCCAAGGAGGCATTTCCTTACAAGGCACATCAGGAAAAAATGTCATTCTTCAAGGCTTGAAACAAGATGACATTCCTGCCTCTAACTGTGCTGTGTCTTCTCAGAAACAGGTGAGAAGAAAGTGGATTGTCTCAGCGCAATGCAGGGAGCAGGGACTGAAGGTGCGAGGAGGTGCAGGGGCCAAGGCGTCCATGCACGGTGATAAGTGTGTTGTGATAAATTCAGGTGGGAGACACTTTAAAGCAGAGTCACAGCAATCACAGAGTGTCTCAGCGCAATGCGGGGAGCAGCAACTGACCCAGCACGGCTCGGGGTGTCTGTGCATAGTGATAAACACTCTTCCCACCCACCTGCGTCAGACCAAGGACCTCCTTACCTTCAGGAGACATCTCAAGACATGGCTGTTCGAGCAGTAGCAGCCCTCACCCCCTCCATCATTAGCGCCTTGAGACCCTCACAGGTGCGTAGTGCGCTTTACAAATTCCCTGATTGATTGATTGTAAGTTCAGGAGTGAGACATTCACGAGAATGACATAATGCACGGCTCGCATGCGTAAGAGTAGAGCAAGCAGCACCACGAACACAGCAGGCATGAAAATTGACACCGAAACGGCATTAGGGCGCTAAGGGATAAATCTGCCAGAATGAAGGAAACCCCGCAGAATAGCTGACTGGCTTACAAAGCAATTTCCAGGAGGAAGGCCACACTGACAGTACCTTGCGTGTGTGAATATAACAGCAGCAGGCAGTGTGGAAGCTTATTCTTAAATAACACAGCTAGGGGAAGGCCTGTCGTTGCCAGATTGTAATGTTGTATAATAAAGATAAAACTTTAGGCTGAGAATTTGGAAATATTTATTTTAGTTTTTATTTCCATTGAAGAAACTCAAACTCTAGCCACAGGTACACAGCCTTCATCCACTCCATTGCAGCTCTATTCAACTCTAAACATTCCATAAGAGACTCATAAAAGAACACTACATATCTCTAAGAGGGAGGGGAACAGGGGAACATACCAAAAACAGGGAAAATATAATTAACCCAAATACCACTCCCCTGTCCAGGGCTTGGCAGTCCACAGCTGCAGAGTTCAGGACAGGAGGGTCAGTGCGGGGCCCCAGCGACACAGCTCAGGGGTCTCAGGTTCGAAAATGGGGTCACAGTGCCTCTGACAGTTCCACCTTCTGTACCGGCCGCTCAAGTTTCAGCTGGAGCGCCATCCTGCATTATCACTGTTGGGGCAGGGGCACTCTCCAATTCCATTGCCCCCTGCTCTGTATAGTTATGCCCTAGGGCTAGGGGCACGCATGTGTCTCCTCTGAGGCTGTCAGATGGGCTGGCCAGGCAGCATCGCCATCCTGAGGGGAGGCTGCGTTATCTCCCCTCGGGAATTTAACGATCCGTATAATCAGGAAACTTTAATGCCATGGCGCTGGGTCTGTGAAAATCAGGGCACCATCCTCACACATCCAGGGTGGGCAATGTGGATAGCAGTAGGGAGGATGCCCCCCGAATCGCGGAATTTGGCCGGGAACTCCACAATTCCCATCCTATTCCATTGGTGTTCAGCAACGCCCACATCCTGCCTTTTTTTTTTTTTTTAACTCTATCCATTCCCTTCACAAATAAATATCTTTACTGTCTGTGACCTACACAAAACTTACCTAGTGAACCCATATTTACCCCCAACTGATACCGAGGTCTCCACATCCAAACAAATCCAGTCATATCAGTAATTTGCAGCCTTGAATATGAACTATTGATTACTCATCACTTACACCCCCTTTTGCCACTGTGGATACAGCAACCACAAGAGCAATTACCAGAAAAATAAACTGATGAGTCTTTGAAACAAACACCCACATCAAGGTTCGATATAACTTGACATAAGGTGCAACATCCTCTCTTCCTTGATGCTCACTCTTCAAAATATTTCACGGATTTTATCTCTGCTCCAATACTTTTCAATGTAATCTTCAAAACAACAATTAAAACCACCTACTGCTGTCAGGTTACGTTCAACATATGATCTCTCAACTGTCTAAGCAACATCTAATTCCCGTCTGCATTTAGACAAGCAGAATACGCAATGCTCCTGCTGCCTTATCGACCATCTGACTCTTCAGAACCATTACAACATATAACCACAGACCACAGCCTATTCAAGGCAGTGGATACTCCCTACACAGTAGTCAGATCTTTTATGGCAGAGCATGCTAAAGGTATAAACAATCTCATCTCTGCTGCCATACCAGAGGAATCACTAACTGGAGCATTAAGATCAGCAATGAACTGAGAAACACATTAATCTCCAACACAGCTGCAACTCTTTCTACTGCCCCCTCAGAAAGTTAATTGATCTCCATTATTTAGTGCGGCCAATGCGGCAGGCACCTATTCTCTCCATCACTGACGCTATTGCGGAAACAATGCTGGCTTCATATTAGAAGAGGCTATATTTAATCGGTATTGAACCCTGAACAAAAGCACCCTGAATAATAACAGTGGTGGAATACTACTAGCTTTGGTTTGCAAAAACTACTGTAGCGTTTGAAGATTCTCAGTTTCTACATATAATTTCTTTACTTGTTTGTGCCTCACCCTCCTCAACTTTCTTGTCTTTCTTCCTATTAGTGACTTGTCAAAGTAGTTCACATAAAAACAATATATCATCAGTCTTGTTGTCCAAGTGCAGGACGGGTCAACACAGATGAACTGTGTAAAGCTGAAACCAACATACTTTAAATACCAGGAAAAAAAGCACACAACTAGAATGATAAAATATCCCCAAACATCCATAAAGACAGACATTAGATTGAACTGCTGTGACGTTATTCTAAATAAGTGCTGTACAAAAGATCTTCAAAATTCTGTAAGCAAGACTGCACGCTCGCAGGTTCAGAACACATTCAGGAGCACTGAAATTTCTGGCCAGACCACTTGAAAAAACATGCATAATCAAGTAGCCCATTTTCTCTCAAAACCAGGCATCAGCAGCCTACAACTGTAAACTGTTCCAAATCATACTACCGCCACATCACAATATAAACTCCCTGCCAAAAATAAAAGAAACCAGCAATATAATCAACGCTCTAATCATAGCAGGATCTCTGTAAAGAAATGGCTCCCTGTTGCAGTTACCCCCCACTTTTTGCCTGATACTGATGCTGACTTGACTGAGAAGAGTGCTGGGACCCTGCTAACCAGGCCCCAGCACCAGTGTTCCTTCACCTAAAATGTACCATTGTATCCACAATTGGCACACCCTGGCATTCAGATAAGTCCCTTGTAACTGGTACTTCTAGTACCAAGGGCCCTGATGCCAAGGAAGGTCTCTAAGGGCTGCAGCATGTCTTATGCCACCCTAGAGACCCCTCACTCAGCACAGACACACTGCTTACAAGCCTGTGTGTGCTGGTGAGAACAAAATGAGTAAGTCGACATGGCACTCCCCTCAGGGTGCCATGCCAGCCTCTCACTGCCTATGCAGTATAGGTAAGACACCCCTCTAGCAGGCCTTACAGCCCTAAGGCAGGGTGCACTATACCATAGGTGAGGGTACCAGTGCATGAGCATGGTACCCCTACAGTGTCTAAACAAAACCTTAGACATTGTAAGTGCAGGGTAGCCATAAGAGTATATGGTCTGGGAGTCTGTCAAACACGAACTCCACAGCACCATAATGGCTACACTGAAAACTGGGAAGTTTGGTATCAAACTTCTCAGCACAAAAAATGCACACTGATGCCAGTGTACATTTTATTGTAAAATACACCACAGAGGGCACCTTAGAGGTGCCCCCTGAAACTTAACCGACTGTCTGTGTAGGCTGACTAGTTCCAGCAGCCTGCCACACCAGAGACATGTTGCTGGCCCCATGGGGAGAGTGCCTTTGTCACTCTGAGGCCAGTAACAAAGCCTGCACTGGGTGGAGATGCTAACACCTCCCCCAGGCAGGAGCTGTAACACCTGGCGGTGAGCCTCAAAGGCTCACCCCTTTGTCACAGCCCAGCAGGGCACTCCAGCTTAGTGGAGTTGCCCGCCCCCTCCGGCCACGGCCCCCACTTTTGGCGGCAAGGCTGGAGGGAACAAAGAAAGCAACAAGGAGGAGTCACTGACCAGTCAGGACAGCCCCTAAGGTGTCCTGAGCTGAAGTGACTCTAACTTTTAGAAATCCTCCATCTTGCAGATGGAGGATTCCCCCAATAGGGTTAGGATTGTGACCCCCTTCCCTTGGGAGGAGGCACAAAGAGGGTGTACCCACCCTCAGGGCTAGTAGCCATTGGCTACTAACCCCCCAGACCTAAACACGCCCTTAAATTTAGTATTTAAGGGCTACCCTGAACCCTAGAAAATTAGATTCCTGCAACTACAAGAAGAAGGACTGCCCAGCTGAAAACCCCTGCAGCGGAAGACCAGAAGACGACAACTGCCTTGGCTCCAGAAACTCACCGGCCTGTCTCCTGCCTTCCAAAGATCCTGCTCCAGCGACGCCTTCCAAAGGGACCAGCGACCTCGACATCCCCTGAGGACTGCCCCTGCTTCGAAAAGACAAGAAACTCCCGAGGACAGCGGACCTGCTCCAAGAAAAGCTGCAACTTTGTTTCCAGCAGCTTTAAAGAACCCTGCAAGCTCCCCGCAAGAAGCGTGAGACTTGCCACACTGCACCCGGCGACCCCGACTCGGCTGGTGGCGATCCAACACCTCAGGAGGGACCCCAGGACTACTCTGATACTGTGAGTACCAAAACCTGTCCCTCCTGAGCCCCCACAGCGCCGCCTGCAGAGGGAATCCCGAGGCTTCCCCTGACCGCGACTCTTTGAACCTAAAGTCCCGACGCCTGGGAGAGACCCTGCACCCGCAGCCCCCAGGACCTGAAGGACCGGACTTTCACTGGAGGAGTGACCCCCAGGAGTCCCTCTCCCTCGCCCAAGTGGAAGTTTCCCCGAGGAATCCCCCCCTTGCCTGCCTGCAGCGCTGAAGAGATCCCGAGATCTCTCATAAACTAACATTGAAAACCCGACGCTTGTTTCTACACTGCACCCGGCCGCCCCCGCGCTGCTGAGGGTGAAATTTCTGTGTGGACTTGTGTCCCCCCCGGTGCCCTACAAAACCCCCCTGGTCTGCCCTCCGAAGACGCGGGTACTTACCTGCAAGCAGACCGGAACCGGGGCACCCCCTTCTCTCCATTCTAGCCTATGTGTTTTGGGCACCACTTTGAACTCTGCACCTGACCGGCCCTGAGCTGCTGGTGTGGTGACTTTGGGGTTGCTCTGAACCCCCAACGGTGGGCTACCTTGGACCAAGAACTGAACCCTGTAAGTGTCCTACTTACCTGGTAAAACTAACAAAAACTTACCTCCCCCAGGAACTGTGAAAATTGCACTAAGTGTCCACTTTTAAAACAGCTATTTGTCAATAACTTGAAAAGTATACATGCAATTTTGATGATTTGAAGTTCCTAAAGTACTTACCTGCAATACCTTTCGAATGAGATATTACATGTAGAATTTGAACCTGTGGTTCTTAAAATAAACTAAGAAAAGATATTTTTCTATATAAAAACCTATTGGCTGGATTTGTCTCTGAGTGTGTGTACCTCATTTATTGTCTTGTGTATGTACAACAAATGCTTAACACTACTCCTTGGATAAGCCTACTGCTCGACCACACTACCACAAAATAGAGCATTAGTATTATCTATTTTTACCACTATTTTACCTCTAAGGGGAACCCTTGGACTCTGTGCATGCTATTCCTTACTTTGAAATAGCACATACAGAGCCAACTTCCTACATTGGTGGATCAGCGGTGGGGTACAAGACTTTGCATTTGCTGGACTACTCAGCCAATACCTGATCACACGACAAATTCCAAAATTGTCATTAGAAATTGATTTTTGCAATTTGAAAAGTTTTCTAAATTCTTAAAAGACCTGCTAGGGCCTTGTGTTAGATCCTGTTTAGCATTTCTTTTAGAGTTTAAAAGTTTGTAAAAGTTTGAATTAGATTCTAGAACCAGTTGTAGATTCTTAAAAAGTATTCCAACTTTTAGAAGCAAAATGTCTAGCACAGATGTGACTGTGGTGGAACTCGACACCACACCTTACCTCCATCTTAAGATGAGGGAGCTAAGGTCACTCTGTAAAATAAAGAAAATAACAATGGGCCCCAAACCTACCAAAATACAGCTCCAGGAGCTTTTGGCAGAGTTTGAAAAGGCCAACCCCTCTGAGGGTGGCAACTCAGAGGAAGAGGATAGTGACTTGGAGGACAATTCCCCCCTACCAGTCCTATCTAGGGAGAACAGGGTCCCTCAAACCCTGACTCCTAAAATAATAGTCAGAGATGCTGGTTCCCTCACAGGAGAGACCAACACCTCTGAAATCACTGAGGATAGCCCCAGTGAAGAGGACATCCAGTTAGCCAGGATGGCCAAAAGATTGGCTTTGGAAAGACAGATCCTAGCCATAGAGAGGGAAAGACAAGAGATGGGCCTAGGACCCATCAATGGTGGCAGCAACATAAATAGGGTCAGAGATTCTCCTGACATGTTGAAAATCCCTAAAGGGATTGTAACAAAATATGAAGATGGTGATGACATCACCAAATGGTTCACAGCTTTTGAGAGGGCTTGTGTAACCAGAAAAGTAAACAGATCTCACTGGGGTGCTCTCCTTTGGGAAATGTTCACTGGAAAGTGTAGGGATAGACTCCTCACACTCTCTGGAAAAGATGCAGAATCTTATGACCTCATGAAGGGTACCCTGATTGAGGGCTTTGGATTCTCCACTGAGGAGTATAGAATTAGATTCAGGGGGGCTCAAAAATCCTCGAGCCAGACCTGGGTTGATTTTGTAGACTACTCAGTAAAAACACTAGATGGTTGGTTAACTGGAAATGAAGTGTGTGACTATGTTGGGCTTTATAATTTGTTTATGAAAGAACACATTTTAAGTAACTGCTTCAATGAAAAGTTGCATCAGTATCTGGTAGACCTAGGTCCAATTTCTCCCCAAGAATTGGGAAAGAAGGCAGACCACTGGGTCAAGACTAGGGTAACCAAAACTTCCACTGGGGGTGACCAAAAGAAAGGGGTTACAAAAACTCCCCAGGAGAAAGTGGGTAACACTAGAAACAAAGAAAAAGAGTCCTCTGTAGGCCCCCAAAAACCAGAACAGGTGGGTGGGCCCCAAGACACAACCCAAAACAAAGGTGGGTACCAGGGTAAGAACTGGGATGCCACTAAGGCATGGTGCCACAACTGTAAACAGTCTGGGCACCACACCAAGGACACTTCTTGTCCCAAAAACAAACCCCAGAACAAAATTCCTGGGGTAACCAGTGTAGCCATGGGAGATGACTCCTCAGATGAGGAGGTCTTCCTAGCCTTCAACTGGAAACAGGGCCCCACAGGTGAGTTGGAGATTCCAGAGGGAAGTAGACACTTCCACCACCTACTGGTGAATGGAATCCCAACCACTGCCCTGAGAGACACTTGTGCCAGTCACACTATTGTGCATGACAGGCTGGTGCTCTCAAACCAGTACATCCCAGGTGAGACTGCCAGGGTAAGAGTTAGCCTAGATAGGGTCACTAAGAGGCCTGTGGCTTTAGTGCCCATAGAAGTGGGTGGCACTCTTAGCTGGAGAAGGGTAGTAGTCAGTACAGACCTCCCCCTTGATTGTCTCCTTGGAAATGACTACCCAGAGGTTAGTCAGAGCCCAAGAGAGAAACTGGTACAGTGCCAGTCCTCTCCCAAGGATTCTGGAAGTCCTGCCTCTGCAGTAAATGCAAGCAGGCCCCAGAAGAAGAAGAAAAGAAAACAGAGTAGGAAGGGTGGACAACCTTTAGCCAAGGTTACAGCAAGCCAAGGAGATTCTGCTCCAGTAGGGGAGAACTCCAAAAATGGCCCTGATAAAGTCCAACCTGACCCACAAGAAGTCCTGGCTAGTCAGGCAACTGTTAAACCTGAGTGGGTGGCTCCTCAGCTAACAGAAGAAAGAGTGGAAGAAGGGTGTTTACTACAAGATGTGGTAACCCCCCACTCCAATACAGCAGACAGGCAACCTGAACCCAAAGAAGCCTGTAACTTAGCCCCCTCCCTTTTAGGTGAGGAGCTAAAGGTGTGGTTCTGGGCACTGACAGCTGTCAGTGGCCTCTGCTGGGTGTTAGCCTTTATGGCTGCACTATCCTTAGCATGGTGGTCTGACCCCATGCCAAATAGCAAGTTAGGCCCCCTGACCCTATTGGTCATGGTGGGGTTACTCCAGCTCTGGGTAACCTCTCTGGGAAAGCTAGGGGTAACCCTGGCCAAGATAAAGTTAGCAGAGGTGGATACCTCTAAGACCAAAATAGAAAGAATGGGTGGAGACATTGAAGAGGCAGACAAGAGGCAATTCAGACTAGGTCCCATCACTGTGGAAGTAGGTCAGTTCCCCAAAGGGAATGACCTGAACAGAAGGATGTAAGGCAGAGTAGGCCCTGCAACTGACCAGCCTATTTCTCCTACTCTTCCTCGCCTGACAGACTAGGAAGACTCTCCCAGCTTGGGCTGAGTCTCCTGGCCTGTGGGCTGGGGGGGGCTTGTGTAAAGAAATGGCTCCCTGTTGCAGTTACCCCCCACTTTTTGCCTGATACTGATGCTGACTTGACTGAGAAGAGTGCTGGGACCCTGCTAACCAGGCCCCAGCACCAGTGTTCCTTCACCTAAAATGTACCATTGTATCCACAATTGGCACACCCTGGCATTCAGATAAGTCCCTTGTAACTGGTACTTCTAGTACCAAGGGCCCTGATGCCAAGGAAGGTCTCTAAGGGCTGCAGCATGTCTTATGCCACCCTAGAGACCCCTCACTCAGCACAGACACACTGCTTACAAGCCTGTGTGTGCTGGTGAGAACAAAATGAGTAAGTCGACATGGCACTCCCCTCAGGGTGCCATGCCAGCCTCTCACTGCCTATGCAGTATAGGTAAGACACCCCTCTAGCAGGCCTTACAGCCCTAAGGCAGGGTGCACTATACCATAGGTGAGGGTACCAGTGCATGAGCATGGTACCCCTACAGTGTCTAAACAAAACCTTAGACATTGTAAGTGCAGGGTAGCCATAAGAGTATATGGTCTGGGAGTCTGTCAAACACGAACTCCACAGCACCATAATGGCTACACTGAAAACTGGGAAGTTTGGTATCAAACTTCTCAGCACAAAAAATGCACACTGATGCCAGTGTACATTTTATTGTAAAATACACCACAGAGGGCACCTTAGAGGTGCCCCCTGAAACTTAACCGACTGTCTGTGTAGGCTGACTAGTTCCAGCAGCCTGCCACACCAGAGACATGTTGCTGGCCCCATGGGGAGAGTGCCTTTGTCACTCTGAGGCCAGTAACAAAGCCTGCACTGGGTGGAGATGCTAACACCTCCCCCAGGCAGGAGCTGTAACACCTGGCGGTGAGCCTCAAAGGCTCACCCCTTTGTCACAGCCCAGCAGGGCACTCCAGCTTAGTGGAGTTGCCCGCCCCCTCCGGCCACGGCCCCCACTTTTGGCGGCAAGGCTGGAGGGAACAAAGAAAGCAACAAGGAGGAGTCACTGACCAGTCAGGACAGCCCCTAAGGTGTCCTGAGCTGAAGTGACTCTAACTTTTAGAGATCCTCCATCTTGCAGATGGAGGATTCCCCCAATAGGGTTAGGATTGTGACCCCCTCCCCTTGGGAGGAGGCACAAAGAGGGTGTACCCACCCTCAGGGCTAGTAGCCATTGGCTACTAACCCCCCAGACCTAAACACGCCCTTAAATTTAGTATTTAAGGGCTACCCTGAACCCTAGAAAATTAGATTCCTGCAACTACAAGAAGAAGGACTGCCCAGCTGAAAACCCCTGCAGCGGAAGACCAGAAGACGACAACTGCCTTGGCTCCAGAAACTCACCGGCCTGTCTCCTGCCTTCCAAAGATCCTGCTCCAGCGACGCCTTCCAAAGGGACCAGCGACCTCGACATCCCCTGAGGACTGCCCCTGCTTCGAAAAGACAAGAAACTCCCGAGGACAGCGGACCTGCTCCAAGAAAAGCTGCAACTTTGTTTCCAGCAGCTTTAAAGAACCCTGCAAGCTCCCCGCAAGAAGCGTGAGACTTGCCACACTGCACCCGGCGACCCCGACTCGGCTGGTGGCGATCCAACACCTCAGGAGGGACCCCAGGACTACTCTGATACTGTGAGTACCAAAACCTGTCCCCCCTGAGCCCCCACAGCGCCGCCTGCAGAGGGAATCCCGAGGCTTCCCCTGACCGCGACTCTTTGAACCTAAAGTCCCGACGCCTGGGAGAGACCCTGCACCCGCAGCCCCCAGGACCTGAAGGACCGGACTTTCACTGGAGGAGTGACCCCCAGGAGTCCCTCTCCCTCGCCCAAGTGGAGGTTTCCCCGAGGAATCCCCCCCCTTGCCTGCCTGCAGCGCTGAAGAGATCCCGAGATCTCTCATAAACTAACATTGAAAACCCGACGCTTGTTTCTACACTGCACCCGGCCGCCCCCGCGCTGCTGAGGGTGAAATTTCTGTGTGGACTTGTGTCCCCCCCGGTGCCCTACAAAACCCCCCTGGTCTGCCCTCCGAAGACGCGGGTACTTACCTGCAAGCAGACCGGAACCGGGGCACCCCCTTCTCTCCATTCTAGCCTATGTGTTTTGGGCACCACTTTGAACTCTGCACCTGACCGGCCCTGAGCTGCTGGTGTGGTGACTTTGGGGTTGCTCTGAACCCCCAACGGTGGGCTACCTTGGACCAAGAACTGAACCCTGTAAGTGTCCTACTTACCTGGTAAAACTAACAAAAACTTACCTCCCCCAGGAACTGTGAAAATTGCACTAAGTGTCCACTTTTAAAACAGCTATTTGTCAATAACTTGAAAAGTATACATGCAATTTTGATGATTTGAAGTTCCTAAAGTACTTACCTGCAATACCTTTCGAATGAGATATTACATGTAGAATTTGAACCTGTGGTTCTTAAAATAAACTAAGAAAAGATATTTTTCTATATAAAAACCTATTGGCTGGATTTGTCTCTGAGTGTGTGTACCTCATTTATTGTCTTGTGTATGTACAACAAATGCTTAACACTACTCCTTGGATAAGCCTACTGCTCGACCACACTACCACAAAATAGAGCATTAGTATTATCTATTTTTACCACTATTTTACCTCTAAGGGGAACCCTTGGACTCTGTGCATGCTATTCCTTACTTTGAAATAGCACATACAGAGCCAACTTCCTACAATCTCCAGCAGACCTTTGCCCTTCAAAAGCATATGAATGCATTTTCAAATATAACTCTGCTGTCAAAGCTCATTGAAAAGTCAACCTTCTACAGATTTACAGCTTCATTGACCAAACAAACTCCTCACAAACGGGAGTCAAACTGGTAACAAACATCTAATCAATGTTAATCTCCATTTGAAATGACTGCAAGACCACAGTAGGTTCTAACGGAGATGGAGCACAATCCTTGGTTGACCATCCTTCAGAATTATACACTGTAGATCATCATCTACTGTCCAAACCCTGAAAGTAACAGGAATCCAAGGCATGGTGCTCAACTGGATAAACTCCTACTTCATGGACACAGCCCAGATTGTCACACTTCTTCCTTTCTTCCCTTTGCTGTCCACCTCGATGGTAGGTGTCCCTTAACAATGCTCCCTCTTCTCTCTAATTTAGACCAGTCTCCCTTCCACGCCTTGACCTCTACCGCATTCAAACTTACCTGCCGAATTCCATGGTCAGGGAATGGTCTTAGTTATATGTTTCCAGTCTTAGCTCTGATTTCATTAATGGTCAGAAAATAAAAGGCTTAATATATTAATAGCGACAAAAGTAGGCTCATCGCACCTGATGTCCACATTTGCTGGACTTCAACCTAGAATGCCCACTATGGGAGTATCTATATTCCCACCCAATGTCAGATGCCTTACTGTAAGCATATACATTGTGAAGCTGCATGTCTGAACCTTAAAGGACGGAATCTTACCTTCAGTGGTCCAGTATTTTGTGGATGTTGCAAAATCACTCTTCATAGAAACAATCAACTCCAGTATACTGGAGAAACCGAAAACCATGTGGATAACTTCATGGCTGTCGATCACATCATGAGAAACATCTCCCATTCTTTCAGTTTAGAGATTGTGAAAGGCTACTCAGCTGTTCTCTCGGTATTCGTTTGATACCTAAATGAAGGCTTTTTATTCAAAGTATCACTCATGTCCATGTTCCTGAAAATGTTGCAAGAATACGTTTTTCATCCTGCTCCTTTAACCATCCCAACTTGAGATGTAGCCTTAGTCCTGACATTCCTCAGAAGGCAGCCATTGAAATTATATTGTATTCTATAAAACATCTAATGATTACAATGGTCTTTCTGTTGGTGATTACTTCATATAGTTGTGTGGGAGAATTGCAAGCATGTTCATTAATATCACCATACACTTTCGTTCTTGCAGATAGTTCTAATGAGAGCAAAGCTGGAATGTCATAATTCTCTAAAAAAAAAAAAAAAAAAATCTCTACCATCCTTCAATTAGAAGAAATGGTTGCATAGGTTAGACCATTCATTTAGCTTATTCAGACTTTGCTTCCCACAGAGATGCGGATCACAGACCACAAAACAATAATACAGTCACACAATTCATTATTTTAAAATATAAAAACAAATGCAAACAGCAACATACATTTACTAAGGGAGGCTTGTTTTAAACTTACATTTATCCTTCAAATTAAAAACACATTTCATAGAAACCTAGTTTATAAATCTTTGATGAGGTAAGACTAAGTGTAGCATACAAAAAGAACATGAGTACTGTTTTGTTTGGCGTAAAGTACAGGCTTTTAAGTACCTGTAAGTTGCCTATATTTTGTATTCTGTTTGGTTCTAGAGAACGGCCTCAAGTTTTAACATTTTTTTTTTTTAAAGTGCCTGATTTTTGGGTTACCTATGGGCTCATATACTGTTGGACTTGGCCAACTACTGTGCAGTCTGCTAATAAGTTTAATCAAGAGATATGTAAGCAGCACGCCTTTTCATTTTCATGGTTCATTGTTACAGTGCAAAATTGAATTACTGAGGTATTTCACTCAATGTACTAAATGACAGGGATTTATTTTAAAATGTATATTACATGGTCTCCTCTTCTTACAAAGAAAGAAGGTAGCCCTGTCTTAATTGCTGATTTACTCTTGTTGAGTCCAAAGTAAAGATAAAAGAAAATATATGCCCAAGTTCCAATAAACCACAGATGTTTTGAAAACGTTGATTTCCAAAAGAAGCCTTAGTAGATTTGTGTACTGCCTGTGTTACCTTAATATCCGTACCTACAGATCACAATGAATCTGTGTAAGCAGCTAAAACACCAACTTTTGTGTACAAAGGGCTCAGAACGTGATGCGTTAACTAAATATTCCTTTCTTTCTTGATTCTTGAGGGCAGATTCTAACTAAAAATATATCACTTGAATTAATTACCCTTAAGGGGGAATCGGTACTACGTGGTTAGGATCTTACTACAATTAAAGTTCCCTTACAGAGGTTGGTTATTGGGAACGAAAAAGGGTCATGGTCTTTTATTTCCGTCTACTAGTTTGGTTACAGTAGATACGGATACCTAATAAGGAAAGTAAGCAGTTTGGTAGATTCTTCATTGGGGTCCTGAATTTACTTTGCTTAATAATGTCCCACACTTTTTGCAGATGCAAGAAGAATCGGACATCTAGATGTAAAAGTTTCATATTTGGGGTTAAAGTTTTGTAATTTCTAGGCCACTTCTGTCATTCTCTTAATTAGGTGTCGTATTTAAGTTAAGGTGAATTTCACTTTACCTTTTTCGGTAGTGTTTGAACAGATTTCCCCTTTTAGTTGACATTATTTATTTTTATTCCCCCCCCCCCCCAAGTTCATTTTCCTATATTCCCTTGCTTTTATTGAAGAAAATCATAATTACCCTGGCTATGAAGTTATTTGAGAGTCCCTTGATATCTTTTTTCTGTTTTGTTTTCTCATCATGTGCTCTTCATACCATTTTGATGTATAAACTGAGGGATCACTGCAAGTGTAAGCTAATGTCAAATCTTTGTCGCCCCCTTGTACATATTCAGAAAAGCCTGATGTAAACAAGCTTTGAACATTTTATCTTTCCCTGGATGTTCATTTTGTGTTTGCTCAAATAATGATTGAGTCATAGCTCGCCTTAGCTTTGTGGACTGATCTAAATATAGTATGATACTGCAATTTGCAGAGTTAAGTGCGTACTGGATATTACATTGTGAGGATTGCAAAGGAGCAACAAAAAAAATGGAGCAGGGGTCCTGGTTCCTGATTCCTTTACTCAGGACAGACATTTCTGTTCTGGTGCGTCAGTGGCACAAACACTGGAAGTCATGGGGCTATATGCTTGTGAGGCAGAAGAGTTGTGTCTCTGGACAGGCGATGCAAAGACAATGAATAGCAATCTCCAAATTATGTACTTAGATTTCCTTCCCCACTCAACCACTATCATGGGTGCAGCAAGGTCATACCTCGATGCTTCTGTTTCCTCTCCTTTGTGAGGCAGGTGAGAGTGCAGTGCAGTGTGGATTTTTACTGAGGATGCAGAAACTTGTCCACTTACAGTGCTGTATCCTACTCAAAAAGAAGAGGCGGGCCTCCATGGTTCTCTTATGTTCTGCTATAACCTGAAAACTTGCATGGATTAGACTAGAAAAAAAGAACATCATCGCTGGTTGGTTAGGTGTCAAGCGCTGTGCAAGTATGATAATCTACTCTGTAGCCAATATCTGTTTATTAATGGTGATTAGAGGTTTGATAACTAGCTGAAATGCTTGAGCTCTAAGAAAGCGAGGCATTTATTTGATACAGCCGTGTTGCTCTAACTTTATGCGCAGAATCCAATCTGAGCATTCCATCCTTCACCACCCCCACTAGTGACCACATACACAGAAACATGAGGTCTGGTGGCAGAAGTGGGGAAGGTGAATGGGATTAGAGACAAAACTAAGACACGACTACACTACTCTGCCTCGTCACTTCGGCTGGTCGTTGAAGTCTGCTGGATGTACTAGAACTCTACAAAACAAAGTGATATCTTAACTAACTTATGATTGTGAATGGATTTATCTGAGCACCCTCTCTGTGTAACCATAACTCTTTGTACTTCGATATTGAACTGTTGCTGAATATTCAGTGTACGAGAACTAAGTGTCCTAAATATACATGTATCCTACTATTTCTTCTTATGTTTTGATAACTACCTCAAACTTATTCACTTTACACCATCTTGTGGAAGATGATTTCTAGTTTTTACTTGACTTTTGTAGAACTGCAAAGTGCCTAATACTTTTAACATCCTGTAGTTCCCCACTCTTAATAATTGTGTGGCTCACTAGAAGTGTAATACCTTGTACATGGCATTAATTTCAACATATGCATTAATCCAATCTAAGGTTCCATCTTGTTTCTTTGAAGAAGAATATACAGCCCTGGGTTTAACATACCTGCTTCCTTGTGTGATGCTGCTTTGAGAGAGACTGAGGGATCTGTGGGAAGTAGGTCAAATTACCTCTGGCAACATTCTTTCCTTTGGTTACAATTCTTCCTACAGATCCCTCATTGCTCCCTACTTTCCCTCTGATTACAGGGCTAGTTGTTTTGAAATGGGCTTTCAGAGTTCTTTTCTGTGTTCTGCTATTCATCTATCCTTGCCACAACGAGTACAGGAAAATGGTGCAATATAATATCACCAGCACAAACTAATATCATCTGATTCTTTTATATACCCTGCTTTGTACCCAACGGGAAGCCTAATGAACGTGTGGCCATGAGATTCCCCTGAGAAACCTGTGGTTGTGTCCATCAAAAAAATATTACAGGAGGTAAATAGTTTACTCTTGTAGCTTAAGAGCATTTGTTTTACTAGATAATGCAGAATGTAAAATACATTGCTTATATAGACTTCTTGTGCTACATACCTTGCATTGCCCATATCACTAAATGTAACTAACCCTTCCACATAATGTTTCTAATTTGGAATATAATTCTACTGGTCTTGACAGTTTAATAAATGTTTTGTTTACAAATTAGACTGTATGAAGTCAACTGTTTGTTTTTCGTTTGTTGTTTTGCAGAGACTGTCAAACGAGTGGAGTAATACCAAGAAGCTGAACATGCCAATGTAAGGATTTTAATTTAGTTATATAAGCAAGACCATTTTAATCTTAATACTACTCAAGTCCCCTAATATTATCCAACAGTAACAATTTTAATTTAGACTAATTTGAACATCATACCCCCTTATAGCCCATTAGCATCTCCTTAAAAACGTTGTACTACTGCCCTCTTCACTTCTGCTTCAGTCATCAAAGTGAAATATCTCTTGATCGAGATCCAGGGGTGAATTCTGCATTCCATATGACTAAGGTGTGCTATGTGGTGGCAGCAAATTCTCATCATCAGGTCATCCCTTACCTATACTGTTCATTTTAATTTATAATCTTCAAAGTAGCTTGAATTGCATCTTCAGTGTTCTTGTATGATAGTCAACCTAGACTCTCCTTTCATCGTTATGCTGTTAGCAATCCTCAGCTTATTACCACCCTATACAAATCTGTTATGTTAAAGTGTCTCTCTGTCACCTTGGAGATGGGGCTATTGAATGGCAGAGTCTGATAGAGTCAAAATATCTCCAGGAACACATTGAGTTTGTTTAAAGATATGCTTAACAGCCATGTGAAATTCTTACAGCAATTGCCATTCTTCAGAAAGCATACACTTGGATAATGCAGGTGCCTAGGTATTTACTGCAGAGGGAGGTCACTTAAAGTAACCTAATGTTTGATTAAAAAAAAAAAATCTGCATCAGTTGCCCCAGTGGTCTGTCCACAGGGCGTAGTTAATAAAAGGAAAGTTAAATATAAGTCTACCAGATTTCCTTTATTCACAACTTTGCCATCCGCCTGCCCCAATGTCCCCTTTTCCCTCCCTACCAGCAAAAAAAACATGATTCATTGAGGCTATCATGATGTTCAACATCAAATGCAACAAAACCTCTCAGGGCCAATTAAGAATCTGTGAAGTTCAGTTTTTGGAAGGGGTTTCAATAGAGCTGATTTCAGTAAATTATTTATTGTTACGGCTTAATTTGAATCTTGCTGAAAGTACCAGATAGCATGTCCATGCTCAGTGTGCACAGGGTTTAGGGCGTGTCAGTCCTTCTATGTAACATGCAGAAGCATCTGGAAAGGATATTTAGTGTGATCTCTACCCATTCATTTGTGGTTCAATGAGATGTGATGTTCTACTATCTATAGCCTTTTTATTTATTTACCCTAAATGTTTTAATCCCATTCTTTCATAATGAAAAAGCAGTACTGTAACACTCTGGTACTGAGGGTTACCCACAGTAGAGAGGGGCAGAGTATGCATAAAGCAGCTAGTCCTTCAGGAGGGATGGTATATGATGCTCCAGGTACCCCAGCTTAGCCAGGTCCTCTTCCATAGTAGTCTTTATCCCCACGTGGCCTCCAGGGGGGCAATTCACATCAGCAAGGTCATACTGGGCTCTCCCTCAGTTTCCGATTACACCCTCTGCACTCATAGATTACTCTGTCAGCCTCCGTGCACATTTTCATGCCCATTAGCCTTTTTAGTTTTGATGGGAAATGTTGGTCTTCCCACTCCCTAGTGATGTCTCTCTTCATAAAAATGAGCCCTGTGGCAAGGAAATAGAAGCCTATGCCTGAGTGTGTCTGGAACATGTGACATTACCAGAATAACAAATTGGAATACTCACTGACCAGTGTATAGATAACTTCTGCATTACATTTCTCCAATACTTTGTCCAGAAATAACCTACACTTTATACGTGTAGCTGTCGCAGTCAAGCTAATTTTTTTTAACTGGACTTGTTTTACATTAGGCCCTTTACAATATTTTCAGTTGGGCAATGACACAGTTTTGCTTTTATCACCAGCTCCCTTGGGTTCATTAATGCTGCCTTTCAATCTGTCTTCCAACAGACCTATGTTCCTTTCCCATGATGTTCTGAGTCTACTTTAAGAATTGGGCATGTAGTTAGAGTTTTGGTAATTGAGGAGCTTGCCCCTAGTCTGCTCTCACATCAGTACCCTAGTTTCCAGGGATGCCTCATCTGACATCTCAGATCAGTCTAACAAACTTGATGCCAGGCCATGGCACAGCTGTCTGTATTTAAATGGCTGGGTCTGTGAAAGCTGTTAATCGTCTAACAGTTGGATGAATGTTTTAAGTCCACTCTCTTCTGTTGTGTCCCTCTGCCTCCATGAATATAAGGTACAGAAACATGACGTTGCCTGTCACCAGTCATGTCTATGGCACTAGGGCTTTCTTTTCTAAACATATCTAAGTTTGTTTATACCTTATTGTTTTAGTTATGTTACTCACTGTTTTAACGATTTGCATGTTTATTATAGACAATTTTATAACAAATTGTGCCAAAAAACAGAGGACACTCTTAGATATCCATAAGGAGTCAGCACAAAGCTACTGAATTCCGATCATATAGTAAACTGCCTATGTTAATGCAGTCAGCAGTAGAAGAGGTTGGTAATACCAAAACTAAGTAGATCTTGATGTCTGCAGCCAATGTGAAATTCCAGCAGTTTAGACCCTACTAAGGATTTCTTCACCTACAAAAACGAAAGGGCCCCATGAGGGCTTTTTGAAGGGTATGCCTTAAGATTAGACTTTGTGTCCTGCATGGTGCAGGGGACACGCGAGTGTGGAGGTGACTAGACAGCTTACAAGCGTCTGTCCTCACCATACATCATTGTGATGCATGATGACCCACTGAACATTTGATCACTCCTTGATGGGAAAGGCACATGGCTAAAACAGATAGTGTGTGGTTTGTCAGGGGAAGGGAAGTGCACAATATGTTGCACCTTGTGGTCGGATGAGATCTGTAATTATGAAAATGGCACAAGGTCACTCCCCTGCACCCGAGAGTTGTTGCTGCCCTTGCTCACGGGTCATTCTAGAGAGCAATTGGTAAACCTGTCTGGTCTTGCGCAGGCAGAGAGGATGAAAGAAGACAGTCCTATTTTAACAAGCCCTAAACAGCAATTCTCTCGTAGGGGATTTCCATGTATAGTCATAAGCACTGAATAGTTCTGCGCGCCTGCGGGGACCCCGGAGCACTGTTCTGTAATGTATTCTTAAGTGCAGATGCCAGCCTTTCTTGAAAAAAGGCCTGTTAAAAAAAAACACTTAATAACACTGTGCAGCCTATGTGAACAGCTACACAGGCCAAATTGTTTATTCTTGAGCTTGGAAAGAAAGACAGCTGTAGTATAAATACACCTTTAAACACACATTTATTCTAGAAATGTAGTAAAAAATATATTCTTACACTTTATTTACACCTCCAAATGAGAATAAAACAATGCAGGGCAGTGTAGCCCATAGGCTGCCATTATACAGGATGTAAATAGAGCTGTGCCTTTAAGAAAGGAAAGTCTTCCTGTATCCCATCATGCACAGCAAAAGGCAGTTGCCTCAGTTCTTTTTGTAGGCTTGTAACATGACATGAAGAAACATGAACATTCTTTGTAATACCAACATCGTTATCATTATAGCAACTTTTTCTATGTCAATTCCACCGGGGAGGAGGGAGGGTTGCTTATGACTATCATGGAAATACCCCTACGAGAGAACTGGAGTTACGGGTAAGAAACCATTCCTTCTCTCGTAGGGGATTTCCATGTATAGTCATAAGCACTGAATAGATTAGCAAGCCCATCCCCATAACCGCGGTGGAGTAGACAGAAAAATACTGAAACAATAAATTATGCAAATAAATTCTTGAGAGAGGCCTGTCCGACCTGCGCATCTGCCCTAGCATCTGAATCAAGGCAGTAATGCTTAGTAAAGGTATGGGCCGATTTCCAAGTGGCCGCTTTGCATATTTCTGACAAAGGAATATTTCTCATCAAGGCAGCAGTCGCTGCCTTCCCTCTAGTAGAATGGGCTTTTGGTTTGCCATCAAGCGATTTATTTGCTAACTGATAAGAAAAAACGATACATGAGACAATCCACCTGGATAAGGATTGTTTGGAAGTGGCTAACCCTGTTCTAACCGGGCCATAGTTAATAAACAGCTGCTGTGATTTACACAAGCATTTTGTCCTGTCCAAGTAAAATTTCAAAACCCTCTTTACGTCAAGAGAATGTAGGGTTCTCTCGGCAGGGGTAGAAGGAGTTTAGAAGAAAGTTGGCAATGAAATGGTTTGGTTCACATGGAAGTCTGAAATGACTTTAGGTAAAAATTTTGGATGTGTCCTCATAACTACTTTCGAAGAATGAAAAACCATATAAGGTTCTTGAGCGCAAAGGGCCTGGATCTCACTGACCCTTTGAGCTGATGTGATTGCAACTAAAAAGGCAGTTTTCCACGTAAGATGTTGGAGTGATGCTTTATGTATAGGTTCAAACAGAGGTAGCATCATACGCAAGAGGACAATATTCAGTTCCCATGGAGGAGATGGTCTTCTTAAGGGAGGAAAGACCTTTTTCAAACCCTCCAGGAAGTCTTTTATGATTGGAAACCTAAAGAAAGAGTTTTGGGAAGGGCTCTTTCTATATGCCGTTAGAGCCGCCAGGTGTACTTTTATTGATAACAATTGCAATCCAGATTTTGCCAAACCTAATAAGTATGGCAGAATAGTCTCCTCTCCACAGGATATTGGGTCAACATTATTGTCCAAGCACCACACGCAGAACCTTTTCCACTTGCATGCATAAGCTGTTCTTGTGGAGGGGCGCTTTGCTTCCTTTAGAATCTCCATGCAGTCCTGAGGTAGGTTCAGGTGACCATATTGTATTACCTCAGGAGCCATGCTGCCAAATTCAACAATGAGAGGTTGGGATGAGATATCTGGCCTCAGAACTTCGTGAGAAGGTCTGGGCGACAAGGCAGCCTGATGTGTGGTTTGAGTGACCGGTGAAGTAGGTCTGGAAACCACCACTGGCGTGGCCATTCGGGGGCAATGAGACTCATCCTGGAGTGAGCATTGGACAGCTTCAGGAGGACTGCTGATATCAGGGGAAGCGGTGGAAAGGCGTAAAGAAATGCTCCTGACCAGCTTATCCACAGGGCATTCCCCAGCGTTCCTGGATGGTAGTATCTGGAGGCGAAGTTTTGGCATTTTTTGTTTTCTGGGGTTGCGAATAGGTCTATAGAGGGGGTACCCCACATGGCAAAAATGGAACAGACGACGTCATCGTGCAAAACCCATTCGTGGTTTTCGTCCATTGCGCGGCTGAGGGCATCCGCCTGAACATTCTGTATGCCCGGAAGGTGAGTTGCCACTAGCGAGAGGTTCCTGGCTAGAAGCCAACACCAGATTGTTTGAGCCTCTGTCGACAGAGTCCTGGATCTGGTGCCTCCTTGTTTGTTTAAATAATAGATGGTGGCCACGTTGTCCGTTTGGAGAAGCAGAATTTTCGTCTTCAGAGATGGGAGGAAGGCTTTGAGCGCAAGATGGACTGCGCAAAGCTCCAACAGGTTGATGTGATACAGTCGCTCTCTCTCTGTGACCACTTGCCTTGGACTCTAAGGTGATCCATATGCGCTCCCCATCCGAGCAGCGATGCGTCTGTGACAATGGTTTGGGTTGGCGGCTGTTTTTGGAATGGAATCCCCTCCAGAAGATTGTTGGGCGAACACCACCACTTGAGGGATTGTAGGGTGTGGGGAGAAAGAAGGACGGTGTTCTCCCAATTGTCCACTAGTTGACACCATTGATCCTCCAGACATTCCTGTAAGGGTCTCATATGGAGGCGAGCATTGGGAATGAGATGGATGCAAGACGCCATCGAGCCCAGGAGAGAGGATATCGCTCTTGCAGTGGTCTGAGGTGTTTTCTGGAGCTGCTGGCACTTTTGGAGGATTGATAATCGTCATTCTTCCGAAGGAAACACCTTTCCTTGTTTGGTATCTATGACGGCACCTAAGTAATGTAGCCTCTGAACAGGTGTTGCTGTGGATTTGGGGAGATTGACTTGAAGGCCCAGGCTCTGGAGGAGCTGATGAGACCAGTTGAAATGCTGTTGAGCCTCTAGATACGTGGAAGCTTTTATGAGCCAATCGTCTAGATAGGGGTAGACGAATATTCAATGTTTCCTCAAATGGGCTGCCACCACCGCCATGCATTTGGAAAAAGTTCTCGGTGCTGATTTGAGGCCGAAGGGTAGTATCGTAAATTGGTAATGACTTTTTCCGACGATGAACCTTAGAAACTTTTGATGTTTCTCGATCACCAGAATGTGAAAGTAAGCGTCGCAGAGGTCTATCGTGCAGAGCCAGTCGCCCTGACGAAGTTGAGGGTAAATTTGGTGCAAGGATAGCATCCTGAATTTTTCTCTGCAAATCCACTTGTTTGCTACCCTTAGATCTAGAATGGGACAAAACTCTTGTTTGTCTTTCTTTGGTACCAAAAAATACCTCGAGTAGATTCCCTTTCCGTGCTGATTGATCGGGACGGGTTCTATTGCTCTCTTTTGTAATAGGGTTGCTACTTCTAATTCAAGAGCGTTGAGGTGGTGACTCACTGGTTTGGGTGGAATAGACGGAGGAGGGCTGATGAACCTGAGAGAGTAGCCATTCCGCACAATATTCAACACCCAGGCGTCTGATGTGATGCGTTGCGACTCGTCCAGATGATGTGAGATACTTCCCCCTACCGGAGTGGGTAACGGAAGAGGGGGAAGCGAGGATTCAGGGCTTAGACGCTGGCGCCTGACGAGTTGTCTGAGTTTGCGGTGTAGAGCGAGCCCTTGCCGACTTTTGTTGTGTCGAGAAGGTTCTTTGATGCTGTTGTCTTGAAGACATCCACTGTGGCGTTTGATATCTGTGAGTTAAGAGCCTCCGTTGGTAGGGACGGAATGTTTTCCGTTGCTCTCTCGGTGTCTCGATGCCCACCGCTTTCAGAGTGTCTAGTTCAGTTTTCATTCTCGACATCTCGTCATCATCATGAGAGCCAAACAAAGTGGAGCCTGAGAAGGGCAAATTTTGAATTCTCTGTTGTGCCTCTGGTTTGAGAGACGTCAGGCGTAGCCACGCGTGTCTTCCTAAGGCCACTCCATGAGCATAATTATGTGCAGATAGCACCGAAGAGTCGGCAGCGGCGCATATCACTTGATTGGAGACCATGGCACCTTCACTCACGATCTCCCAAAAATCTTCTCTTTAGGGAGATGTTCTGCAAACTGCAGCACAGAGTCCCAAAGGGCACGATCATACCTGCCTAACAGCGCAGTAGCACTGGCTGCTTTCATCGTGATGGCTGAGGTAGAGCATAGATCGAGAAACATCAAAAGTTTCTAAGGTTCATCGTCGGAAAAAGTCATTACCAATTTACGATACTACCCTTCGGCCTCAAATCAGCACCGAGAACTTTTTCCAAATGCATGGCGGTGGTGGCAGCCCATTTGAGGAAACATTGAATATTCGTCTACCCCTATCTAGACGATTGGCTCATAAAAGCTTCCACGTATCTAGAGGCTCAACAGCATTTCAACTGGTCTCATCAGCTCCTCCAGAGCCTGGGCCTTCAAGTCAATCTCCCCAAATCCACAGCAACACCTGTTCAGAGGCTACATTACTTAGGTGCCGTCATAGATACCAAACAAGGAAAGGTGTTTCCTTCGGAAGAATGACGATTATCAATCCTCCAAAAGTGCCAGCAGCTCCAGAAAACACCTCAGACCACTGCAAGAGCGATATCCTCTCTCCTGGGCTCGATGGCGTCTTGCATCCATCTCATTCCCAATGCTCGCCTCCATATGAGACCCTTACAGGAATGTCTGGAGGATCAATGGTGTCAACTAGTGGACAATTGGGAGAACACCGTCCTTCTTTCTCCCCACACCCTACAATCCCTCAAGTGGTGGTGTTCGCCCAACAATCTTCTGGAGGGGATTCCATTCCAAAAACAGCCGCCAACCCAAACCATTGTCACAGACGCATCGCTGCTCGGATGGGGAGCGCATATGGATCACCTTAGAGTCCAAGGCAAGTGGTCACAGAGAGAGAGCGACTGTATCACATCAACCTGTTGGAGCTTTGCGCAGTCCATCTTGCGCTCAAAGCCTTCCTCCCATCTCTGAAGACGAAAATTCTGCTTCTCCAAACGGACAACGTGGCCACCATCTATTATTTAAACAAACAAGGAGGCACCAGATCCAGGACTCTGTCGACAGAGGCTCAAACAATCTGGTGTTGGCTTCTAGCCAGGAACCTCTCGCTAGTGGCAACTCACCTTCCGGGCATACAGAATGTTCAGGCGGATGCCCTCAGCCGCGCAATGGACGAAAACCACGAATGGGTTTTGCACGATGACGTCGTCTGTTCCATTTTTGCCATGTGGGGTACCCCCTCTATAGACCTATTCGCAACCCCAGAAAACAAAAAATGCCAAAACTTCGCCTCCAGATACTACCATCCAGGAACGCTGGGGAATGCCCTGTGGATAAGCTGGTCAGGAGCATTTCTTTACGCCTTTCCACCGCTTCCCCTGATATCAGCAGTCCTCCTGAAGCTGTCCAATGCTCACTCCAGGATGAGTCTCATTGCCCCCGAATGGCCACGCCAGTGGTGGTTTCCAGACCTACTTCACCGGTCACTCAAACCACACATCAGGCTGCCTTGTCGCCCAGACCTTCTCACGAAGTTCTGAGGCCAGATATCTCATCCCAACCTCTCATTGTTGAATTTGGCAGCATGGCTCCTGAGGTAATACAATATGGTCACCTGAACCTACCTCAGGACTGCATGGAGATTCTAAAGGAAGCAAAGCGCCCCTCCACAAGAACAGCTTATGCATGCAAGTGGAAAAGGTTCTGCGTGTGGTGCTTGGACAATAATGTTGACCCAATATCCTGTGGAGAGGAGACTATTCTGCCATACTTATTAGGTTTGGCAAAATCTGGATTGCAATTGTTATCAATAAAAGTACACCTGGCGGCTCTAACGGCATATAGAAAGAGCCCTTCCCAAAACTCTTTCTTTAGGTTTCCAATCATAAAAGACTTCCTGGAGGGTTTGAAAAAGGTCTTTCCTCCCTTAAGAAGACCATCTCCTCCATGGGAACTGAATATTGTCCTCTTGCGTATGATGCTACCTCCGTTTGAACCTATACATAAAGCATCACTCCAACATCTTACGTGGAAAACTGCCTTTTTAGTTGCAATCACATCAGCTCAAAGGGTCAGTGAGATCCAGGCCCTTTGCGCTCAAGAACCTTATATGGTTTTTCATTCTTCGAAAGTAGTTATGAGGACACATCCAAAATTTTTACCTAAAGTCATTTCAGACTTCCATGTGAACCAAACCATTTCATTGCCAACTTTCTTCTAAACTCCTTCTACCCCTGCCGAGAGAACCCTACATTCTCTTGACGTAAAGAGGGTTTTGAAATTTTACTTGGACAGGACAAAATGCTTGTGTAAATCACAGCAGCTGTTTATTAACTATGGCCCGGTTAGAACAGGGTTAGCCACTTCCAAACAATCCTTATCCAGGTGGATTGTCTCATGTATCGTTTTTTCTTATCAGTTAGCAAATAAATCGCTTGATGGCAAACCAAAAGCCCATTCTACTAGAGGGAAGGCAGCGACTGCTGCCTTGATGAGAAATATTCCTTTGTCAGAAATATGCAAAGCGGCCACTTGGAAATCGGCCCATACCTTTACTAAGCATTACTGCCTTGATTCAGATGCTAGGGCAGATGCGCAGGTCGGACAGGCCTCTCTCAAGAATTTATTTGCATAATTTATTGTTTCAGTATTTTTCTGTCTACTCCACCGCGGTTATGGGGATGGGCTTGCTAATCTATTCAGTGCTTATGACTATACATGGAAATCCCCTACGAGAGAAGGAATGGTTTCTTACCCGTAACTCCAGTTCTCTCGTAGGGGTATTTCCATGATAGTCATAAGCAACCCTCCCTCCTCCCCGGTGGAATTGACATAGAAAAAGTTGCTATAATGATAACGATGTTGGTATTACAAAGAATGTTCATGTTTCTTCATGTCATGTTACAAGCCTACAAAAAGAACTGAGGCAACTGCCTTTTGCTGTGCATGATGGGATACAGGAAGACTTTCCTTTCTTAAAGGCACAGCTCTATTTACATCCTGTATAATGGCAGCCTATGGGCTACACTGCCCTGCATTGCTTTATTCTCATTTGGAGGTGTAAATAAAGTGTAAGAATATATTTTTTTACTACATTTCTAGAATAAATGTGTGTTTTAAGGTGTATTTATACTACAGCTGTCTTTCTTTCCAAGCTCAAGAATAAACAATTTGGCCTGTGTAGCTGTTCACATAGGCTGCACAGTGTTATTCTTAAGTGGTTTTTTAACAGGCCTTTTTTCAAGAAAGACTGGCATCTGCACTTAAGAATACATTACAGAACAGTGCTCCGGGGTCCCCGCAGGCGTGCGGAACTATTCAGTGCTTATGACTATCATGGAAATACCCCTACTAGAGAACTGGAGTTGCAGGTAAGAACACATTCCTTATTTCATATACACTGTGAGAGCGGAGCTATCAGCACTGAGTTTTTTTTGTCCCCAGGCCTATTAGACTAGACTGAGAATTTTCACCTTACTGCTTCTGCCCTGAGAGGTAGCTCCTTCACAACACTTTAATTTGGACCACCCAAAATACCACTCTGCTGGAGCACATCAATGTGAGCACCAACAGAAGCAAAGATGTCTTTGCCATTGTGAAAGAATTAATCTCGCCATTGGCTGCCTCAACTCGATCATCCCCTTGCAGGACCTCTGCAACAATCTTTCTCAATTCTTCAGCAACAAAATCACCGCCACTTACGCAACTTCAGCCTACAACCTTTCCCAACGGACCTCGCCAACCACCTCCCAATCTCATCCAAAGAACTAGTGCTAAGCACATTGTCTGTTGTTACCCCAGAAGAAACCGGTGCCACCACGAAGTCCATCCACTCAGGAGCCCCATCGAACCCCAGCTTCTGCTTCTCCTACTCTAGAGATCTGGAACTCATCAGCGCCATGCTCACACCCATTCTGAATGCCTCGACCTCTTACACAACCTTCCTAGATGCTTGGAAACATGCAAGTG
Organism: Pleurodeles waltl; assembly: GCF_031143425.1. Classification (NCBI taxonomy): domain Eukaryota; kingdom Metazoa; phylum Chordata; class Amphibia; order Caudata; family Salamandridae; genus Pleurodeles; species Pleurodeles waltl. The sequence continues at coordinate 1,799,364,209 of NC_090444.1, read as the reverse complement.
TCCTCCCATTGCTGACAACAACTTCTGCGGACCCTTCACTGCTCATCAACTACAGACCAAACTCTCTGTTACCATTCCCGGGCCAAGGTCTTAGAGACAATTATCACCAGACACCTTACCAAGTAACTCAATGACCACCAGCTCCTTAACACTACTCAGTCTGGTTTCAGACTCAACCACAGAACGTAAACTGCCCTCATCACCCCCACGGATGACATCTGCATTACAATGGACAGAGGATATATGATGGCACTCATCATCCTTAACATCTCTGCAGCATTTGACATAGTCTCCTATCTCATCCAGCACCTACTTGACATCCGAATCCAAGGACATGCATGAGAGTGGATCTTCTCTTTCCTGATTTGGAGGGACCCGGTCAATAGGCCTGGCACTTTACACTTCAGACACCTGGGACCTCATCTATGGTGTTCTGTAATGACCCATCCTGACCCTGTTCAACACATACATTATCCCTCTAGCCAGCATCATCCACTCTAAAGACATCAACGCACTCTTTTACGCAGATGACATGCAGCTCATTCTCTCGCTCATGGACAAGACTCCCAGGATCTACATTAAGTTCAAAGCCTGCATAACTGAAATCGCCCACTTGATGAAGACAAACTGTCTAAAGCTGAACACCGGCAAGACCAACCTCATGAGCTTTTGGGAGAGCACATCACTGTGGAAATTCACTTGAGTGCCAACAGAGCTAGGACCAACACCCACCCTCACCATCCCCACCAAAAACCTTGGGATCATCATCAACAGCAAACTCAACATAACCTCACCCCCAAGTCAATGCCGTCACCGCTGCATGTTTTCATACCCTGAAGATGCTGAGTAAGATTTTGAAATGGCTTCCAATCATCACCCAGAAAGCCATCATGTACGCCCTGGTCACAAGCAAGCTGGATTACACAAACAGCCTCTGTGCCGGGATCAACAAAAAACTCACACAAGGATGCAGACCATTCAGAACTCTGTGGCCAGAATCACTCTCAAACTCCCACGCCTCACTCATCTGAAGGGCCTCCATTGGTTCCCCATTCACAATCGGGCACAATTGGGACTCCTCATCCACACTTTCAAGGCACTCTATAACACTAGCCCAGCATCCCGCAACAATTGCATCTGCGCTCACAAACCTTCCAGACCTCTCCTTTCATCTGGACTCCTGCTTGTACAAATCCAATTACAGACCAAACTCTGTGCTACCGTTCCCGGGCAAAGGTCTTAAAGAAAATTATCAACAGTCACCTCACAAAATAACTCAATGACCACCAACTCCTGAACACCACTGAGTCTGCTTTCAGACTCAACCACAGCACGGAAACTGCCCTCATCACCCCTGTAGATGACATCTGCATTACAATAGATAGAGGATATATGGTGGCAGTCATCCTCCTGAACATCTCTGCAGCATTTGACATAGTCTCCCATCCCCTATGCCATAGGGAAAATTAGATCTGGAGGTAGTGTTGTCCTACATTGCTCCTAAAGCATGGAATGTCCTCCTGCTATGCATAAGAGCTTTCTCCTCATTTTTTGGATTCCATAAGAAACTGAAGACCTGGCTTTTTGAGTAGTTCTTCTAGGCCCTAGGTGTGGCCAGACTCACACCTGTTCAGCGCCAGGATACCCTCCAGGGTGATAGCGCACTCTATAAACGTGGATAAGATAAGATAACAACCTTTCAGCCCCCGGTTGGGTTCAGCCACTACCTCAGTCTACAGTGTCTCCTGATAAATGGAATTTCACTAAACGCATGCAAAATGTTCCAGCATAATTTATGGGTACTGGTTTTACTGATCCAGCAATACCAATCAAGATGTGGAATTTAGCTCAACTCTTGCTAGTCAACAACTCCACTCTTCCCGCCCATGACTCTCCCTGTTCTCTGTGGCAGTCCAGCTTGCTCTAGCAAATCTCTACCTCCCACTGCTATCCCTGCTGTTCCAACTAACAAATGCATCTTGATTAGGCCCTCACAAATTAATGTGATACCTTTCTGTATCCAAGCTATTCAACCTGCACTTGGATTTTAAAAATTAGAATCAAGAATCCATACTCGCCACACAAACTTACTTGAATTTTACCATAGTACTCCTATTCTCAATTCCTTCCCCCCTTTTTCTTTAATCTAGCTCATTCCACTCTCTCACTCTTCTATTCAGTAATAAACTAAATAATACTTTAACCCCTCATTTTCGACCATCCCTCAACATCTCTCTTCTGCCTGTCCACCCTTTTGTTCAGCTCCTCGCCTCTCTAAACCTAATTTCTTAATCCTCTTACATTCCTTCTCAATTTCCTTAATAACTAACTCACTTTACTGCTACCACATTTGTCCTTCACATCAGTCTCTCTTCTCCCCCACCCACCGATATCAGAATCCTGCCTGACCTGCTGTTTGTGATTAAATCTTGGCTGGATGATGCTGCACCATCCACTGTGCATAAAAATGTCTATTCATCCACTGCTCAACATCCCTCCATATGTGGTGTGGATACTTTTATCTACATGGAGATTCCTCATCAACCCCCTACCCTCCACATCCCCCCCCACAGTTCCCCATTCTGAAGAACTGTCATAGACTCCTGAACACTAATAAGGTTCCAGCTTAGTTCTCTATGCTCTTGGAACTCTGCACATCTTAGGTTTCAGGCAAAATATTTTTGTAGTTTGTGGTAATGGGATTTTGGGCTCTTGTTTGAGATGCTCAACACAAGGGTCAAACGCTACTAAGCTAGGTACTTTTATGCCCCAGCCTTCTAAGAAGCTGCTGACAGTCCTACTCTCTTGTCTTTAGGCTATGAATCACTGATTCCATGCAAAGCAGATTGAGCCCACTAATTTTTGGTGCACGGTCAGTAACAATTTGAGCTTTCTCTCCTACCACCAGAAACAGGAGGGCTTTGAAATCCAAGCCTACTTGTCTCAACTATAGCAGATTCATATGATGATTTCTCTTTTGCGGCAACCACAGGTCTTTGGTGGAGCTGTATAGGAGAATTGCTTTTGTCTCTCTGGTTAGTTGAAACCAGGAGGGTCTGCATTGTACTATATACAATAATTACATGGTCCTGCTGAGGCCCTGCCACCGCAGCTTGTTAATTAACTAAGGTGATAAACTGCCTGAAAATGGCTTACATTGCAGACGTATTCCATGGTCTCATCTGCAAACAAGCATGATGCATCATAATACTAGAAGACATCAGTCCTATAGCTTTAGCATCAGGCATGATGGACTGAGATGACCTGTATTATGTTTTACACATGGCCACTCTCTAGATGAGAGTGCAAACTGGCTGCGGGTCAAAACGCCAACACCTTACCCTTGGTTCAACATGGATTGACTCATAAGAATACTTCGGAGACTCTCAATCGGAGGGTTCAAGTTTTGTTTAGAGTATTAATATCAACTTTGTGTAACAATTCTGGTTTTATATAATTCTCTATATTGTACCATACGTCTGAGCACTGCCGTCTGCACTGTATCACTTATTGTACAGGACTTAGTTTGATGCAAAGAAAAATATATCTCTGTGAGAAGTAAGAGAAAGCTCAGGTTACTCTGTGGATCAAATAAATGCTCACCATTATTCTTGAATGAAAACACAAGTGATACATTGAGTAATAGATATTGTTCCATATGGTATAATTGAGTCCTGTTGGACCATTTCTTCTGCGTATTATGAAAACCCTCGTCCTTGTGGATTGACAGTTTGTCCTTGTTACGCAATCAGTGATATCTAAAGCAGCAATTGGCCAATCTGTTAGATGTCACAAAAGGAACAAATCTAGTTTATCCCAAGCTCCAATGTTAGATGAATGCTAGCAATCTAGCATGCACCTCTCCTTTCAGACCAGATGACACAGGTGAAGGATACCGGCTTGAGGGTCATGCCAGTTGTTCAGAGGCATTTGATCATGTCAGGCTAATATATTTATTTTGTAGGTCTTGACGCTATAAAACAAAAGCTGCATACCATGGGACTCAAGTATATGGCCCTATACCGGGCCAAGCTGGGAGAACTTCATAGAGGAAAGTCACATTTCTTTACTGACCCGGCTGATGCTTGGGACTAGTTGGACATGAGTAGTCTTGCAACCAGTGTAGGAGGCTGGCCTGGCTTATAGTGTGTACCAGTGGTACTTACACCTTGTGCCAGGTCCAGTTATCCCTTATTAGTAGATTAGTAGTGTTCTAGCAGCTTAGGCTGATAGAGGTAGCTATAGCAGAGCAGCTTATGCTGAACTAGAGACATGCAAAGCTCCTACTATACCACTTATATCATATAGGTACTATATCATAAGAGAGACAAAACTCAGAGTTACTAAAAATAAAGGTACTTTATTTTAGTGACAATGTGCCAAAAATATCTGAGGATATACTTCCTTAGGAGGTAAGTAAAATACACAAAATATACACACAAACCAAAATCAGGTAAGTAAAACAGTCAGAAAGTAGTGCAAACACTGTAGAATACAATAGGATGCAATAGGCCGAGGGGCAACACAAACCATATACTAAGAAAGTGGAATGTGAACCACGAATGGGCCCCTAGGCTAGTCTAGTGTGTAGAGGGTCGCTGGGAGTGTTAGAAAACACTAAGGGTGTCCAAGATACCCCACCCCAAGATCCTGGAAAGTAGGAGTTAAGTACTGCTATTTCCCCAGAAATACCCTAGTCATGATAGAGGATTTTGCAAAGACCACAACAGACTGCAAAGCATTCAAGACTGATTCCTGGACCTGAGGACCTGCAAAGGAAGGGGACCAAGTCCAAGAGTCGCAAAACTGTCCATGGGGGGCAGGAGCCCACTAAACCCCGGATGAAGGTGCAAAATGGCTGCCTCCGGATGGAAAAAGCTGAAGATTCTGAAACAACGAAAGGTGCTCGGAACATCTCCTTCATGCAGATGATGTCCCACGGAGTGCTAGAGGATGCAGAGTTGTTTCCTTGGCAAAATACCGCAAACAAGCCTTGCTAGCTGCAAGAGTCTCAGTTGAAGAAAAAGGGTGCTGCCCGGGCCCAGGAAGGGCCAGGATGTCGCCACTTGGGAGAGGAGACAGAGGGGGCCCTCAGCAACGTAGAGAGCCCACGCACAAGAAGGTAGCACCCGCAGAAGTCCTTGAACACGGGCTCAAGAAGTCTGAACACAGCGGTCGTCTCAACACTGCAAAACAGGGTCCCACAAAGTCGGAGATCAACTCAGGGAGCTGAGCATCGCAGGACAGAGTGCTGGGGACCTAGACTTGGCTGTGCATGCAAGATTTCGTGAAAATGTGCACAGAAACCATTGTAGCTGCGGTTCACACGGTGCACAGGATTACTGTCTGGAGAGGGGAGGAAAGGACTTACCTTCTCCAAATTTGGACAGTTGGCCCACTGGACAGTCTGGGTCACTTGTGTTCCAGGGGCCGCGCTCGTCAGGATGAGAGGGGTCCCAGAGTACCAGTGAGGCTGAAGTTTGGTGCCTGCTGAAGCAGGGGGAAGATTCCGTCGACCCACAGGAGATTTCTTCGTGGCTATCAGTGCAGGATGAAGGCAGGCAACACCCAAAGCATGCACCACCAGGAAACAGTCGAGAAAGCCGTCAGGATTAGGCGCTACAATGTCGCTGGTAGTCTTCTTGCTACTTTCCTTTCCTTTGTCCAGTTTCACGCCAGAGCAGGGATTGGGAGTTCCCTAAACCGGTGTAGACTGGCTTATGCAAGGAGGGCACCATCTGTGTCCTTCAAAGCATTTCCAGAGGCTGGGAGAGGCTACCCTCCCCAGCCTTTAGCACCTATTTCCAAAGGGAGAGGGTGTAACACCCTCTCTCAGAGGAAATTCTTTGTTCTGCCTTCCTGGGACTTGGATGCCCAGACCCCAGGAGGGCAGAACCCTGTCTGTGGGGTGGCAGCAGCGGTAGCTGCAGAGAAAAACCCAGAGAGCTGGTTTGGAAGTACCCCATAGTGGAGCCCCGGGGATGCATCGAATTGCCCCCCCCCCCACCTGTCCCCCCCACCCACAACCCCCACCCCCCGCCTCTCCCAATACCTGATTTGGCACTGGGGGCAATTCCATGATCTTAGACACGTTACATCCCCATATTCGGAGTTACCATTGTGAAGCTACATATAGGTATTGACCTATATGTAGTGCACTCGTGTAATGGTGTCCCCGCACTCACAAAGTCCGGGTAAATGGCCCTGAACTATGTGGGGGCACCTTTGCTAGTGCAAGGGTGCCCTCACACTTAGTAACTTTGCACCTAACCTCCAGCAAGTGAAGGTTAGACATATAGGTGACTTATAAGTTACTTAAGTGCAGTGAAAATGGCTGTGAAATAACGTGTGCGTTATTTCACTCAGGCTGCAGTGGCAGTCCTGTGTAAAGGTTTATCTGGGCTCCCTATGGGTGGCAAAAGAAATGCTGCAGCACATGGGGATCTCCTGGAACCCCAATACCCTGAGTACCTAGGTACCATATACTAGAGAGTTATAAGGGTGTTCCAGTGTGCCAATTGAAATTGGTAAAAGTGGTCGCTATCCTATAGTGACAAATGTAAAGGCAGAGAGAGCATAAGCACTGAGGTTCTGATTAGCAGAACCTCGGTGACACAGTTAAGCACTACACAGGTATACACATTCAGGCCACAAACTATGAGCCCTGGGGTCCTGGCTAGCGGGATCCCGGTGACACAGTAAAAACACATTGACATATACTCACAAACAGGCCAAAAGTGGGGGTAACAATGCTAGAAAGAGGCTACCTTCTCACAACCAGGCAATACAAAGCCACTCAACACACCAAATTCTCACGGCCTGGGAGACAAAGCGTGAAAGGGGATAGGCTGATGGGGTAACCGGACAAATCCACTGACTGCTCGGGTTCTGGTGCAGGACAAGGGTACATTGGAGCTCGCCACAACCAAGGTGACGACGAGTGAATGCAACACATTCTCGTCTTTCCCTATTTTCTTATTCTCTTATTTTTCCTCCCTTCTTTCAATCTACGCACTCCCTTTCTCTTACTTCTTGTTTATTCTTTTTCTTTATTATTTTCTTTATAGTAAAGCAGCTGGAGATTTTGCCATCCCCTCGCTGGGGACAGGCTGGTGTATGCCAGGGGACGCAATCACCTGTGAATGTAGATTTTAGAGTAGGAGGTGTTCTAAAATAAGCTGATTTCTGGATTGAACTAAATGGGAAAACACAAGTATAGATGGTTACGTGTTTACCCAGGGGGAGGAAGATCATTGGGAGAACATGGGTACATCATCTTCTTTATGTGGTTGTCTTACGGCCATGATTGGTTATAGGATGTTGAAGATCGTTACTAGCGGAGACCACTAAAAGCCATCTCACTGGGAGGGGCGGGTGCCCCATTGTGTCAGAAAAGACTGGGATAGCTGCATCACATCAGGCAATACACGTTGCACTCTTATGTTAGGAGGCAAAATATTCAGGTGATCTTTCTCCATGAGATTCACTCAACATATACAGAAGCTAAGTAAGAAATGGAAGGAACAGATGTATTCATTTGCTAGGGGGGTGACAATATGGTTACCACCAAGGGTCTCCTTCATGCACTACTACACCAAAGCCACCATAGAAGGTTGATATATACTGATACACGGCATGCTGGATGGGACTGAAATCGGTCTTCCTGAAATCTGCCTGTTTAACGTTTACACCCAAATGTGGACAGGTGTTCCTTTTACTGGATTATACTAGATCTGTTACTACCTTATATACAAGTACCCATAGTCTGAGGCAGGGATTTTAATTGCACATTAGATGACACCCTAAGCAGATTCTGTACTCCACAGCGAATCAAACCAGCCATGGTGCAAGCACTATAGGAAGTTATGAACAAAAAATAAACACTGTAGGCATATAGTGGGTCACTCACAACAAGGCCCGTGCACAATCCTTTCACTCACTGACCCACAGCACCGTTATAAGTTAGAGAGACATAATAGACAATATAGATACCACAGAATATCATGACCCATATCTTTCTGACCATACACCTCTCAATATAGACTACACGATGGCACACACTGTTCCTCAGTTCCCCCTCTGGTTGCCCTGTCCAGGGGCTCTCAAGAACATAATCTTTCACACTGAAGATCAAAGTTTCATATGCAGCCATATTTTGCTACAAACTGGGACTTCGCAACAACGATAGGCAATGAGTGTGAGGCATTTAAAGGAATAAAGAGGTGGGAGTCCTTCAGTAAAAAAGTAGGTATAGAGCATCAGTTGACAGCCGACATCCTAACACATGAAAAGGAAATCACCCGCCTTCATAGCAGGGAGCTGACTGACCCATCTGCCAAGGTACAGTTGGCGTGAGCCCAGCAAACACTTGTAGATAAGTGGGAGGCTTTAGACGCTCTCAAAGTGAAAGAATACAGGGCAAGACTACATAGAGAGGAAATGACATCTGGTAGATTACTAGCCTTGTTGGTGAATAGGGAACGCCCCCACCCCAGATTCTGACGCTGCGCACATTTGACGGAACCATGATTTCCAAACAAACTGGTATAATACATGAGCCACACAGACACCTCAAACAGGTATGCAGATGACCCCACTACAAAATGATGCAGAGATGGCCATTTTCCTGGACTTGGTACACCTCTCGTGATTAGATGGGGACCAACTACAACTATTATAGGCAGAGATTGCACAAGAGGAATTGCTTGAAGTTCTGAAGGAGCCTCTGCTTATAAGTCACCAGGATTAGACTGCTTCTCGTTTGAACTATATCAGTTGTACAGGACTCTTCTGGCTGATGAACCTTTGGAAGTCCATGCAGAGACGAAAGTCCTGTGTGCCCTGCCGGAATCTATGAGGTAGGCTCATAGTCATGTTTCTGAAACCAGGAAGAGACCTGGGTCTGCCTGGTTTATACTGTCCTCTCGCTGTGATTAACAGATATGTTAAACTCATGGCAAAAGTATTTACCAGTGGGCTAAAGCAGATTGTGGGCACACTGTGAGGAAATGGGGTGGATTATACAGTGCAATTGTGCAATCTTACCGTGTAATACACTCACCAACTCCTTTAGGACCCTTAGGTTTAGTCTTTTAGCCCTCAGCTAAACCCTGGTTCGTTGTGGCACTGAGCAGCAACGCTTATACTGAGGAACAAGTGTAAAGCATTTAAACAGCACCAAAACAATTGCATACGAAATTGACACAACGCTCAAGAAATCTGGCACTAATTTATAAAAAGAATCCGTGGACACTAGAAAGAAAAAGATCCACCAGAAGGGTCCGGAGAACTATATTTTATAAGCATACTATATTAAAGCAATTTCATTCAACCACGAACAAGCCTCGGCAAAGACAACAAATTGGACACTTAAAAACATTTTCACAGAAATCTTAGATAAGTGTCAATGCGGTTAACTAGAAGTACTTGGAGCATCCAGCTGCGGCTGGCAGCTAGTCGGGGGGACCATCATGGTCTTAAGAATGGTTACCTTCACAGAAGAAGCGGTCCTTCAGCACTTCCAGGCACTTTATCTGCATTGTAATGGATTCCTATGTAGTGGTCCCAATGCAAAGGATGAAAGATACTGAAGATGCTCTAAGGATGCTGCGAATGTGACGTGGTGGATGGGGCGGGGTGAGAGTATTCCTGCACAGATTTCTCGGTCCACAAAGGTGGTGAAGGGGTCCTGGTTACAGGGTTGATGTCCTACAAAGTCCTCTCCGGTCTGTCTGAAGTCCAGTAGCCCCTGGACTACCAGTCGCTCGTCGTGGTAACAGGCCAATCCTTCCTGGCTCAATAACATGCCTTCTGGGGGTCCCAGCAACTCTGATACTATTCCTGGACTTAGCAAACTTGAGTGCAGTGCTGCCCTTCAGCGCTGGTTGCTCCCTGTGCGATTCTTTTTTTTTGTGCCCCCACCACAACCCCATGACCACCTCTTTGGAGTCACTCACTACCACTCAACAAATGTGCCCCTCATCTCTCCATAGCCCCTCTAACATACATTATTTTTTTTTCAAAGAGCTGTAAAGGCTGCCTTTTCCTAATCAACTGTGCTGTCCACATAGAACACAGACCTGTTGTGAGCAATAGATATATTAACCTCCTACTACTTTATGGCCAGTCAAAGCTGCGCCTATACAGAACTCCCACCTTTCTCCCTAGCAGGAATGTTAATGGCAAGCGGTATTGTGACATTTTAATTGTTTCCTAAAGCCTGGACGCACAAGGAACTTCTCAGCAGGAGCTTTTAAATCGCACTTTTCGTAAGTTCTTGCTAAACACAGTGCCCACCCCCCCTGAGGTCAGCAAACCCCCCCCCCCCCATCCAGGTCAGAACCCGGTACTGCCACACCGCCCTAAAGCCGGCCCTGCTTGGGTGCATCTCTGTTCCTCAGGCCTTGGTCTTCGGTGTCTGGGTCTACTGGCTTAGTGCAGAAAGTAATGTCCCCAATGATTGTAATAGAACATTTCCCCATAATTCGTTGTGTTCCTGTAAACATTTTCTCTTTGAAAAATGGTGTAATAGTCTAGCTCGGTAAGCTTAAAATCAACTGTGTTTACTTCCCAGTCATTGGAGACAACACCAGGTTAATAACATCAGTCATTGATATTTTAAACACATATGGAATTTGAATGAACTCAGTAGGGCTGTATATTTCAAAAGGCACTTTATCCCACACAATCCCATCAGGAATCAGAACTGCTGAAATGTTCACAAGGGACAAATCTTTGCAAACTTTATGAGAAGATAAGTAAGGTGTTAAAACATCATCCACGGGCTAAATGGCAGAGCGTTCAGGAAGGTAATGCCCATTTATCAGGAGAAAGAAAACAATGGCAAAACCAATCAATAGAAGAAATGCAAGCAGTGTCAACAGTATCCAGAAATTAACATCATGGTGTAGGAAACTGGCATTTGTTGCAGTTACCTCCCCCCCTCTACATTTTGCCTGACATTGATGCTGACTTGACTGAGTGTGTGTTGGGATCTTGCTAACCAGGCCCCAGCATCAGTGTTCTTTCCCTAAAAAGGAACCATTGTTTCCACAATTGGCACACCTCTGGCACACAGATAAGTCTCTTGTAAAAGGTACCAGGAGTACCAAGGGCCCTGTGACCAGGGAAGGTCCCTAAGGGCTGCAACATGTATTGTGCTACTTTGAGACCCTTTGCCTAACACATACACACTGCCATTGCAGAATGTGTGTTAGTGGGGAGAAAAAGGCAAAGTCGACATGGCATCCCCCTCAGGGTGCCATGCCTACAAAACACTGCCTGTGGCATAGGTAAGTCACCCCTTTAACAGGCCTTACAGCCCTAAGGCAGGGTGCACTATACCAAAGGTGAGGGCATAGCTGCATGAACAATATGCCCCTCCAGTGTCTAAGCAAATTCTTAGACATTGTAAGTCAGTGTGGCCATATTAAGTATCCGATCAAGGAATTTGGCAGAACGAACTCCACAGCTCAATAATGGCTACAGTGAATACTGGGAAGTTTGGTATCAAACTTCTCAGCACAATAAACCCCCACTGATACCACTGTGGGATTTATAAAAAAATGCACACAGAGGGCATCTTAGAGATACCCCCTGTATATTACCCAATCCTCTAATGTAGGACTGACTGGTCTAGGCCAGCATGCCACTGAGAGACAAGTTTCTTACCTCCTGGGGTGAGGACCTTTGTGCCTTCGGAGGCCAGAAACAAAGCCTACTCTGAGTGGAAGTGCTTCACACCTCCCCCCTGCAGGAACTGTCAAACCTGTCGGTGAGCCTCAAAGGCTCACCCCCTTTGTTACAGCACCCCAGGGCACTCCAGCTAGTGGAGATGCCTGCCCCCTCCGGCCATGGCCCCACTTTTGGTGGCAAGGCTGGAGGAGATAATGAGAAAAACAAGGAGTCGTCACTGGCAAGTCAGGACAGCCCCTAAGGTGTCCTGAGCTGAGGTGACTGACTTAGAAATCCACCATCTTGCAGATGGAGGATTCCCCCAATAGGATTAGGGATGTGCCCCCCTCCCCTCAGGGAGGAGGCACAAACAGCGTGTAGCCACCCTCACAACTAGTAGCCATTGGCTGCTAACCCCCCAGACCTAAACACACCCTTAAATTGAGTATTTAGGTGCTCCCAGAACCTAGCAAGATAGATTCCTGAAGACGAAGGACTGCTGACCTGAAAGCCCTGCAGAGAAGACTGAGACACCAACTGCTTTGGCCCCAGCCCTACCGGCCTGTCTCCCCACTTCAAGAAAAACTGCAAACAGCGACGCGTCCCCCAGGGTCCAGCGACCTCCGAAGCCTCAGAGGACTACCCTGCATCGAAAAGGACCAAGTACTCCCTAGGACAGCGGCCCTGTTCCACAAAGACTGCAACTTTGCAACAAAGAAGCAACTTTTAAAGACCACACGTTTCCCGCCGGAAGCGTGAGACTTTCCACTCTGCACCCGACGCCCCCCGGCTCGACCTGCGGAGAACCAACACTACAGGGAGGACTCCTCGGCGACTGCGACCCTGTGAGTAGCCAGAGTTGACCCCCCTGAGCCTCCCCAGCGACACCTGCAGAGGGAATCCAGAGGCTCCCCCTGACCGCGACTGCCTGCTTCTAAGAACCCGACTCCTGGTAAAGACACTGCACCCGCAGCCCCCAGGACCTGAAGGATCCGACCTCCAGTGTAGAAGCGACCCCCAGGTGGCCCTCTCCCTTGCCCAGGTGGTGGCTACCCCGAGGAGCCCCCCCCCCCCCTTGCCTGCCTGCTTCACTGAAGAGACCCCTGGGTCTCCCATTGAACTCCATTGCAAACCCGACGCCTGCTTGCACTCTGCACCCGGCTGCCCCTGTGCCGCTGAGGGTGTACTTTTTGTGCTGACTTGTGTCCCCCCCGGTGCCCTACAAAACCCCACTGGTCTGCCCTCCGAAGACGCGGGTACCTACCTGCTGGCAGACTGGAAAGGGGACACCCCCTTCTCCATTGAAGCCTATGTGTTTTGGGCACCAATTTGACCTCTGCACCTGACCGGCCCTGAGCTGCTGGTGTGATAACTTTGGGGTTGCCCTGAACCCCCAACGGTGGGCTACCTTGGACCCAACTTTGAACCCTGTAGGTGGTTTACTTACCTGCAAAACTAACAAATACTTACCTCCCCCAGGAACTGTTGAAAATTGCACTATCTAGTTTTAAAATAGCTTATAGCCATTTTTGTGAAAACTGTACATGCTATTTTGCTGATTCAAAGTTCCTATGATACCTAAGTGAATTGCCTTTCATTTGAAGTATTGATTGTAAATCTTGAACCTGTGGTTCTTAAAATAAACTAAGAAAATATATTTTTCTATACAAGAACCTATTGGCCTGGAGTAAGTCTCTGAGTGTGTGTTCCTCATTTATTGCCTGTGTATGTACAACAAACGCTTAATACTACCCTCTGATAAGCCTATTGCTCGACCACACTACCACAAAATAGAGCATTAGAATTATCTCTTTTTGCCACTATCTTACCTCTAAGGGGAACCCTTGGACTCTGTGCATGCTATTTCTTACTTTGAAATAGTACATACAGAGCCAACTTCCTACACTGGAGACCTATTTTAGATCTTCGTCCCCTCGACAAATTTCTCAAGAAGCAATCATTTCGCATGATCTCCCTTCAGGATGTCCTACGCCTACTCAACCGGGGAGATTTCATGACGTCCTTAGATCTCCAGGACCCACATTTCCACATTCCCATTCACCCCAGTTATCGGAAATTCTTACGGTTCAGGGTTGTACGCACGCATTATCAGTTCAGAGTGTTGCCTTTTGGCCTCAGATCTGCCCCAAGAGTGTTCACCAAGGTCTTGGCACCAGTTGCAGCCTACCTCAGACAACGAGGGATTCAGGTGTTCCCGTACCTGGACTGGCTAATAAAAGCACAAACAACATTAAAATCTGTCAGGGACACAAGAACATGTTTGTCTCTCTTCAGGACACTAGGCTTAACAGTCAATTACCCCAAGTCTCATCTAGATCCTTCGCAGAACATCACCTTTTTAGGAGCCGTCTTGGACACAGTCCAGGTGAGAGCCTTTGGTTCGCACGACAGACAGAAGAGACTTCAAGATCTAGCAACACGTCTTAGCAGAAGAAGGTCCGCTTCTGTTCGGACCTACAAGTCTTTTCTGGGGATGCTTTCTTCATGCATTCCGTTGATAGAAAACTGTCGTCTACACATGAGAACACTTCAGCAGCAATTGGACAATCAATGGAAGCGAATAGAAGGTTCTTTCGACGATATAGTTCGAATAACTCAATCAGCGAAACAAGCCCTCAAATGGTGGAAGGATACCTCCTCATCTCAGCGGGTCTATCCTTCCTGAAAGACAAACCAGTGCACATTATAACAACAGATGCATCCTTGGAGGGATGGGGCGCACTCTTACAAGACCTATCAGTGAGAGGGAGATGGTCCACTCAGGAGTCGACTCTCCACATAAATGTATTGGAATTAAGAGCAGTTTCCTTGGCGCTCAAGGCATTCCTCACCAACATCAAGGGTTCCTTGCTGTTAAGAACCGACAACACCACAGTCATGCATTACCTCAACAAACAGGGGGGGTACAAGATCACAGGCATTGTCTCTGCAGGCTCTGGAACTGTGGCATTGGGTGCTTCAGCATCGGATATCGATCAGTGCGGAACATCTTCCGGAGGCTTCCAACACGTGGTCAGATGCTTTAAGCAGGTCTCAAACCAGCTGTCACGAATGGGAACTCAATCAGACAACTCTCGACCGCCTCTTTCGTCGTTGGGGCAGACCCAGTCTGGATCTGTTTGCAACTCATCCTGAGACTTCTGCAGAAGATGAAGAGGGAATCATGCCGGCTTCTATTGATTGCCCCCAAATGGCCACGCCAGTTTTGGTTCAGAGCTTCTATTCCTATCGTAACAGCCTCATGTACGGCTGAGACCAGCACCAGACTTGTTAACAATGAATCAGGGGCAGGTCCGTCATCCCAACCCGACTTCTCTTCGATTGTCAGCCTGGCTACTGAATTCTATGAGTTTGACGGTCTAGATATCCCTTCAGATTGCAGGGAAGTGCTTGCCTGTGCCAGAGCCCAATCTACAAATAAGACATATAAGCTCAAGTGGAAGAGGTTTTGCATATGGTGTTCAACTTCTAACGTTCATCCTCTGAAGTCCTCTCCGGAACAGCTCCTTCCATACCTGTTGCATTTAGCGAAGTCAGGTCTTTCCCACTCGTCTATCAAGGTCCACCTCGCTGCTATGTCCTGTTTCCGACGAACATCAGACTTGCCATCCTTATGGTCATCCAGGATAATAAAGCAATTTCTAAAAGGCTTGTTCAGGAGGTTTCTGCCGATTCACCGCCCTCCACCTTCCTGGCATTTAAATATTGTACTCTTCCAATTGATGAAACATCCGTTTGAGCCTATTCACAAAGCAGACCTGAAATATATCTCTTTGAAAACAACTCTCCTTCTGGCCCTAACTTCCGCGAAGAGGGTTAGCGACATCCAGGCATTCAGTCTCACCACCTTTTCTGCAATTCAAATCCGATATGGTCATTCTAAGACCTAATCCAAAATTGATCCCCAAGGTTCCATCGACCTTTCATTTAAATGAGCCGGTGGTTTTGATAACATTTTTTCCAAATCCTTGAACTCCAGCAGAGCGAGCATTACATTCCCTAGACATTAAACAATGTCTAAAATTCTACATACAAAGGATTAGCAGTTTTTGTAAATCTGAACAACCGTTTATCAGCTCTGGACAGATCAATAGCGGCAAGGCTGATTCTAAACAAACCATAGCACGCTGGATCTCTTCCACCATACAACTCTGTCACGAGTTAGCAGGAAAACCGCTTTCGTCCAATGTCAAAGCGCATTCCACTAGAGCGGTATCTACTTCGGCAGCTCTATTCGCAGGAGTTCCTCTGAACCAGATCTGCAGAGCGGCAACGTGGACGCGTGCCCACACCTTTAACCAACACTACTGCCTGGATGCTACTGACAGGATGGATGCCGCGGTAGGACAAACAGTGTTACCTAACTTGTTTGCATAAGGTGAGCCAATAATTTTTCTTTGCCCTCCATCCTCGAATATATTTCCAAACTGTTATTTTTCAGGTATATTTATAATTACTATTGATGTGTGTGTGTGTGTATATGTATGTATATATATATATATATGTTTGATGGCATGTGTAGCTGCAGATACACATGCTGTGCATATCCCGCCATCTAGTGTTGGGCTCGGAGTGTTACAAGTTGTTTTTCTTCGAAGAAGTCTTTTCGATTCACGAGATCGAGGGACTCCTCCCCTTTCGGCTCCATTGCGCATGGGCATCGACTCCATCTTAGATTGTTTTCTTTCCGCCATCGGGTTCGGACGTGTTCCTCTTTGCTCCGTGTTTCGGTTCAGAAAGTTAGTTAAATCTCGGAAAATTTGACGGTATTGTTTGCGTTCGGTATTGGTTTAGTTATCACAGATCGACACCGAATTAAGGAAGAGCTCCGGTAGCTCTTCGAGGCTTCTATCCCCCGGCGGGGCCTGGTCGGCCCGACCGCATGCGTCTTCAAAGCTCATGGAACGGACCCCATTCCGCTTCTGCCCCGAATGCCACACCAAGTATCCTTACACAGATCAACATCTGGTCTGTAATTTGTGTTTGTCCCCCGAACACAAAGAGGATACTTGCGAGGCCTGTCGGGTATTTCGGTTGAAGAAAACGCTACGGGACCAGAGAGCACAAAGCCTTCAAATGGCTTCGGTGACGTCAGGACACCACGACGTCGAAGAAGAGGAGACTTTCTCCATTGCTGACTCGAACGAGCCCGAAACAGAGCAGCTGATGAAAACCGTGAGTAAACCAGCCCTGGCCAAAACTCACCCCAAAATCATGAAGGCCCAGGGGACGCCACCGCCGGCAGGCCATGGCTTAACCCGTAAAATCGGTGACCAACCATCGGCCCCGAAAAAGGGCACACACGTGTCGAAGTCATCCGACTCCGGTCGAAATCCCGGGACAGAGTATACTCGACACCGAGAACCTGGCTCTGACCAAACTCTACATCGAGATACCGGCTCCGACCAAAGTCAGCAGCGTGAGATCGGCACCCCGAAACCGGACAAAGTGGCTTCGGAGCTGAAAAAGACGGTTGAAAATGTTTTGGTACAGAAACGCCCAGCTTTAGTGCCGAAAACAAGCTCCTACTCCGAAGAACAAGGCCTTTCAGCACAACTACAAGGCCATAAATTTGGACAAGAGCTAAAAGCGGGGGAGCCAGATTATACACAAAGAAAGCTCCATATTCAAAAGGAAACAGGGAAAATAAGAACTCTCCCTCCTTTTAAGATGAAAAGGAAACTTGCTTTCCAAGACACAGAAAAACAACCAAAAGCAAAAGTGGCAAAAGAAGTAACTCCACCTCGTTCTTCGCCACAACCATCACCACACCACTCACTGCAACTGTCACCAATTGCAACCCACCCCTATGATGCAATCTCCAACGCACACAGGGATGAGCCAGGATGACCCAGATGTATGGGATCTATATGATGCACCATTATCAGACAATAGTCCAGACTGCTACCCAGCAAGGCCATCACCACCTGAAGACAGTACTGCTTACATGCAGGTGGTATTCAGAGCAGCTGCTTTTCACAATGTGGTACTGCACGCTGAACCCATTGAGGATGACTTTTTATTTAATACTTTGTCGTCAACACACAGTCAGTACCAAAGTCTTCCAATGTTATCAGGGATGTTGAAACACGCGAAACAAGTATTTCAAGAACCCGTCAAAGCCAGAGCCATCACACCTAGGGTGGAGAAAAAGTACAAGCCTCCCCCTACAGACCCTGTGTACATCACGCAACAACTGACACCTGCCTCAGTGGTAGTAGGCGCAGCACGTAAAAGGGCTAATTCACACACCTCTGGAGATGCACCACCACCCGACAAAGAAAGTCGAAAGTTTGATGCAGCAGGGAAGAGAGTTGCAGCACAGGCAGCCAGTCAATGGCGCATTGCCAATTCGTAAGCTTTATTGTCAAGATATGACAGAGCTCATTGGGATGAAATGCAGCACTTTATAGAACATCTTCCCAAGGAGTTTCAAAAGCGTGCACAACAAGTGGTGGAAGAGGGCCAAAGTATCTCAAATAACCAGATACGATCGGCAATGGACACAGTGGACACAGCCGCAAGAACTGTGAATACAGTGGTCACTATTCGGAGACACGCATGGCTACGCACCTGCGGATTTACACCAGAGATCCAACAGGCTGTGCTTAATATGCCTTTTAATGGACAGCAGTTGTTTGGGCCGGAGGTGGACACAGCTATACAGAAGCTGAAAAAGGACACTGATATGGCCAAGGCCATGGGCGCGCTCTACTCCCCACAGAGCAGAGGCACATTTAGGAAGACACAATTTAGAGGGGGGTTTCGGGCCCAAAGCACAGAACCCTCAACCTCACAAGCCAGACCCACATACCAGGGACAGTATCAAAGAGGAGGCTTTCGGGGACAATACAGAGGTGGACATTTCCCTAAAACTAGAGGAAAGTTCCAAAGACCCCTCAAACAGTGACTTCAGTGTCACAAATCCCCAACACATAACACCAGGGAAGGGGGGGGGGGGGAGACTCACAGATTATTACAAAAATTGGGAGGAAATAACAGACTTGTGGGTCCTAGTCATTATCCAACATGGTTATTGCATAGAATTCATACAGTTACCACCAAATGTGCCTCCAAGGACACACAACATGTCCAAACAACACTTGGATCTATTACAACTAGAAGTCCAAGCGTTATTACAAAAAGAGGCAATAGAACTAGTACCCAAACATCAGAAAGGAACAGGTGTCTACTCCCTGTATTTTCTAATACCAAAAAAGGACAAAACTCTGAGGCCCATATTAGATCTCAGAACATTAAATATTTACATCAAATCAGATCACTTTCACATGGTGACACTTCAAGACGTAATTCCATAGCTCAAACAACAAAACTACATGTCAACATTAGACCTCAAGGATGCTTACTTCCATATACCTATACATCCTTCCCACAGGAAATACTTAAGGTTTGTAATCCAAGGAGTACATTACCAATTCAAAGTGTTACCATTCTGGATAACAGCAGCACCAAGGGTATTTACAAAATGCCTTGCAGTAGTACCTGCACACATCAGAAGACAGCACATACACGTATTCCTGTATCTAGACGATTGGTTAATCAAGACCAACACTCAAAAACAGTGTCTTCAACACACAAAATACGTCATAGAAACCCTTCACAAACTAGGGTTCTCACTAAACTACCAAAAATCACACTTACAGCCGTGTCAAATACAACAATACTTAGGAGCAACAATCAACACAAAAAAAGGGATTGCCACTCCCAAGTCCACAAAGGGTACAAGCATTCCAAAATGTAATACAAAGCATGCACCCAAACCAAAAGTATCAGGTAAAATTAGTGATGAAACTACTAGGCATGATGTCCTCATGCATAGCCATTGTCCCAAACGCAAGATTACACATGCGGCCCTTACAACAGTGCCTAGCAACACAATGGACACAAGCACAAGGTCAACTTCAAGCTCTAGTGTTGATAGACCGCCAAACACACACCTCGCTTCAATGGTGGAATCCTATAAATTTAAACCAAGGGCGGCCTTTCCAAGACCCAGTGCCTCAATACGTGATCACAACAGATGCTTCAATGGTAGGGTTGGGAGCACACCTCAGCCAACACAGTATCCAGGGACAATGGGACACTCAGCAGAAACAACTTCATATAAATCAGCTAGAACTACTAGCAGTGTTTCTAGCGTTGAAAGCATTTCAACCACTAATAGCCCACAAACACATTCTTGTCAAAACAGACAACATGACAACAATGTATTACTTAAACAGGGAGGCACACTCTCATCACAACTGTCTCTTAGCACAGAAGATTTGGCATTGGGTGATTCACAATCACATTCACCTAATAGCGCAATACATCCCAGGAATTCAAAACTAGTTGGCCGACAATCTCAGTCGAGATCACCAACAAATCCACGAATGGGAAATTCATCCCCAGATTCTACAAACCTACTTCCAAAACTGGGGAACACCGCAAATAGACCTATTCGCAACAAAAGAAAACGCAAAATGCCAAAACCTCGCATCTAGGTACCCACAGCCTCACTCCAAGGGCAATGCATTATGGATGAGTTGGTCAGGGATATTTGCTTGCGCTTTTCCCCCCTCTCCCACTCCTTCCGTATCTAGTAAACAAATTGAGTCAAAACAAACTCAAACTTATACTAATAGCACCAACTTGGGCACGACAACCTTGGTACACAACACTACTAGACCTGTCAGTAGTGCCTCATATCAAACTACCAAACAGACCAGATCTGTTAACTCAACACAAACAGCAGATCAGACACCCGAATCCAGCATCGCTCAATCTAGCAATCTGGCTCCTGAAGTCTTAGAATTCGGACATCTAGACCTTACACAAGAATGTATGGAGGTCATCAAACAGGCTAGAAAACCTACTACAGGACATTGCTACACAAATAAATGGAAACGATTTATTACTGTCATAATAATCAAATTCAACCATTACATGCGTCCGCAAAAAACATTGTAAGCTACTTACTACACTTTCAAAAATCTAAGTTAGCTTTTTCATCCATTAAAATACTTCTCACAGCAATTTCTGCCTATCTGCCAATTACACATTCAACTTCACTATTTAGAATCCCAGTCATAAAAGCATTTATGGAGGGTCTAAAAAAGGATCATTCCACCAAGAACACCACCAGTTCCTTCGTGGAACCTCAATATTGTATTAACACGACTCATGGGTCCACCATTCGAACCCATGCACTCTTGTGAGATGCAATACTTAACCTGGAAAGTAGCCTTCCTAATAGCTATCACATCTCTCAGAATAGTAAGTGAAATTCAAGCCTTTACCATACAGGAACCCTTTATACAAATACACAAACATAAAGTGGTGGTTCTATGCACAAATCCCAAATTTTTGCCAAAAGTTATATCACCGTTCCACTTAAACCAAACAGTGGAACTCCCAGTGTTTTTTCCAGAACCAGACTCTGTAGCTGAAAGAGCATTACATACATTAGACATAAAAAGAGCACTAATGTATTACATTGATGTAACCAAACAGTTTCGCAAAACAAAACAATTGTTTGTAGCTTTCCAAAAACCTCATGCAGGAAATCCAATATCCAAACAAGGCATTGCCAGATGGATAGTTAAGTGTATTCAAACCTGTTATGTTAAAGCAAAGAGAGAACTGCCTATTACACCAAAGGCACACTCCACTAGAAAGAAAGGCGCCACCATGGCCTTTCTAGGAAATATACCAATGACAGAAATCTGTAAGGCAGCAACATGGTCTACGCCTCATACATTCACTAAACATTACTGTGTGGATGTGTTAACAACACAACAAGCCACAGTAGGACAAGCAGTATTAAGAACATTATTTCAAACAACTTCAACTCCTACAGGCTAAACCACCGCTTTTGGGGAGATAACTGCTTACTAGTCTATGCACAGCATGTGTATCTGCAGCTACACATGCCATCGAACGGAAAATGTCACTTACCCAGTGTACATCTGTTCGTGGCATGAGACGCAGATTCACATGCGCCCTCCCACCTCCCCGGGAGCCTGTAGCCGTTATAAGTTGATAAAAATAAAACTTGTACGTTTGTAAATTTGTAAATATATCACTTTTAGTCACATTATGTACATACATACTTACTCCATTGCATGAGCACTATTACGATATACACAACTGCTACCTCACCCTCTGCGGGGAAAACAATCTAAGATGGACTCGACGCCCATGCGCAATGGAGCCGAAAGGGGAGGAGTCCCTTGATCTCGTGACTCGAAAAGACTTCTTCGAAGAAAAACAACTTGTAACACTCCGAGCCCAACACTAGATGGCGGGATATGCACAGCATGTGAATCTCCAGCGTCTCATGCCACAAACAGATGTACACTGGGTAAGTGACATTTTCCATATATATATATATATATATATATATATATATATATATATATATATATATATATTTATGTTCATAAACATATTTAACTACCTATATAAGTCCATATAGGATGAAATGTGAACAAGCGTGTTTTCTGGTATTTGCAGAACTTAGGCATCTTTCCTACTGCTGACTACTCTGATTCAAGCATGTGAATCTATGAAAGATACCTCAATACTGAAGAAGAAAATAAGTTACTTACCTGTAACTGTGGTTCTCCAGTATTGGTATCTTTCATAGATTCACATGCGACCCACCCTCCTCCCCATGGGGGCTCACCTCTTTTAATTTTCTTAAAATCACTAGTGCGGAGAAATCTGAGAGACTGAGCCTCTGTGCTGAGGATTCTAAAGGGGTGGTCGTGCCTGATTGGCTGAGTTTTGGTCCTTTTCTAATGAGGCTGATAGCTGGAAAAGTGAATGTGTTTTTTGCCATTGACTACAATAAAAAAATAAAAAAAAGTAATTTATTTATTTATTGCTTTCTATGTACCGTGGGACTCCCACTTCGACGACGGGGAATGATTCAAGCATGTGAATCTGTGAAAGATACCAATACTGGAGAACCACAGTTACAGGTAAGTAACTTATTTTCTTCTCCACCTTCCCCATGCTCTAGGAGGCAATTTTTTCACTGTTCTACCAATTGGTGCTTGCAGAAACGTTTACTGCATGCAGAGGTATATCATATTGGGTAGTGAGAAGGGAGTGGGTACTACCCAAGGGAACTTGTGGTCTACTGTGCAAAATCGGCCACATGGTGCAATTTGACGTTGTCAATGGAGAGGAGCCAGGCAGCGGTGGTAGGATGACAATTCTGGTACTGTGCATTCCCAGGACTGGAATCAGTGTCTGTAGGATGGGCTGAATGCGTTCTGTATAGCAAGCTTTTCACATACCCAACTTTCAATCTCCAACTTTAGGAATCCAGCTGGTAGATGTTTTTGGCAAATCTCTTATTCCCAAGGTGGAGGTGCAGGCAGATGAATTGTCATCATGGAATTGCTGTAGCTCCTGTAAGACACATTCTTTCATGTCAAATGGTGTGTCTGCTGCCACCAATCCAGCTCCATCAAGAGTTGGGACATACATGGGTATCATACATAGGTATCCCAAACAACACTTCACAAGGGGTGCAACCTCCCAAGGACCGTCTGGGTAGATTATTTAATGATGTCTGAACCTGATTTAAGCGATGAAGCCAACTACAGCCTGAACCTTATACTCTTGCTGTTAAGAATTGCTTCAAGTCTAGATTCCTCCTCTCCACAACCAAATTACCCTCAGGATGGTATGAAGAAGAGTAATAGAGCTCAACACCCATCATCCTCATTGTGTCCCTGAATGCCCTAGAGGCACAAGCGGGGTCCTGGTCTGAGTGGATTGCTGTAACCACATATGTACCAATAAAGACCTGAAAATCTTTAATAGCAGTTTGAGCATCAGCCGATATTTGGCCATTTTAGCCATACCCACAGGAATCTGCAGCAGGAATTAACAGTGATTAAGATGTATTTGTATGCACCATCAGGCTTTAAGGGACCACAGTGGTCCAGGTACACACATTATAGTGGTCTGTTTGACACTACAAGGGATGTCTGCGGTGGGCACTTAATGTTAGAACATTTTATTTGTTGACAAATGTCACAACAAAGGACGTATTTATTGGTCTGTTTGTCTAGACCTGGCCACCAAAAGCATTTCTGTAGAATAGAAATGGTGGCCGCCACCCCGGCATGAGCAGAAGCAACACCCTCGTGCGAGGCTATGATAAGATCTGGTCTCTGATCGTGGTTTGGAATCATACAATCTCATACCCCTGGAATGGTTGCAAATGCAAATACACAATATGTGTATTTCTCAGGGTTTACTTTTGGCAAAGGCTGGTTGTCAGCCAAAGCTTTAACGGCAGCCATGATCTCATTATCCAAATTCGTATGAGAACCAGTCACTGCGGCAACAGAAGACATAGCTACTGCAGATTTGGCGGCTTCATCAGCCAGATTATTCCCCACAACGTGTACTCCTACACGTTGGTGGCCCAATGAATGTACTACATGAGCATCTACTAATCTGTCCTTAAGGTTAGCTACCCTCCCCCACAACATTCTGTGTTTAATTGTGTTCCCCTTAGAATCTCTGAACCCGTTCAAACCCCAATGATTGAGATAATCATTGTAGAACTGGACACAGTAATACGAATCACACAAAGTTAGTGTAGGGTATGCTGGACCCATGTGTTCCTGTGCCAAGATTAGAGCATTAAGCTCTGCCAGCTGTGCAGTAGAGTCCCCTAGACTCTGCGTCTAGGTATTCTGAGGGTGAAATAAATCATCCCTCATCGCACCGCTTATGCTGTGCAGGTGGCTGAATATTGATGTTTACTATCTATTGCTGGTTGTGCTGATCCATCAGTGCAAATTATGGTATGGTATTGATCAAGTGGTAGTATATTGGTAGGTGCTGGGTACTCCTGCTCATATTGGAGAAATTATTCTGTTTGCAGTTTTGGGTCAAAAATGTTATCAACATCAGTTGCAGTTACAGAAGTTGCCCATTGTATCCAACGTAGATGTAATGCTTTAGCTTTAGGGATTCTTGCCTTGTTAACAGCCTCTAAGGTTGGCACCGCGGTAACAACAATAATGCATTTCCCATGAGATAGTGGCCTCTCTTTTATGACAGCCGTCTGTACAGCTGTTAGTATCTTTTCTGTGGTTGCAAAATGTTGTTTCCCATTTGAATACACATGGGCCCTCATTCTGACCCTGGCGGTCTTTGACCGCCAGGGCGGAGGACCGCGGGAGCACCGCCGACAAGCCGGCGGTGCTTCAATGGGGATTCCGACCGCGGCGGTAAAGCCGCGGTCGGACCGGCACCACTGGCGGGGTCCCGCCAGTGTACCGCGGCCCCATTGAATCCTCCGCGGCGGCGCAGCTTGCTGCACCGCCGCGGGGATTCTGACCCCCCCTACCGCCATCCAGATCCCGGCGGTCGGACCGCCGAGATCCGGATGGCGGTAGGGGGGGTCGCGGGGCCCCTGGGGGCCCCTGCAGTGCCCATGCCACTGGCATGGGCATTGCAGGGGCCCCCGTAAGAGGGCCCCTACATGTATTTCACTGTCTGCTGCGCAGACAGTGAAATACGCGACGGGTGCAACTGCACCCGTCGCACAGCTTCCACTCCGCCGGCTCGATTCCGAGCCGGCTTCATCGTGGAAGCCTCTTTCCCGCTGGGCTGGCTGGCGGTCTGAACGAGACCGCCCGCCAGCCCAGCGGGAAAGTCAGAATTACCGCCGCGGTCTTTCGACCGCGGAACGGTAACCTGACGGCGGGACTTTGGCGGGCGGCCTCCGCCGCCCGCCAAGGTCAGAATGAGGGCCATGGTATTTGTATGCTATGGGCACTGTCACTCTCATTAAAAGTGACATATGTGAACCCGATGGCACCGGCGATTATTCTGATGACCAAGTTTGTTTTGTTACGTGTATGTAAATGTTTTGCTTCAAGCATGTCTTGCTCAAGATGTCTGAGAATGCATGTATTTTCAAGTGTCCATTGTTTGAGAAATCTGGACAAATTAAATCATAAAGAGCTTTTATGTGTTGTGCATAATCAGGTATGTATGTTCTGCCAAAGTTAAAGAAGCACAGCAATAACTAGTTCCTTGATGGTATTTGGTGGTTGAAGTTTTGCACATTTTTCTAGAAAGTGAGGGGTCAGTCTCTTGCCATTGTCTGATAACTCGTATCCTAGGAATAGGACACTGACAAAGACAATTTTTTGTTTTCTTAAAATTGAATTTATAGCCGAGGGCGGCGAATGCAAGAATGATCCCATCGACCCTGGCAAGATGAAAGTTTAGGTCATAATCTGTGAGATAAATATCATCCACTTAGAACATCACCTTGGGGTCAATGTCATGTAATATTGATGTTACATGGGCTGAAAACAACCCTGGGCTGTTCTCATGACCCTAAGGCAAACGACAAAAGTGCGGCTGCAAGCCTAATGCGCTGAAGGCGCTAAGATCCCTACTTTCAGGCGGTAGATTTTAGCAGAAAAAAACATTGGAAATGTCCAAGGTTGTTTTATATTTGTTATGCTCCATTTGTGCTGTGCTGTGTTTATTTTGTATTGCATGTGTGCATGTGTGACTGTTTAAATGTCTGTTATATAAGACTATTCTATATGTATGGTCTGGTTTTGCCACAATATATAATGGCTTATTCATTGCAGAGAACCAAGGTTCGATTACTCCCGGGTACTCGAGTTGTGCAAGAATGTGTCTCACTGGAGCTTTAGCCTAATGCTTAATGGGATACTGTGGTTGAGGCTGTGGTGTGGACCTAAGTGGTACTGCATGATGGGAGATTCCTTATTCCATCCCACGCGGTTGTGGTACAACGCGAGACCCTGTGCTAAAGCCCAGTCCGCAGCATAGGTTTCTTTTACCGCATTTGGAACTAGGGCTGATAAAGAAGGCAAAATTATATCTTCCATCTTGTTGGAGCTTGTGGACAAATTTAGGTGGACAGTCTTTTTCTGCCAATACAATATCACAGTTAAGTGCTTCCCAGAAGACAAATTCAATATTGTTCTCTATGTCCCCTTTAATTTGAATTTTTAACTCATAAACCCTGTCAGGTGGGGAAATGTGCCTGTCCTCTCTCTGTATGACAAGAAAGTAGTTAGTTGCTGTCACATCCAGATGATCTGTAAGACTCTGGCGGAAAATTGTGACTTCTATTACGCTGTCCAGCAGAGTCGCTGCCTATGTCTTGTTCGTCAGTAATGTCCTCAAGATTGCTGGCATGTTTAATGGAAATAATGGAAATTGCTGCCACATTTTTATTTTTAAATTGGGGCTTCTGTTGGGGAGATTTATCCTATTTTTTTAAATATATGTTTCTGCGGAGCGTTGAGTCCTTTTTCTGTTTCGTGTAGTCTGTGTGGTGTTCAGACCGGCCCACTTTCTCATTACGTTTATCTGACGAGTCCTGGAAGGAACGAGGGGGACATGTATCAGTATATTGATATCTCTCATGTATTTTTTAAGTTTCCCTATGTCAGAGATTATATCTCGGTTCAGAAGTCTCTGGGTGCAGAGGATCTGCTCTCTGACTTCTTTTGTCTTCATTTTATTTTTGTTTATTCCAGCATTTTTTAAAACCTTCATGTGCTTGTTTAGTGCCTTCCTGAGGGGTGGTACTCTGAATTTCCGGTTTAGTTGGTCAGGTCCCCATACTACCCCGACCTATACTAATATAGGTTTCGGAAATAATCTTTGGCAGCTCACACTCCTGGTTCTGTTGAGCAACCTCTCTGAGCTGTTGGTGAATGGCCAATACCGCTGCTTCCCCTTTAATATTGCTTAAAATAATTGAGGAGATATATTGAAGTTACCCATCAGTTTCCTCCCCAAGACCCAGGCCGGAGCTTCCCCGTGTTCATTTTGAATTTGTATTAACACTTCCGGCAAGTGTGAGGGTACCATGTGTGGTTGTGTAAATTGTGGCGAAGACTGTACCCCAAGTGGCGCTGTCATGTACTGAGGGAACTATTCCAAATGGCAAGCACTTAGTGAGAATTCTATGTTTATCTTGGGGTCCAGTATGGGGAAACACGCCGTCCAGCTGATTTGTATTTTGTGCTATCCAGAACGGAATCTTTTCCTGTTCCTTGGATACTTTGCCCATTATTGAATGTACTGTTTGTGGAATAATTCCTGTAACTGCCAATTCATGCATACAGGGAGCAGCCCTCGCTGGGGTGGTGCTCAAAGTGCGCATTACGAATTGAATTAGTTGTCAGTATAGCGCTACTAGCTCATTATAAAGAGTGTGTACATCTGCTCCTTGTATAGCCTGCACATCAGGATGTGGTGAGTACATGGCAAATGTGGGCCATGTTGGACCGTCGTTGCTTAAGGCCCCTAATCTCACGGGTTGTACCTAATCTCACAGGTTGTAGTACATGTAGAAGGGTGCATTGAACCAGTTTAGATATTCTTGAAGAAAGTGGTATTTCTAAGTGTTGATAAGTGTAGGAAGTTGTCTCTGTATATACTATTTCAAAGTAAGAAATAGTGTGCACAGAGTCCAAGGGTTCCCCTTAGAGGTAAGATAGTGGCAAAAGTAGATAATTCTAATGCTCTCTTTTGTGGTAGTGTGGTCGAGTAGTAGGCTTATCAGAAGGTAGTGTTAAGCATTTGTTGTACACACACAGGAAATAAATGAGGAACACACACTCAAAGACAATTCCAGGCCAATAGGTTGTTATATTGAAAAATCTATTTTCTTAGTTTATTTTAAAAACCACAGGTTCAAGATTTACATTAAACATTTTAAATGCAAGGTACTTCACTTAGATACTTTAGGAACTTTGAATGAAAACAATATTATGTACAGTCTTTGTAAAAATGACAATAAGCTATTTTCAAAGTGGACACCGTGCAAAAATCAACAGTTAACCAGTATTGGATCTTTCATAAATTCACATGCTTGAATCATCCCCGTCGTCGAAGTGGGAGTCCCACGGTACATAAAATAGCAATAAATAATAAAAAAAAAATTGCCATATGTTATAATGGAGCCAGCAATTGCTCACATAGCCTGTCCATGTCTTTTTGTGAAAGGACCCAAACCTGCCTGCTGTCCAATCAGGCACCAGCACCCTCTAGAACCTTCTCCAGAGAAGCTCCCTTCCTCAGATTTTCTACCGCACGTCGTGTGAAGGGAGTCTCCCTGAGCTCTGCTCAGTTTTTCTACTACTTCAGAACTTTTTTCTCTCAAAAGAGTTGAAAATATGTCGGATTCTTCTAGGAAAGGCCTTTTCCGCACTTGCAAGACCTGTGGAAAGAAAAGGCTCCATGTGGATGACCCACATAAAGACTGTTTGTATTGTCTCTACCTACAACACCAGGTTAAGGACTGCAAAATATGTTGCACCTTCTCCACAAAGACCCTCAGAGACCGTGAGGGCAGGCTCCTGACATGGTTACAGGCCAAATGCTGTACTTCAGGTGAGGAGAGTGGGTCAGAGAGGCCACACAAAAGGTCCAGATCTGAGGACCAGGGCCACACAGAAAAATCCAAGAAGAGGCAGAAATCACATCATGGGAAGGGCATACAGACTTCAGTCTCCTCTGAGCCTTCCTCTCCTCTTCAAAAGAAGGAGTCCTACCATCTATCTCCTTCCTTAGAGCCTTCCACTTCTGGAAAAATGACTCTAAAAATTAGATCGACGACAACACCGTCGACAACCGTGACGAAGACGACGGTACCAACAACTACCGTCTCCACTAAATCGTCGACGAGACCGTAGTCAGCGTCGACTACCTTAACATCGACGGTAAGGGATCCTATCCCCTCTCTCAAAACTCCGTCGACGAGTATATTAAAAACATCATCGGTTGCAACACCGTCGACGACTGCCCCGTCGACTATAACGTCAGCGACGCCATTGTCATCGGCCCTTTCGCCATCGATGGAGACACCGTCAAAGAAGTCATCCTCGATGAAGACACTACCGTCGGCGGAAAAATCTGTACCATCCACGGCTGCATCAACTTTCACGCCATCGACAGCACTGGTGCCTAGTAGACAGATTGAGGCCACTCCTGCCTCTTCCAGGTCTCCAGATCTCCGAGCCATGGTCAGGATCAGATCTCTACCTGCACCGGACATTTATCCAACTGACACATCCCCGAACAAGGTGTCGGCTTTAGTACCCAGTCATTTTCTTGACTGGGAGGAATCTGACGAAGGTCCATTCGGAGATGCACATAGCCCATCGCAGCTCCATGTCAAGTACCAAGATGAGGATGAAGAGGATGAGTATGAACAATACCAACCATACTACTCTCATCAGGAACAATCTTACGAAACACGAGAGCCTCAACACAGAGATACTGTACAAATGCCTTCCTCCTTAATCCAGGATTTACAATCCATGCTTCAGGATTATAGGAGAAGGTTCCCACTGGCAGCGGAGGATCAACCGGTGACACCAGTTAACGTTCCTCCTCCTCCAGCTACTCCAAGATTGACATCCCACTCGGTGTTAGCTGCACCCCCCAGAGATAAAGGTTCCACTTCAGGGGAAGAGGAACAAGAAGGAGAAATTTCCACTCCACAACATCCTACAGAGGAATGGGATGATTACTTGGCCCCCACTCCTTCTCCACCACCTCCTCGCCCCTCTGATTCTCCGCCCGAGGACATAGGTGGTTTCCATAATCTTATGGACAGAGCCGCGGTACGTTTTCACCTTCCAACATCTGTCTCCCAGTCGGAATGTTTCCTACATGATTTCAAGGAGCAATCACGGAAGTCGGTACGGTCCATTCCGGTTATTGATTTCATATGGAGTGAGGGCACAAAGATTATGCGAAACCCGGCTACGGTTCCTCCAGTTCCACAAAAACTGGATAAGAAATACAAGGCAACCCAAGATTCTCCAACATGCCTTACTGGCCATCCAAAGCCTGACTCAGTGATCTCACAGGCTGCTCAAAGGCGCTCCAAAAACCCATCGACGCCTATCTCTGCTCCTCCAGACAAGGAAGGTCGCAGACTGGACAATATAGGCTAGAGATTCTCCTCCATGTCTGCAATCACTGTCAGGGCAGCAAATTTTTTCGCGATTCTAGGCCGATATGACCGCCAAATGTGGTCCGACATGCAACCTTTCCTGGACCTCATCCCTGAAAATAAACAAGAGGCACGAAAGATCCTACAGGAAGGTGAGCGTACGTCGGAAGAAATTATCGACTGCGCTCTTGACGGCAAGGTTGGCTCAAGGCCACATCTTTTAGACCAGAAGTGCAGTCCCGAATCCTAGACATGCCTTACGATGGCGAATCTCTATTTGGCAAACATGTGGATGACGCACTTCAGGCCATCAAGACGGACACGGACACCGCCAAGTCCCTGGGTACCCTGCAGTACCGGAAACAGCCCTTTCGAGGGGCTAGAGGAAGAGGTTTCACCTCATTTCGAGGTTCCTTCCATAGACAATACTAGCAATCCCAGTACAGGCCTTCATACCACCAGCAGTACAGGCAATCATCGACTGCCTCCTACTCCAGACAAGGAAGTAAACGAAGGCAGGGTTCGCAATCCAGAGATCAACCCAGAAAACAATGATCTTCTACAGGCACCGGCTATGCTCCCCCAATGCCCACGACATCAGCAAATAGGAGCAAACTTTTCCAACTTCATCCAAGAGTGGAAGAAAATAACATCAGACAGATGGGTGCTGGATATAGTGACAAGAGGTCATACCCTGGAATTCACACAAAAGCCACCGCTTCACCCACCAACATCAGGCAGGTCTCTCCATCTTCGTCTGCTTCAAGCGGAAGTATTCAGCCTTCTGGCCAAAGGGGCTATAGAGGCAGTTCCTCTGCAACAACGGGGTCTTGGATTCTACTCCCGGTTTTTCCTCATAAGGAAGAAGTCAGGAGAGTGGTGTCCTATACTGGACCTCAGGAAACTCAACAAGTTCCTTCGGAAACAATCCTTCCGGATGATCACACTGTCAGATATCTTGCACCTCCTGAATCCTGGAAATGTTATGACAACTCTAGATCTCCAGGACGCCTACTTCCACATTCCAATACACCAAAAGCATCTCAAATATCTCCGTTTTACAGTAGCCAGTGTCCATTATCAGTTCAGAGTCCTACCATTTGGCCTCAGATCAGCTCCGAGAATCTTCACGAAATGCCTTGCCCTGGTCGCAGCCTCCCTCAGAAGCAAGGGTTTCCAGGTGTTCCCATACCTGGATGACTGGCTCATAAAAGCTCTGTCATCTCTACTAGCTTCCAAAGCGACAAACGCCTGCCTAAAACTATTCAACGGTTTGGGTCTAACAGTGAACCTACAGAAGTTAGTCGTGCTTCCCGCATGCAGGAGAGTTTTCCTGGGAGCAGAATTAGACACTATCCGAAACAAGGCATATCTTACCCTATCAAGGCAGCAGAAGCTGACCCAATTGGCTGTCACAATCTCCGCAAGAAAGTTCGTTTCAGTACGACTATTCAAATCGCTTCTGGGCATGATTTCCTCAGCCATAGTCCTAGTACGGCTAGCAAGACTCAAAATGAGGCCGCTGCAAGAAGAACTGCAACTTCAATGGACCCAGTCGCAAGGATCCTTCGACGACTTAATAACTATCACACCAAAATTCGGCAGCCGTTAGAATGGTGGTCTCACATCAACCACCTCTCCCACGGTCCAACTTTTCTGGCACCAATAACAGATTTTGTCATCACCACGGACGCCTCCTTGGAAGGATGGGGAGGCCACTTACAGGACATGCGCATTCAAGGCAGATGGTCCAGGCTCCAAAAAGAGATGCACATAAACCTGTTAGAGCTGAAGGCGATTCATCTTACGCTCAAAAGCTTTTCTGCCACGCATCGCAGGATCATCAGTGTTAGTCAGAACAGACAACACAACAAGCATGTTCTACATCAACAAGCAGGGAGGAACAAGATTCCTCTCCCTCTCAAGAGAAGCTCAGTCTCTCTGGAACTGGCTCACACTGAACAACGTCCGCCTCACGGCGGAGCACCTGGCTGGGGTCAACAATGCTCTAGCGGACTCTCTCAGCAGGACGGACGACAACTGTCACGAGTGGGAACTCAACCAGACCATACTCGAGGACATCTTCCAACAATGGGGTCAGCCGATCCTAGACTTGTTCGCCACCAATCTGAACTCCAAATGCCAGTTTTACGCCAGTCGATACCCACTCCCGGGGTCGTGGGGAAATGCTCTTTTGATAAGATGGTCCGGGATCTTTGCATATGCTTTTCCCCCCATTCCACTGATTCCCAGGCTCCTCAGGAAAATGAAGACCGAATGCTGCAGGATCATTCTCATAGCCCCCAAGTGGCCCAGGCAGTACTGGTACACGGAGCTCCTACTCCGGTCAGTAGCCAATCCAGTCCGCCTCCCTTGCAACCACAATCTTCTAACGAAGAATCAGGGTCTCATCTTACATCCCGACCCAACTTCACTACACTTGCATGCTTGGCTCCTGAGTACAGAGAGTTCCAAGATATGAACATTGATCAAGAATGTAGACTTATATTATCTAAGGCACGAGCAGAGAGCACGAACAAGACATACAAACTCAAATGGAAGAGATTCTGTGTTTGGTGCTCTCAGAATAATTTTCACCCATTTCAGATTAATCCTGAGCAAATTCTTTCTTACCTGCTCTCTCTCTCTCCAAAGCTGGTCTTTCCCATGCATCAGTCAAGATTCACCTAGCAGCTATAGCCTCTTACAGACGATCGGCTGACATGCCATCTATCGGCTCATCCAGAGTCATCAAACAGTTTATGAAAGGGCTGTTCTGCACCTTTCCTCCGGTACGCTTACCTCTGCCAGAGTGGCATCTTAATATTGTCCTCTCCCAACTCATGAAAGCTCCTTTTGAACCCATTCATAGGGCGGAGCTCAAGTACATCACCTGGAAAGTGTCAACAGTGCTCGCTCTCACCTCTACCAGGAGAGTCAGTGATATACAGGCGTTCACTACTAAAGAACCCTTTTTGGTTTTCTCTGAAGACTTCGTTATGCTCCGAACCAATCCCAAATATATTCCCAAGGTTCCATCTTCGTTCCACCTCAATGAACCCGTTATTCTACGAACCTTTTTTCCAAACCCTACTACGATAGCAGAGAAAACTCTCCACTCTTTGGACATCAAACGATGCCTAAAATTATATCTGCAAAGTACCAAAGACATCAGAAAATCAGACCAACTCCTAGTATCTTATTCTCTGGGGCGACAGGGAACAGGAGTAACCAAGGCCACTATAGCCCGATGGATTTCTTCGACAATCCAATTTTGTCACACCAAGGCAGGAAAACACTTGACTAGGCGCCAGAGAGCCCACTCCACAAGAGCAGTCTCCACATCGGCTGCTTTGTTTCAAGGTATTGCCCTTGATAACATTTGCCAGGCTGCGACATGGAAAACTACGCACTCCTTTACGCAGCACTATTATTTGGAGTCATCACAAAGAACAGACTCTCTAGTAGGACAAGCTGTGCTACGCCATCTCTTTCATTAAGGTGAGACCTTTCCTTAGTTATCGACATATGGTTTGAAATGCAAATAACCATGTTTTCTATTATGCTTCCATGTGAATATGTAAGGTGTATGTATGTATTTATAGATATGTATATATATATATATATATTTTTATATCAGTATTTACAGCATGAATTTCAGTATTTATGTACACGTACTTAAAGTATCTGTATTCCTTCGTAACTCACGATCAGAAATGTATGAGTTTACTATGATTATTATTATTTATATTGGAGATAGAGGGTCTTCATGCTCGCACCCTCCATCCACGCTGGATACAATGTTTATCAACCATACTGCTGTCTATTCAGATTCAAGCATGTGAATTTATGAAAGATCCAATACTGGATAAGAAAACAAGTTACTTACCTGTAACTACAGTTATCCAGTATTGGTATCATTCATAAATTCACATGCGACCCACCCTCCTCCCCTTTGATGCTCGCATTTCCTCTCAGGTTCTAATTTTTCACTCTAGTGCTGGAAAATCTGAGGAAGGGAGCTTCTCTGGAGAAGGTTCTAGAGGGTGCTGGTGCCTGATTGGACAGCAGGCAGGTTTGGGTCCTTTCACAAAAGGACATGGATAGGCTATGTGAGCAATTGCTGGCTCCATTATAGCCTATGGCAAACATTTTTTTTTTATTATTTATTGCTATTTTATGTACCGTGGGACTCCCACTTCGACGACGGGGATGATTCAAGCATGTGAATTTATGAAAGATACCAATACTGGATAACTGTAGTTACAGGTAAGTAACTTGTTTTCTTCCTGGGGGAGGTAAGTAAAGGTTAGTTTTGAAGGTAAGTAAAACACTTACAAGTCTCAAGTTTGGGGCATAGGCAGCCCACCGTTGGGGGTTCAAGGCAACCCCAAAGTTACCACACCAGCAGCTCAGGGCCGTTCAGGTGCAGAGGTCAAAGAGGTGCCCAAAACACATAGGCGCCTGTGGGGAACAGGGCTGCTCCGGTTCCAGTCTGCTAGCAGGTAAGTACTTGCGTCCTCGGGGGGCAGACCAGGGGGGTTTTGTAGAGCACCGGGGGGAGGGAGGGAGACAAAAGAAGGCACACAAAGTACACCCACAGGGGCATCCGGGTGCAGTGAGCAAAGCAGTCGTCGGGTTTTAGATTGAAAACAATGGAGGGGCCCGGGGGTCACTCTAATGTTGCAGGCAGGCACAGGAGGGGGCTTCTCGGGACAGCCACCACCTGGGCTAGGCAGAGGGTCGCCTGGGGGGTCGCTCTTGCACTGAGGTTCGGTTCCTTCAGGTCCTGGGGGCTATGGGTGCAGTGTTGGTTCCAGGCATCAGGTCCCTTGTTACAGGCGGTTGCGGTCAGGGGGAGCCTCTGGATTCTCTCTGCAGGCGTCGCTGTGGCGGCTCAGGGGGGGTCATCTCTGGTTACTCACGAGCTCGCAGTCGGCGGGGAGTCCTCCCGGAGGTGTTTGTTCTCTGGATCTTGAGCCTGGGGCGTCGGGTGCAGTGTGTGAAGTCTCATGCTTCCGGCGGGAAACATGCAGTTTTTGAAAGTTGCTTCTTTGTTGCAAAGAAGTTGCAGGTTTTGAACAGGGCTGCTGTTCACTGGAGTTTCTTGGTCCTGTAGTCCAGGGCAGCCCTCTGAGGCTTCAGAGGTCGCTGGTCCCTGTCGGATGCGTCGCTGGAGCAGGTTTTCAAAGTTGGAGACAGGCCGGTATGGCTGGGGCCAAATCAGTTGTCGTCTTCGTCCTTCTCTGCAGGCTTGTAGGTCAGCAGTCCTTCTTTCTTCAGGTTGCAGGAATCTGGGTTCTGGGGTGCCCCTAAATACTAAATGTAGGGGTGTGTTTAGGTCTGGGAGGGCAGTAGCCAATGGCTACTGTCCTTGAGAGTGGCTACACCCTCTTGTGCCTCCTTCCTGTGGGGAGGGGGGCACATCCCTAATCCTATTGGGGGAATCCTCCAAAACCAAGATGGAGGATTTCTAAAGGCAGGGGTCACCTCAGCTCAGGACACTTTAGGGGCTGTCCTGATTGGTGGGTGACTCCTCCTTGTTTTTCTCATTATCTCCCCTGGACTTGCCACCAAACGTGGGGGCCATGTCCAGGGGGGCGGGCATCTCCACTAGCAGAGTGCCCTGGGGCATTGTAACGCGAAGCTTGGGCCTTTGAGGCTCACTGCTAGGTGTTACAGTTCCTGCAGGGGGGAGGTGTTAAGCATCTTCACCCAGTGCAGGCTTTGTTTCTGGCCTCAGAGAGCACAAAGGCTCTTACCCCAGGGGGTCACAAACTCTTCTCTCAGCAGCAGGCTGGCACAGACCAGTCAGTCCTGCACTGAAGGACTGGGTAAAATACAGGGGGCATCTCTAAGATGCCCTCTGTGTGCATTTTTTAATTAATCCAATACTCTCATCATTGTGGGTTTATTTTTCTGAGAAGTTTGATACCAAACTTCCCAGTATTAAGTGTAGCCATTATGGAGCTGTGGAGTTCGTTTTTGACAAACTCCCAGACCATATACTTAATATGGCCACACTGTACTTACAATGTCTAAGAATAGACTTAGACACTGTAGGGACATATTGCTCATGCAGCTATGCCCTCACCTGTGGTATAGTGCACCCTGCCTTAGGGCTGGAAAGCCTGCTAGAGGGGTGACTTACCTATGCCACAGGCAGTATTTTGTAGGCATGGGATCCTGAGGGGGATGCCATGTCGACTTTGCCTTTTTCTCCACACCAACACACACAATCTACAATGGCAGTGTGCATGTGTTAGGTGAGGGGTCCCTTAGAGTGGCACAATATATGCTGCAGCCCTTGGGGACCTTCCCTGGTTTACAAGGGACTTATCTGTGTGCCAGGGGTGTGCCAATTGTGGAAACAATGGTACATTTTTAGTGAAAAAACACTGGTGCTGGGGCCTGGTTAGCATGGTCCCAGCACACTCCTCAGTCAAGTCAGCATCAGTATCAGGCAAAAAGTGGGGGGGGGGGTAACTGCAACAGGGAACCATATCCTTATGATAAGTGTGCTACGTTTGCTATTTTGTAAGTGTGATATGTGTGTGAGTTGTCATTCAGTTCTGGAAAGGTGACCCAGGAGTAAAATGTTTCTGTTTGGTATGCTTCATGAGCTTCCACAAAGAATGTGACTTCCCTGCCCTCATCTGTTAAGCCGTTAGCTCAAAGAAACTGTGTAAGTGATTGTCTGTAGTTCTCCAGAATGTTTATTGGATTTGCCATGTTAAGGAGGTATCAAAGTACGGAGCACTAACAGGGGAAAAACCCTTTTAACATTTAAGCTTGAACAGCCCACAGCCTAGATAGGTTTTCTCTGTTCAGCTGAGGAGGATTGTCCATAAGACCACGGACGTCTCCGTATAATGGTACGAAGTGTACCTTTGGTGTGTGTGAGACAGATACTCAGGAAACTCGTAAATCAGTGCCTACTCGATTGTTGGTAACGCCATGTTGTAAGGACCCTTGTATCTCTGCAAGACTGCTGGATTCGGGACGGTGCACCTCTGTAGGTGACTGAGCCACTCCCACAATAGTTGGCAACTGTTGGCCCACCCTCCCGGCTCTCTACCAGCACCTCAACCAAAACATGAACAGTAAAGGTGATTAATGGCAGCCTGGCGCATGGACTCTGAAATCCTCTCAGGTATTTGAGGTGCAACTAGTCTTACCCTTTTTTCTAGTTCTAGTTAGAAATGAGTCTCTTACACACACACATGCAAAGATGATGATGATGCTGGAAAGTTTTTAAAATATTTATTGAAAAGACTGCAATCGACTGTAAAATACATAAGCTGCACTGATTGGGATAATGTTGAGACAATATCAGGATAATGAAAATGAGCAACATGAATATGACCAATCCTAACATTTCACAATAACCATGAATACACAAACTCCTCCCTAAAAGTGTATTGTCTACCCTAAAGAGAGCTAGGTATAATAAACCTCTTCTGCCCAAACCATGTCCATGAGAAGCGTGCCCCATCCCCACTACTGTTACCTTGGAACAAGGTCAGCATCCAGTCTCCACAGCAAGTGATGTAGAGACGCAAAGGCTGAGGTCTGCTGCAAAATGGCGTGCAGTGTAGTTGGAAGATCCTATATGGAACCCCCTCTAATGTTGTATATATAATGCCCATGTTATTGCTCATGCTGACATCCTGACATGGGTATGTACCTAAGCATTAGATTGTGCGCGCAAACTTGGATCGTCAATACATATAAAAAAAAAAAATCTCCATCCCCCTCAGCCGCTTTACTCTGGGAAGCTTTCTTTGTGCGATGTTCCTACAATTAAACACACACGGATGGGAGGTTGGTCCTTTGCATATCTAGATTCCAAGTTTTGGAATTTCCTCCCAGAACCTTTGAGCAGCTGTTCTTTGCTTGGTTGTTTCGCAGCTAGCGAGACTCTGTATAGATTCCACCTGCTGTTTGCAAGCCCTGGGAAACCCCAAGTAGGTAGCTGAGCGCTATATAAAACTCCTTAATAGTAATAACAACATGCAACCATGTCTAATCCATATTCAGTAATCTAAGGTTCAGCTTAGTGCATTTTCATGCAGTACATCGAATGTAATTGCCCCTTTCATAATTGCACAGAATATTTCCCACTAGATTGCCTAAGTGACCAAGGTGCAGGTATGGAGTATCTGACCTTGTCCATATGACATGGAGCTGTACCGCAGTGCTAGAATACTGGTAAGGAGTGATAAATTAACTTCAAAGCTTAGGCTGCAACATAGTATGCAACACAGTTTGCTGAACTTCATCCCTCGTCTTCGGGGATCAGGGTTGCAGCACAAGTTTGCCTCTCTGGGATTGGTAACTCTGAATTACAATTTGCTGGTCACTCTCACAGGCCCCAGGGTTGACAGCATGGGAAACAGATGTCCAAGAATGGGAAACAACAGAGACAATATGCTTGAGAATTGTCGACACAGATGAGAGGGTGGCTGAAGTCCTGCCTGATTGTTTGGAAATGTTGGACAGATGGATGGAGGGACAGGAGTTTTGTAAAGACCCTTGAATTCCTACAAGACTGCTAGATTAGGGACAGCAGCACATCTGTTTGTAGGAGACTGCGTCACTTCCACAACAGTTGGCAACTGCCAGCCCAGCCCTCCTGGTTCTCTAGGAGCACTTCACCCAAAATTAACAGTAAAGGTGATTTCTGGCAGCCTGGCACATGGACTCTAAAATCCTCTCCGGGATTCATGATGCAACAAGTCTTACCTTTTTCTCTAGTTAGAAATTAGTCTTTTACACACACACAGGCGAAGATGATGATGCAGGAAAGTTTTCAATCTATTTATTGAAAAGACTGCAGTCTACTGTAAAAAACATGAGCTGCACTGATTTGGATAATGTCAAGAAACAAAATCAGGATTGGGAAAAAGAGCAACGTGAATATGAACAATCCTAACATTTTACAATAATCATGAATACACAAACTCCTCCTTAAAAGTGTATAATCTACCCTAAAGAGAGCAAGGTATAATAAACCTATTCTGCCCAAACCATGTCCATGAGAAGCGCCCCCGCCCCCACTACTGTTACCTTGGAACAAGGTCAGCCTCCAGTCTCCAAATCAAGTGGTGTAGAGATGCAAAGGCTGATGTCTGCTGCAAAATGGTGCACAGTGTGGTTGGAAGATCCTATGTGGAACCCCCCTTCTAATGTTGTTTTATATAAGGCCCATGTTATTGTTCATGCAGACTCCCTGACATGGGTATGTACCTAAGCTTTAGATTGTGCGCGCAAACTTGGATCATCAACACATATCAAAAATACCCGACATTCATATTCTGTGAAACCGAGGAACATGATGACAATTCAAAACGTACATTACTGATAATGTCGCTTTCACTGAATGGCAACTGGTTATATCATAAAATCATTTCTTTTAAAATGCAGGAACTGTAAGTACTATTAAAATGAGAAAAAATGAATAATAAAACAGAGCATGTTTATCTAGGTAAAAAGGGCACAGGCCTGCAAGCTGAGGCTAAGCTAAACTCCTGTGCCTGAGCAAACTAAAATGAATCCACGACAAGATATGCACTCGGGGATGAGGATCAACATGTACTCAATATTGTTTCGAATGAATAGTGGGGTGGTGACGGGTGTTGCTGTGGGGGATGCTGATGACTGTAACTTGTCATCCTGTTGCTGTATTTTATGGTCTGTGTTAAACAATAAAAGTAAAAATTAAGTTAAAAAATAATGATTTTATGAAGGCTACTTTCTGGCACTCATTGTAATGGTAACACAACACAATCACAAAAAACTGATCAGCTGTATGCATTGCTTTGGAGATGCGGGACTCACTAAAGA
The DNA here is from genome assembly GCF_031143425.1 of Pleurodeles waltl. Classification (NCBI taxonomy): domain Eukaryota; kingdom Metazoa; phylum Chordata; class Amphibia; order Caudata; family Salamandridae; genus Pleurodeles; species Pleurodeles waltl. The sequence goes on along the minus strand of NC_090444.1, from coordinate 1,799,323,669 downwards.
AGTCCTTGTATGACTTTGTGCAGAGACAGCTGTAAGTGCTTGGGAAAATACGCTGCCCGATAGATCTTCCAGCAAGGTGGCTCTTTGTCTGAGCCCCAGCCTGTTAGGCAGACAGCCTGCTATGCTGCTCCATTTCTCTGAGCACCATAGTCACTAAAAGTAAACCACAGCTTACATTCAAAGATCTGATTCTATAGTCCTTCGGTCTTGGTAGATAAAAATCTGCTTTACTGTCATGGTTTTCTAAAATTCTGGGACGTCAAGTGGCAGACTCACTTTTTCATCAAGCATTTGTTGTACTCACAGAGGCAATAAATAAGACACACACTCAATGAATAAATCTGAGACCAATTTAGAAAAATAACATTTGCCTTTATATATGTTTTCAACCAAAGAACTTTGTTATAAGGTAAGCAAGTTTTTAAATAAAAATACTTTTCAGTTTCAAAAATCTACAGAGAGATTTTCAGAGTCTTAAACGTTAACCTATGGGAGGAAAACAAAAATGCAGTCTTGCAGGTAAGTACTCCACTTACAAATCCAGTCTTCAGGGTTTTAGGTCAACACCAGGCAAGGGTCACATTAGTACTAAGAGTGCACCCATAGCCGCACAGGGGCGGCTGGGTTCAGAGGTCAAATTAGGGATCGGATGCCCAATGTTAGCCAATGGAGACTGGGGATGAACGAAGATGTGCTGCTCACAGGGGAGTAAAGCGACGTAATGGGGTTGATCTCATGGGGTTAAGGTAAGCACAAAAGGGGCCACAAGGTAGCACCAACCCTACACCCTCAGCGGCATGGGCGCCTGGTGTAAAGAATTTACACACCCTTTCTGCCAATGTTAGTCATGTTGCTCCATAATTCTCAAAAAATTGTTCCAGAGTTACTCGCGTCCCAACATTCTTCAGAGGAAAAGGAGCGTTGAGGATTTTTGTTAATTGAACAAAAGAGCTGCAAATTAATGATTATTTTTCAGTTGATTTTGTGGGTGAAAATTAAGGAAAGCAAATCATGAGAGCTGAATTGATTTGGACAATCATGTGTCTAAAGATCTGCTGTTGTTCCCAAAAAAAAAACACAAGTGTTAAATCTCATTCGACAAGAACAAAAGCTACCTCTTTAGCCTTTGCCCAAGTAGTTCTGGTATTGTCAACGGGAATATTGTCCTGGTTATATACATCTATGAAGATTTCTTGCTTGGACTCACAGTTTATTTTCCAAGTGTTTTTCTAAAATTTTGTGGGCTACATGTTGTACCTCCTTTATCTCCTTCATAAACTCCTACTCTTAACGATACCGCTAGTCATTTGAAGATGAGGAATCAGTGGGAAGAATGTGTCTTTTCGAACACTTTTTGCGGTTGATACTTTATTGTCCAGCAGATTTCTCATACCCCACCTTCCTCTCCATTTCGCAAAGATCGAGTGACTGTATGCCACTCAAAGTTCTTCAGTTTCCTTTGAACGTTGTGCTATGTCCTGTGGTTTCATGTTCACACTCCTCTTTACTCTGTGAAGTGCCACAAATAGTCTGTAAATGACAGTAGTTTGTAGATTGAAGCCTTTTGTGGATCTGTCTCGTCATGTTTAGTAAAGTGTGCTAGGGCATTTGCTAAGGAGCGTTTTTTGTTTTGTACTTTTTGTAGACTAGGAGGATATATTTACCACATACATTGCTTCTGACGGTAAGCAAATTATTCTTTATAACCATTTACAACGACCATACAGAAGGCTTCAGTGAGAGCCAGATCACCTATGATGAATACTAGCTCCTAAGTATGTTCACGATGAAAACTTGAATCTTCCCACAGAGTCCAAGAACATTGTGATAGAATCAATGCACCCTTCCACAAAATCGTGTTGTGCATCCAAATGGAAGCATGTGATGCCTGAACATTGTAAGTGCAGGGTAGCCATAAGAGTATATGGTCTGGGAGTTTGTCAAACACAAACTCCACAGTTCCATAATGGCTACACTGAAATCTGGGAAGTTTGGTATCAAACCTCTCAGCACAATAAATGCACACTGATGACAGTGTGCAATTTATTGTAACATACACCCAGAGGGCATCTTAGAGATGCCCCCTGAATACCAATCCGACTTCTAGTGTAGGCTGACCAGTTTCTGCCAGCCTTACACACACCAGACATGTTGCTGGCCCACATGGGGAGAGTGCCTTTGTCACTTTGTGGCAAGGAACAAAGCCTGTGCTGGGTGGAGGTGCTTCACACCTCCCCATGCAGGAACTGTAACACCTGGCGGTGAGCCTCAAAGGCTCACCCCTTTTGTTACAGCGCCCCAGGGCATCCCAGCTAATGGAGACACCCGCTCCTCCGGTCACTGCCCCCACTTTTGGTAGCAAGGCTGGAGGAGATAATGAGAAAAACAAGGAGGAGTCACCCACCAGTCAGGACAGCCCCTAAGGTGTCCTGAGCTGAGGTGACCCCTGCCTTTAGAAATCCTCCATCTTAGTTTTGGAGGATTCCCCCAATAGGATTAGGAATGTGCCCCCCTCCCCTCAGGGAGGAGGCACAAAGAGGGTGTAGCCTTCTGGCACAGGGACCCTGTCTATGGCTTCCTTGGCCAAGAGAGCCATAACTTCCTTGCGGAAAAATGCCAGGTGATCCTCCATCATCCGATCGTAGGGTGGTGGCATGGAAGGAGGAGTAGTCTTGAAGGGGAAGGAGTAGCTCCTTCATTCTATTTGCAGACTCCACCTGTCTGATATGATGAACTTCCAGCGGGGCAGGTGATGTGACGAAGAGTCGAAAAAGAACAGATTGAGCTACACAAAAGAACTAACGTCAGCATGCCGGGGTAGCATCTATATAGGTCATGCGACAACATATTTGGCACACGCAATGCTGACGACGGGCGTGGAGCTGACCAACGCCACCTGACAGCGTGCAGGGGTACTGCTTGATTAAAATCTCCAGATCCAGACTGACGCCTGGGGGAAATTCTAAGGTAACAAATCCGCAACCTGAAGTCTCTGTCAGATGAGACCTTGCTCACCAGTGGATGTGTTGTGTGCCCAGTGAGAGACGAGGCACTGGAGTGCCCAGCAAGAACAGGAGCAGCCACTTACCAATAGAAGACCTGCACAAAACAAAGCTGACTGTGATATAAACATTGCATGTATTAATTGTAGGAATCCAATTTATATTGCCTTCTAAGATTATTGAATAAATCATCTTGACTAATTCTCAATTGTATTTTTAAATAAAGTCTTCCAAAGAGACATGATAAAAAAGTTGTCTATTACTGTGAAGTAATAATATTATTCAGCTTAACCTTCGTAAGTAAAAATTAATTCTCATTGTCATTTCAGTGAGTTGTCAGGTCATGTCTGCTTCTAAATGTTTATCGAATACAGTAAATGAGCTACAGTGAAACATGTGACAGTACGAGTCTGATGAGGTGGTGGTTTGAGAACTCCAAAGTGCGATTGCAGTGCTCTTTAGATATTCTGTTTATTCTTTGTCAGAGAACTTTGCTAAATATTAACCTAGGAAAGACGTAGGGCCTGATTTAGTTTGTGACAAATGGAATACTCTGTCACCAACACAACTGATATTCCATCTGCCATATTACGATCCCCATATGATAGAATGGGACCATAATATAGCAGATGGGATATCTGTCAAGTTTCTTACGTAGTATTCCCCTCTGCGGGTCTCCTTGGGGTCCTCTGGGGAGGGTCCAAAAACGCGAAAAACTCCAACTGCAGCTTCCACATGTTATCCTATAGACACAGACCCAGGGTTACAACTCTGCACAAGTGTGGCTGGGGAATCTTACCTACTTACCTTTGGGGTTTTAGTACTTCTCCAGCCCTAAGGGTCCTTGTGTCGAAGTGTGGGTTTGGAGTGATTTTTGCATTCCATTGTTTTGATATATGGTTTGGTCCCACCAAAGGGGCCCATGTTATTTTATGCCTTTACTTACCTGTTGCTAAGTATACTTTTGTATGTTCATTTCTCTGGTTAGGAGATATACCCAAGTTAGTTCTAGAGTGTGTGTTACAATAAATATGACCTATTTTTCTGCCACTATTGTGGTTCTTTCCTGTGTAGACATCGCTGTGTGGTATTTGCAACAGCTTTACACCCTCCTGGATAAGCCTTAGCTGCTCTCCATAGCTACCTTCACAAGAGCTCTGGTTATCTAGACCTGCCTACACTATCACTAAGGGTTGCCTGGACTCAGTACACAGTGCCTCACTTATAGGTGCACACCATATGCTGAGCCGGCCTCCTACAGTGCAAACCAGCCTTTGTCCTGCTCCAATAGGAACAGTCCATCTTGACCTGCCCTGACAGGAACACAAACAAAACCAAACTGGTTTCGACCTACTTCAGTCAGTGAATTAAATATTCCTATGAAACAGTAAGTATGGTCCATCGCCCACTGTGACACAGGATCAAACATATATCTCAATGCCAAAACCTAACAAGTCCAAAATTGTTCTGGGATGTTTCCTTCTGGAAGGGCCCTTGCCTACCAGTTTCAGCTGGACTCTTCCCATGAAGAGTGGTACAGTGAGTGATGCATGCATGTAACCACAATTATGGAAGGATTTGGAGTTGTGTTGTAGGCCAAGACCCCACATACAATGTGATGTGGGTTTGAAAGCAATGTTCGCAGAGACCGGCTGCAAGATGGCCACAGCATAGCGAGGCTCTGCAGGCTAGGAAGGATAATTTGCCAATTATCCGCTTCAACTTGGGGCATCAGTGCTGCACTGGAGGGTCCCCTGCACCTAAAGATGTGCTGCACAATTAAGGCTGACACCCTTGAGGGGTTGAGGCAGAACTCTATCTGCTGACCTGGGCTGGGTGGGGCCTGCTGTCCTTGCTCCCCCAACCATGCCCACCTCCTTGCAGCTGGACTTGGGCCATGTGGCACCGGTGCAATTGCCTGGAATGTCGGAGGTCGTTTGCACCGCGTGCCCAGCCTGAGATGGAATAGGTGGATTGATTGGGGCCCGGCATGGTCGGTAAGTTGAGCTCAGAACCATGCATGGAGCGCATGGGTCTACTGGGCCCGCTGTAGTTTTGCCTGGAAGAGCCACAGCCTCTCCCCATGACTCCCTCTCTGCCCCTCTTTCCGAGATCCTATTGTTTATTCTTTCTTTAGCCCAGCAGGGTTCTGCTTAGGCACCCTCAAAGGTTATTTGTTTGCTATTTCACCATTTCTAAGATTACCTGACCAACTCTTTGTTTAAGTCTCCTATAGTTTGTAGGTTCCTTAAGGGTCTTACCCACATGTTTCCTCCATCACCATTCATCATGCCCCAATGGGATTTGAATTTGGTTCTGACATTTCATATGTATGCTCCTTTAGAGCCTCTTCACAACTGTCCTCTCTGTTTTCTAACATTGAAAACAGCTTTCCTTGTGGCCATTACATCTGCCTGCAGGGTAAGTGTGCTGCAGGCATTGTCATCTAAGCCACCCAACCTTTCCATCTATCCTGACAAAGTGGTAATTCGCACCAGGGCTTCTTTTTTGCCAAAAGTGGTCATGCCCTTTCATGTAGACCAGTCCATCACCTTGTCCACTGTTTATGCACCCCTTCATCCTTCTAAGGAAGAGCAGAGACTCAACAGCCTGGCCCCAGAAAGAGTATTGACATTTTACCTTGATTGTACCAAAGAGTTCCAGGTGGATGATCAACTCTTTATTGGGAATGTGGGTGCAAAGAAAGGTCGGCCAGTGCAGAAGAGAATCATCTCTAGATGAGTTGTTCGGTTGTTTTTTGCATTAAAATGTGCTACACATTGACTAAAAAGCACCCCCAGGGGGTTTGCACGCTCACTCTACCAAAGCGACAGCTGCAACCAGTGTGTTAGCACACAGAGTTCCAGTCCTGAACATCTGTCAGGCAGCACCGTGAGCATCACTGCTCACGTTCACCAAACATTACTGTCTGGACAGTCACATCCGGAAGGACGGGTACTTTGCCCTTTCGGTCCTGCTGGACTTCCTAGTATGATCTTGATTCGCAGACCCTCTTCCAGGGATGGTATTGCTTGGGTATCTATTCTAAGGTAAGGAATCTGCAGCTTGATGTCTTTGTCAGATGAACAACTTACTTACCTTTGGTAACGCCGTATCTGGTAGAGACCTATTCGAGTTTCATATTCCTTACCGACCCATCCATCCTTCCTGCTCTATGAACTGATTTCTAGGGACAGGGACTTCCCTTTCAGGGCTTTAGTTTTAATGCACCAGTAGTCAGTGTTCTTCATGGCTTTGTGCTTCTGACATGGAAAGTCGTGAACAGAAACTGACGTCAGCACTCCAGGGTGACACCTATATAGGTCCCGCAACATCATATCTGACAAGCACAATGATGGACACAGAGCTGATCGACAGCACCTGACAGTGCACAGGGTTACTGCTGAAGAAAAATCTCTGGATCCAGAATGACGCCTGTGTTAAATTCGAAGGTCCGGGATCTGCAACTAGAATATGTCTGTACCAGATACGTCATTACCGAAGATAAGTAACTTGTTTTTCAGGGTCTAGACACAGGTTCACTGTGGGAAAACAGGACATGCCAGAACAAGCAAGGCAGGACTGCCCAGCTTGTTGGAGCCACTTAAAGGACATTTATCCAAAAAACACTGAACTGGTGGTATTGATAAGTAGTGTTTCCTTTTCTGCTTTAGCCCGAGAAGCTATGCCAGTTTGCACCAGGTCTGCAATGTGAAAAGCATTATTTAAATACTAAGGACCTCATTACGAGAGTGGCGGTCCAGGGACTGCCAGCCTTGCGGTGATGGTCAGACCACCAGCCTTGCGGTGAGGGTCAGACTGCCGCAACTGTGGTTGTCTGACTGCCACATTACAACCTTGGTGGGCAGATGTGCCAGGAAAATGGTTCCCGACTGGGGACGGTGGTCTGAGTTGTACTCTGCCAAGGTCGGGCCACCTGGCTGATAACTATGCTTTCCGCCAGCCTTTCCCTGGCAAGGACCCCGCCATAGAAAGGCTGACGGAAAGCCAATGTCAGGGGCCAGAGGTGTGCCCCTGCACTGCCCATGCATGCCTATGACATGGGCAGTGCAGGCGCCCCCCAGTCCAGCACCCTTGGAAAGCGCACTGTCTGCTCCGCCTGGCGGGAATGTTGTAATACTATGTTCCCGATGGACAGCCCTGCGGAAACATTGTAATACGAAGGGGGGGGGGGGAGGAACGCCATTGGTATGGCGTTGGCATCCTCCCTGCAAGTTTGGCGGCCGGCTCGTCTGCCCGCAAAATTTGCAGTGAGGGCCTTGGAGTGGTAGAGTAACTTGCTTGTGCACACCACTGTCATTTAAAATGTAGCTGTGTGAAGACTTGTATGCAAAACTTATCAGAATTGTTTTCATCCTCAAAAGGTGTAACATAGGGTCACCCTCAAGGACTTTATACCTTATTCGCATTTGTTAAGTGGTACTTCATTCGATATACCAGTAGATTTACATGTCTTTTCAGTCATTGCCTTGAATTTTATTTATATATATATATATTTTTTTTTTATTGCAGCAAAGAACGAACTGTACCTGAAATCCCCCGTCGCCCGAAGATTGTTCCATATCATGTTCAGGAACTCTCTAAAGAAGTCCTACAATTCCTCAGTAAGTCTTCAAAACGTCGGTTAAAAAAAGTAAAACACTTATTACATCCTCCCACAGTTCAAAAATCTTTTTGATTGCCATGTGACGGAAGGGGAACAACTTGCGGAATCAGCACCTCTGGAAGACCATTTACTGCTAGAGCCCATGCCGGACAAAGCCATTTCATTGACGTATAAAAAATTAATGAACAATTCCCCGAATTCACTGTGTACATTGAGGGAAGACTTGGCGTGTGACATAGGGCGACTGGAGGATGAAGACTGGGTAGAGGCAATTCAGATCCCAAGGGAGGTCACAGTAAGAGCCCGGTTCTGATTGATACAGCTCTGGATACTACATCGGGTATACTAGACTCACACACAATTACACCGATTGGGGCGATGTAGCTCTGTTCTGTGTTAGCAACTGTGGAGGGATGGGGTCCTTTTTTCACATCCTGAAGGGCTACCCCATAATTCAAGAGTACCGGCGAAAGGTGACGCACATTATGACTAGGGTTACCGGACACACTGTGTCGTTGGAACCCCGTGGGTTCGCCCACACAACGAGTGAGGAGGTGTGGCCCAGGCATAAGACAACCTGGTTAATGCTGGCAGCTGAGGTGGCAAAGAGGAACATAGTGGGGAATAAACTGCCCCACAGAAATCCAAGATTGGGAGAGGGACCTGGATTGGTGCTAACAAGCTGAGCAAGTAATCTATAAAAGTTGAGGCTGTCTTAGAAAATATAAAATCATTTAGAATTCATGGACAACTTACAGGAAAGGATGATGAGTGTTGAAGGGTGTGGTTGGGAGCCCAAGGGTCCTTAGCGACCCCCTAATTGCTTGAGATCAAGGGCGGGATGGGATGGAGTGTACTTTCCATACTTGTTAGACAACAGCAGAAATGATGATTGGTGCAGTGTTCTCTCTTTAAACTGTATTGACGTATTGGTTCATGATGATGTCAGTTCTGTGCACTGAGCAATTTATAAATAATGATGATGAAGATCTACATTTTGTAGTGGCTGTTGTATCTGGACTCCTTAATTCTTCACAAAAACGTACCCTTTGGTTGTCCTGTTGAACATATGCAGGCAGTCCCTCCTGCCAAAATAAATGTTAACAAAGCAGTGTAAAAAAATGTTTTACACTCAATTGATCAGAGGCTACAACACATTTGTTAATCTCCATTATTGTCTCAGCGTTATAAACTGGACTAACAGCGCTGAAACTCAGACCTCAGATTTGGCATTGATAACTAGCACTGGAGGATCAAGTCACTGGAGCTTTTCTAAAGATAATTTTGTTCATCTCAGCGTAAGCCTTTAATGGGATAGGGAGGAAGAGAATAGCTTGAAAGGAGAAAGTCCACCTCTGTATACTTTGCCTTACATTTTGGGACTTTTCAGGATTGTTTTAGCTTGGTTAAAGTATTTTGATTTGTGGTATCAGTTTTCTTCAAAAGAATATAAATGCATGCCATACCCATTGATTCAAAAGCATCATCCAAATGTAGTTTATTATTTGGCTGTAGAAGTGTTTTAACAATTTGAGATAATTCTCTGCAACACGTTCCTATTCACTATGCCCTTGCTAGATAAAATTTGTTTCAAAATACAATAAAAATGTAGATTGAAAGTTGCTATGATTTAGCAGGCCTTTGGTTATCACCTCAATGTTAGATGTTTCTGTTGCCGGCGATAGTTGAGCCTCCACTGTTGGAAGCCTTGTAGCCCCCTCCCTTTGAATGTAGAGGGGGACCATGAGCTAAGCTGGCAGGCTATCCACCAAAATCAAAATTAACCACTTGTGGGCTGATTTAAAGTTTGGCAGAGGGGTAACTGCATCACAAATGTGACAGATATCCTGTCTGCCTTGTTACAAGTGAATAATATCCTATGGCAATTGTATTAAGGTGGATAGACAATCTGTCACATTTACAACATTGGTTCAAGGAGTTAAATTCTCCATTATGGAGTATTTTATTCCCACCATACCGATGGTCCTCTGTCTGCTAAATTTTGAGATGTCTGATGGCCCAGTGAACATCTCTTGACCATCTTAGGAGCCTCTGTCACTTTGGTTCCTGTCACTGTAATAAAAATTTGACAGACAGCACCATCAAAATGAAGGTTCTGTCTGTTAAACTTTTACCATGTTTTTGTATTTTCATGTTTTTGTATTTTCAAATAACAAAATCCCAAATACGAAATTCGAATACAAAATTCGAAAATACAAATGTTAATGACCTCCACACCATGGAAGTTGCCTCACATGATGTGGGGTGTCATTTTGCAGTTCACCTCCCTGGCAGTGAAAGCTGGGCATTCGGCCACCCACTCGATATTGAGTGGGCAGTGGAATTGCTTAACCTCAGACAAGCTTTACTCAGTCGGGCCATCGGAGAAATATGTCAGCTGTGGAGACAGAGTAATCTCTGTCCCTGACTTGCTAAAATTCTGTCTAATTGTTAATGACAAGGCTTTTAGTTTGGTGGACAGGGTACCCCATCTCTATTGCGACAGGGTCCTCTCCACAAAACTCTAAATCAGCCTCTCCCTTTCTAAACACCAACCTTTACATTGTATTTAGACAGCAGGAGCAGGATTGAGACTTGCTTCCACAGGTTGAACTAATTGCAGGCTGACCAGTTGATAATCTTCAAGAGTTGCATGGATTGCGGTGACATGGTTAATTTTAGGATCTACTTTTCTGATGGCCATTGCATCTTGCAGTACTGAGGGATGATAGACAGATTTGTCTTGGTCGAAAGTCTGTTGTGCATAAGATTGGTGTTTGAAGTGATAGAAAAGGGCCATTGGTTTAGTTAGTCATTTATGGAAGGGTTAAAGGGTGATCCCTATCCCCAAAGGGATATCCTGCTGCTAAAACTTATCTTAACCAGTTCCAGTCCAGGACCTAAAGTGGATACAATCAGTTTTCTAGCTTCTTTTGAAAAGTGAACAAATCTGACATTGGAAGTATATTCTGAGGAAGATTATTCCAGTGGGTTGCTGCTAAGAAATTAAGAGTGTCCCCCCCATTTTAGATTTCTTAATTCTTCTACAAGATATTGAAGCTTGGTTGGCTGAATGAAGATTCAGTATAGGCTTGTGAAAAGTAACTCTGATCTGATAGAGACTTCTAGCTGCAGCTTCCTTACCTTAAAATTCCCTGGTGTCCGCTTCGAATCTGGAATTTTTTCTGAGCAGTACCCTGCGCGCACTGTCGGGCGTCGTCGTTCGGATCCGCGTGCGTTGACCAGCTCCGCATGCGTCGTCAGTGTTGGTGCCGTCTATGATGTCACGGATGTCTATATAGACGCTGTCTCGGCGCGCGTACGTCAGTTCTTTTCCTTCTGCACCAGTTAAAGCGCGGTTCCGGAAACAGCTACCCTTCGATAGTTTGTCGAGGCTTTTTTGACTGTTTGAAGTCATGTCTTCGAGAAAGACAGGGTTCAAGCCGTGTTGGGTGTGTCATCGTACCATATCGGTGACAGACCCACACCGTGTTTGTCTTTGGTGTCTGGAGAGGGACCACGATTCCACCTCGTGCTCCGACTGTCTGGCCATGGCTCTGAAGGCCTTGAGGGAAAGATCCTTCAAGCTTCTTGCGGCCCGGCATTCGTCCTCGGTCGGCGCGACTCAGCGGATGTCACGGTCCTGCAGTAGGAGGAGGTCGTGGCCACGCTCCTGGAGCCCCAAGTCCTTTTCCTCGCATTCAAGGTCATCTGAAGGTAAGAGGCACAAGAAGAAGTCCAAGCGGACTTCATCTTCGCCACGCCCGTCGGCCGACAAGGCATCTGTGGAACATCGACGTTCTGAGAGCGGTTCTGTGGAGCCGTTGCCAGGGCCGACTTCGCGTCTTCCCCCCTTTCCGGGGACCGGATCGACCCCCGCTCAGATAAAATAATTTTACGAGGCCATGCATCTCGTTTTTGAGCAGGCTGCACCCGTGGAGGGGTCTTTGGGCCCCACAGGGTCAGCAGGGGGCCCCTTTGGATTTGACGCCGGCGGCTTAGGCCTCTGTGCCGTTGGGGACCCCAGGATCCAATATCGGATCCGGACTGGCGCCGGTCTCACACAGTCGATCTCCTTCGGCGCCGGTTCCGATGTCGACGATTCCGCTACCGGTGCCCACCGGTGGTAGCCCCATCCTTATTACGGATGATCCAGAGCAATGTCGTACGACTTCGACGGAGCCACTTCGGCCCAGATCATTGTCTGAGCATTATTAAGATCAGCCAGCCGCAGGAGAGGAATAGGAGGGGTCTGAGAACCCCTTAGAATGTGGTTTGCAACAGGACTGGTATGAGGATCTAGGGGAGGCCAGTGGACTGGACACACCTCCAGATACTGGTATGCTCTCTCCTCCTAATGTGGTTTCGGAGGAGGGGGCTTCATTTGCTATGGTGGTGCATGAGGCAGCTGAGGTCTTGGACCTAGATTTGTCTACACTGCTAGTCAGGACAGATATCCTGTCAGAAGTGCTTCGACCGGGGGTGACATCAGAGCCGATGTTGCCCTTCAATGAGGCTCTTACAGATGTCCTTCTGGGTACATGGTCCAAACCCAGCACAGGGGCTCCTGTGAATAGGACGGTCGGCCGCCGCCATAGACCCGCTCCGAGCGACCCTAGTTTCCTGACTCAACACCCCACTCCTGAGAGCGTGGTTGTCCAAGCCTCTACTACCCGTGGTGCCTTCACTTCCGCTCCCCCGGATAGGGAATCCAAGAGGCTGGACCAGCTCGGGAAGCAGATGTTTTCTTCCACCAGCCTGGCATTGAGGTCCGTAAACACCTCTTGCCTATTGGGCTGTTATTACCATACTTTATGGGATACGGTGGCACAGGTGCTGCCCCAGGTCCCAGAGGGCGTACGGGACCCACTCACCCAGGCTGTCAAGGATGGGAGAGATGCAGCCAAGTTTACGATCCGGTGTGGTTTGGACACGACCGACTCGCTGGGCAGAGCGATTTCATCGTCAGTGGTCCTACATCGCCACTCCTGGCTGCATTCAACTGGTTTTTCAGGGGAAGGCCAGTCCAACTTGATGGACATGCCCTTTGATGGCTCCCGCTTTTTTGGCAAAAAGGCAGACTCCGCCCTTGAGAGGTTCAAGGATTCTCGAGCTACAGCCAGATCCTTGGGCCTTTCCGCGCCAGTACGACAGCAGTCTGTCTTTTGTCCCTTTCAAGGCTTCAGAAGGGGTTTGGTACCACGCCAGCCACAGTATAGCCACCGTCCTCAGGCTTCACAACATCCCAGAAGAGGACGTGGTCGTGGTACCATCCACTGCTTCCAAGCCCTCCTAGTGTGGTTCTGCAGGATCACGTCCATCCAGCTGGAGGGAGGATTAATTTTCATCTCCCTCACTGCCTTTTCATCACAACAGACAAGTGGGTCCTGCAGATCATACAGAAGGGCTACTCCCTTCCCTTCCAGTCTTTCCCTCCCTCTGTCCCTCCGACAAAGGAATGGCTGATGGAGGACCATCTGGTTTTGCTCTGCAAGGAAGTTACGGCTCTCTTGGCCAAGGAAGCCATAGAAAGAGTCCCGATATCAGAAGTAGGCAGTGGTTGTTATTCTTGCTACTTTCTGATTCCCAAAAAGAACAAAGGCCTTCGTCCTATCTTGGATTTAAGGGACGCCAATCTCTTCCTCAAGAAGGAGAAATTCAAGATGCTTACTCTTGCTCAGGTTTTGTCTGCCCTAGACCAAGGAGACTGGATGGTAGCGTTGGATTTGCAGGATGCGTATTTCCACATTCCTATCTTGCCAGCCCACAAGCGTTACATGTGGTAGGCCAGGAGCACTTTCAGTTTACCGTGCTTCATTTCAGTCTCACCAGTGCCCATCAGGTGTTCTCAAAAGTGACAGCGGTGGTGGCAGCTCATCTGCGCAGTTCAGGGATTTCAGTCTTCCCCTACCTAGACGACTGGCTGCTGAAGGCTTCTATGCCCCAGGCTCTCGTCACCCACCTCCAGACGGCGGACCTCCTGCATTCGCTGGGGTTCACTATAAATGTGCCGAAGTCACACCTGACTCCCTCACAGAAGCTCACTTTCATCGGAGCTGTTCTGGACACAGTGCAGTATCGGGCTTATCCTCCCGAACAGCGGGTCCAGGATATTCAGGTCATGATACCGATGTTTCAGCCTCTATCCTGGATTTCGGTGAGACAGACTCTGAAGCTGCTGGGACTCATGGCTTCTTGCATCCTATTGGTCAAGCATGCCAAATGGTGCATGAGGGCTATGCAGGGGGACCTGAAGTTCCAATGGGCACAGCATCAGGGAAATCTTACCGACGTGATTCAGATCTTGGAGGGGACTGCAAAGGATCTGCAGTGATGGTTAGTGAACTGCGATTGGGTCAAAGGTGCAGACTCCTCTCCCTTCCCCAACCAGATCTCACAGTAGTGACAGATGTGTCACTTCTGGGATGGGGCGGCCATCTGGGAGAGGTGGAGATCAGAGGTCACTGGTCTCCGGCGGAATCTGGGCTCCACATCAACTTGCTGGAGCTTTGGGCTATCCGATTAGCATTAAAAGCATTTCTTCCTGTTGTGAAAGGGAACGTGGTGCAGGTGTTCACAGACAACACTACCGCAATGTGGTACTGCAACAAGCAGGGCGGTGTGGGGTCGTGGACCCTTTGTCAAGAGGCTTTACGTCTCTGGACATGGCTGGAACATCAGGGCACGACCCTTGTGGTTCAATAAGGCAGGTTCTCTGAACGCCAGGGCGGACGAGCTCAGCTGAAAATGCTTAGAGGATCACACATGGTGTCTCCATCCGGAGGTGGCGCAAGGACTCTTTCAGCAATGGGGAGAGTCTTGGCTAGATCTGTTCGCCTCCGTAGAGAATGCACAATGTCGGCAGTTTTGCGCGTTGGAGTTTAGAAGGGGGCTATTGCTAGGCAATGCTTTTCGTCGCGAGTGTAGTTCAGGCATCCTGTACGGCTTTCTGCCTATACCACTTCTGCCCAGAGTTCTGAAGAAAATCAAGAACAACCGGGCCCAGGTAATTCTAGTGGCTCCAGATTGGGCACGGAGAGTTTGGTATCCAGAGCTTCGCAAAATGAGCATCGGTCCTCCGGTCAGGCTGCCTCTTCGGGAGGATCTTCTGTTGCAGCAGCAGGGGAAGGTTCTCCAGCCGAACCTGTCAACTCTGCGCCTTCATGCATGGAAATTGAGCGGCGACAGTTGATAGTTTATGACCTCCCTCCGGAGGTGTGTGATGTCATTCTCGCAGCCAGGCGTCCCTCTAATAAGTCGATCTACGCCTGCCGTTGGAAACTGTAGGAAGTTGGCTCTGTATATACTATTTCAAAGTAAGAAATAGTGCGCACAGAGTCCAAGGGTTCCCCTTAGAGGTAAGATAGTGGCAAAATTAGATAATACTAATGCTCTATTTTGTGGTAGTGTGGTCGAGCAGTAGGCTTATCAGAGGAGTAGTGTTAAGCATTTGTTGTACACACAGGCAATAAATGAGGAACACACACTCAAAGACTGATTCCAGGCCAATAGGTTTTTATATAGAAAAATATATTTTCTTGGTTTATTTTAAAAACCACAGGTTCAAGAGTTACAAGTAATACTTCAAATGAAAGGTATTTCACCCAGGTATTCTAGGAACTTTGAATAATCACAATAGCATGTACAGTTTTGACAACAATGGCAATAAGCTATTTTAAAAGTGGACACTGCAAAAATCAACAGTTCCTGGGGGAGGTAAGTAATTGTTAAGTTCATAAGTAAGTAAAACACTTACAGGGTTCAAAGTTGGGTCCAAGGTAGCCCACTGTTGGGGGTTCAAGGCAACCCCAAAGTTAACACACCAGCAGCTCAGGGCCGGTCAGGTGCAGAGGTCAAAGAGGTGCCCAAAACACATAGGCTTCAATGGAGAACAGGGGTGCTCCGGTTCCAGTCTGCCAGCAGGTAAGTACCCGCGTCCTCGGAGGGCAGACCAAGGGGGCTTTGTAGGGCACCGGGGGGACACACAAGCAGGCACAGGGGCGGCCGGGTGTCGGGTTTTGTATAGAAAGCAATGGGGGGACACTGGGGTCTCTTCAGCGATGCAGGCAGTCACGGGGGGTTTCTCGGGGTAGCCACCACCTGGGCTAGGCAGAGGGTCGCCTGGTGGCTGCGGGTGCAGTGTTGGTTCCAGGCGTCGGGTCCCTTGTTACAGGCAGTCGCAGTCAGGGGGAGCCTCTGGATTTCCTCTGCAGGTTTCGGTGTGGGGGCTCAGGGGGGTCATCTCTGGTTGCTCACGGGCTCGCAGTCACCGGGTAGTCCTCCATGAAGTGTTGGTTTTTCGCAGGTCGAGCCGGAGGCTTCGGGTGCAGAGTGGAAAGTCTCACGCTTCCGCCGGGAAACGTGTGGTCTTTAAAGTTGTTTGTTTGTTGCAAGAAAATTGCAGTTTGGTGAACAGGGCCGCTGTTCTTCTGGAGTTTCTTGGTCCTTGGTTGCAGGGCAGTCCTCTGAGGCTTCAGAGGTCTCTGGTCCCTGTTGGATGCGTCGCTGTTGCAGTTTATTTCGAAGTGGGGAGACAGGTCGCTAGGGCTGGGGCCAAAGCAGTTGTTGTCTCCGTCTTCACTGCAGGGCTTCAGGTCAGCAGTCCTTATTCTTGTTAAGGTTGCAGGAATCTAGTTTCCTAGGTTCTTGGGGCCCCTATATACTGAATTTAGGGGTGTGTTTAGGTCTGGGAGGGCAGTAGCCAATGGCTACTGTCCTTGAGGGTGGATACACCCTCTTTGTGCCTCATCCCTGTGGGGAGGGTGGCACATCCCTAATTCTATTGGGGGGATCCTCCTTCTACAAGATGGAGGATTTCTAAAAGTAGGGATCACCTCAGCTCAGGACACCTTAGGGGCTGTCCTGACTGGTGGGTGACTCCTCCTTGTTTTCCTCATTATCTCCTCCAGCCTTGTCGCCAAAAGTGGGGCCAGTGGCCGGAGGGGCGGGCATCTCCACTAGCTGGGATGCTCTGTGGAGCTGTAACAAAGGGGGTGAGCCTTTGAGGCTCACCGACAGGTGTTACAGTTCCTGCAGGGGGAGGTGAGAAGCACCTCCACCGAGTACAGGCTTTGTTCCTGGCCACAGAGTGACAGAGGCACTCTCACCATGTGGCCAGCAACATGTCTGGTGTGTGGCAGGCTGGCCGAAACTGGTCAGCCTACACTAGAAGTCGGGTAGGTATTCAGGGGGCATCTCTAAGATGCCCTCTGGGTGTATGTTACAATAAATTGCACACTGGCTCCACCCAGTACAGGCTTTATTCCTGGCCACAGAGTGAAAAAGGCACTCTCCCCATGTGGCCAGCAACATGTCTGGTGTGTGACAGGCTGGGAAAAACTAGTCAGCCCACACTGGAAGTCGGCTATGTTTTCAGGGGGCATCTCTAAGATGCCATCTGGGTGTATTTTACAATAAATTGCACACTGGCATCAGTGTGCATTTATTGTGCTGAGAAGTTTGATACCAAACTTCCCAGTTCTCAGTGCAGCCATTATGGTGCTGTGGAGTTCATGTTTGACAGACTCCCAGACCATATACTCTTATGGCTACCCTGCACTTACAATGTCTAAGGTTTTGCCTAGACACTGTAGGGGCATAGTGCTCATGCACATATGCCCTCGCCTGTGCATAGTGCACCCTGCCTTCGGGCTGTAAGGCCTGCTAGAGGGGTGACTTACCTATGCCACAGGCAGTGTGAGGTTGTCATGGCACTCTGAGGGGAGTGCCATGTCGACTTAGTCATTTTCTCCCCACCAGCACACACAAGCTGGCAAGCAGTGTGCATGTGCTGAGTGAGGGGTCTCTAGGTTGGCATAAGACCTGCTGCATCCCTTAGAGACCTTCCCTGGCCTCAGGGCCCTTGGTATCAGGGGTACCAGTTACAAGGGACTTACCTGGGTGCCAGGGGTGTGCCAATTGTGGAGACAAAGTTACAGTTTAGGGAAAGAACGCTGGTGCTGGGGCCTGGTTAGCAGGGTCCCAGCATATTTTCAAGTCATAACTTAGCATCAGCAAAGGCAAAAGGTCAGGGGGTAACCATGCCAAGGAGCCATTTTTTTACAATGCCCAATTGGCTGCAGCAGCAGGCGGGAGCACTGATGCCCTGCTAGCTCCAGGAAAAGTTACGGCTGAGACTGGACCTCTGGAGTGACCACTTGGTGTAGGGGAGTGGAACTTGCTGCCCCTGCGAAGTTCTCCTCCTGAGTCTGTGGGGTGGGGGGGAGGTCCCCATAACTGCAGTGGGGCGGAAGTTGAAGGGCCCCTCCAGGACTGCGCTACGAATTTGCACTCTGAGGAGGATTGCATTGGATGGTTGGGGTGGTCCCGGACTGGGGCTAACGTAGGTGGCAAGAGGCCGCCTCGCCGGCTGCCCCACCGGGGATCTCTCATGAAGGCTGAGAGTCTGCCAGTGGAGCCCTCCGATGGGAAAATAATTTCTCAAACAGCAAGTGCAGAGACCATTCAGCCCCGACAGTGCTCGGGGGGAGAGGGAGTCGACCCCAGACCAGGCTGTGCAGCCTCCCCCAGTGCAAGCTACTCTCCATAAGTTTCTGGAAGTGATTGAAAACTCCAAAAATGCCCTTAGAGAAGAGATCGGGAAAGTGGCGGCAGAGCTGAGCTACCTGCGGGCAGACCACTGAAACCTAGTGGACAGGGTAAAAACTACTTAGGAAGAGGTGACGAGTCTGAGAACCCTATAGCGATCCCTTGAGACGCAGATAGCCCACCTTGCGGACAGTGTGCAGAGGCTAGAATACCAAGCGGAGGATGCTGAGGGCCGCAGCCGCCGCAATAACGTCTGTTTAGTGGGGCTACCAGAAGGGGCCGAGGGTGCGGACATGGTGGCCTTCCTAGAACCCTGGATGAAGTCCATTATTGGCGATCAACAGCTTACTGCCTTTTTCCCATTGGAGAGTGTGCACAGGGTGCCCCTTAGGCCCCCGGCGCCACGAAGGCCTCCCAGGCCAGTGGTGGCAAAATTGCTTCACTACAGAGACTGAGACATTCTGTTACAGAGAGCAAGGGAGGTGGACCCCTTTATGTTCCCTGATTACACAGCAGCAGTACAGTCAAAGCGGCCTTCCTACCTGACAGTAAAGAAAGCATTGCGGGAGGAGGGGATACGTTATGCACTGCTCTTCCCCTCTAAGCTGAAGATAATGGGGGACGGTAAGCACTTTTGCCAAACGCGGGAGGAAGCATGGGAATGGCTAGAGTCCCAGAAAGGTGGCAAACTTGAATATGCTGAGGATGCTCATGGGGCACCTGGCCGTCGGCAGAAGAGGCACTGCTCTAAGGACGTACCTGCCGTTGACCGCCTGAGATGACCCATGCAAATTGAAGTAACCCAGAAACAGCGAGTGACAATTCAGACAGTGGCATCAGTGATGGAGTCGCTGGCCTCAGACAGAGATAGGGTCTACTCATCTGCCATCCGCGAAACAGAGGACACCTCTGACCTCGAATCTGTTGACAGTGTGAACACTGGGCTTCCCCGGTTGACACACCAGATGGCGAAAGACTTAATCTGATACATTTTGGGGCTCCTTCCTCGGACTGCTGACAGTGTGCATTTATTGTGCTTAGAAGTGTAATACCAAACCTCCCAGTTTTCAGTGTAGCCATTATGGAATTGTGGAGTTTGTGTTTGACAAACTCCCAGAGCATATACTCTTATGGCTACCCTGCACTTACAATGTCTAAGGTTATGCTTAGACACTGTAGGGGGATAATGCTCATGCACATATGCCCTCACCTGTGGTATGGTGCACCCTGCCGTGGGGTTGTAAGGCCTGCTAGAGGGGTGACTTACCTATGCCACAGTTTGGCATGGCACTCTGAGGGGAGTGCCATGTCGACTTAGTCATTTTCTCCCCACCAGCACACACAAGTTGTGAGGCAGTGTGCATGTGCTGAGAGAGGTGTCCCCCAGGTGGCATAAGACATGCTGCAGCCCTTAGAGACCTTCCATGGCATCAGGGCCCATGGTACCAAGGGTACCATTTCCAAGGGACTTATCTGAGTGCCAGGTCTGTGCCAATTGTAGAAGCAAAGGTACAGTTTAGGGAAAGAACACCACTGCTGGGGCCTGGTTAGCAGGGTCCCAGCAAAAGGCAAAAAGTCAGGGGGTAACCATGCCAAGGAGGCATTTCCTTACAGCTGGGTACTGATGGACTCCCACCAGTGTTCTATCAGAGGTTTGCCAAGATACTGATACCCTGGATGGTAGAGCTATACACGGAGGCTTATGAGAGGGGCAAATTACCACCATTGACTAGGTGGCCCTAGTGATTCCGCTTCCCATGGGTAAGCCGACGGGCATGACAGTGGCTGATTAATCCCCTTTCCCACCTGTTTATGCTCAACACTGACATCAAGACACTAGCAACTAGGTTGCTCCCACACATGCAGACCCTCATCCACACTGACCAGAATGGGTTTAATGCACGTGCTGCACGTCACATAACTTACGGAGACTCTACTCTCTCCTTTACGAAGACACACATTTGGGGCCGACATCTATGATAGTGTCGATGGACCTTGAGAAGGCCACAGTGCGGTGGGACTATCTAGAGCTGGTGTTGCTGCAGATGGGGCTGGTACAGCGATGGGTGTGATGGATTGATCTGCTGTACGCTCGGTCTACGGCGAGAGTGAAGACGGGCGCACAATCCCAAGCAGCTATGAGATTTGTAGAGGAACCAGACAAGGCTGGTCCCTTTTGCCCCTATTATTTGCCCTTGCGATCGAGCCCCTGGCGGCGAGTCTCGGAGCAAAGGCCGGAGAATAGGGAGTGATCAAACGAGGAACACAGCACATCATCTCTCTATGCGGATGATCTCCACATTTATTTACAGGATGGGAACTCTGTGCTCCCGCGGTACTGCGGATGCTGGAGGATTTTGGCCGCCTCTCGGGCCTGCACCTTAATCGGCGCAAGACTTGTGTATTTCCTATGGTGGCAGGGGCGCCACACCCGCTCTCCTGCCCTGCAGATGTCCAATGGGCCCCCCATACTTTTAAATTCCTGGGTATCCAGATCTATTATGATCTGAAGGTCCTGTGTTAAGGCAATCTGGGAGGTGCATACAGGGCTCTGAAGACGGCGGTAGCCTTTTGGTGTTCGCTAAAACTCCCCATAATGGCTCGGATAGCCGTGTCCAAAATGGTCATGCTCCCAAGGCTTCTTTACTACTTCACCAACTTGCCTTTGCTTATCTCTGAGGCCTGGTTTCGCACTCTGAATGGGCTCCTTCCGGAGAGTGACAATGCTCCGCTTGACACCGGAAGTTGGGAGGGGGGATTGTGGGGGGGAGGGGGGGACTCTGAGTGCCGGACTACGAACTGTACCTAGCTCCAATGGCTGGTGAGATGGCTCCATGGACTGGACTCATCTGTGATCCACCTTGACGGAGCTTGTATTTGAGAGGCAGTTTTGCTGGCTGGCCTACTACGAGGGAGACACCCCCCAAAACCTCGACGTGCCCCCCCCCCCCGATTGAAGCTGTTGGTGGCACTGGCGGCCTGGCGCAGAGCCCTCCGGCAAACGCGCACGACAAGGCCATATTCCCCTGCCCCCCCCGCTTGTAGGACTCCTGCGTGGTGACCCTTGCAGTTCCTTTACTGCGCGACAGCTACAACACTGGACAGAGGCTGGGATAGTGACATGGGGTACCTGTTCCAGGCGGGGATGCTGATCCTGTTTGGTGACTTAACAGACCAGACAGACCGACTGGACGGTCAATTCTTAACCTATGAGGCTATTATACGATCCATCAGGGTCTTGGGGGGAAGGGTGCGAGGAGCCCGCAACAACTGCACTCTTGCAGGCTGTGATGACACTGGGAGGAGGTTCCCACCTGGTGTCATGGTTCTACAGAGCCCTGAACGGGATGGTGGTCCACTCTTTGGGAGGACTGAGGGGTAGGTGGGACACAGACCTAGGGAGACAGATGACGGATGCTGAGTGGTCTCAGATCTTGGCCTACCCCTACAAAATCTCTTGCAACACCCGCCTGAAGTATATACAGTATAATTACGTACATAGGACATACCTTACCCCTCACAGAATCAACTGGATATACGGCACGACGTCAGGGGCATGCCCCCAGTGTAAACTGGGCGATGCTGACTTGGGGTTGCCTTCTGGAGAGAGATGATTGATCACCTCAATCACATGCTGGACAGGCAGATATACTATGGCCTATCTGTCTGCTTACTGGGAATCTTTGATAGGCCTCTCCCAAAAAAGGTGGGGAACAGATTTATTGACCTGGCGCTCGGGCTGGCACGTAGGAGAGTGGCGATGGCCTGGAAGTCTACTATGGGGCCCAGACTGAGTACTTGGTTGGCTGATGTCACAAGCTGGGCTAGGGCAGTTTTATTGGGTTCAGAGATCCATACTCCCCTGCCCAGAACTCGTCAATATTCCCACTTAGAACCGGACACCTACTCCGCACAATATGATGGTGTGGCTAATGATGGAGGCGAGCACGATAATGACCACTATGATGATGGCAATCTTTTCAATGACCTCCAAGAGGCCAGTGGTCTGTACAATTCCCAAGACACAGGCTGCACAGTACACTCAGATGTCCTGTTACATCTGACCACACCATAGAGCCTAGTGGCCCAAGCATCCACTAGTTGTTTGAATCCCAGTGCATTCCCTACCACTGCCCCTGGCAGGAAATCTAAGGAGGTGCTGCGTACCTGGCAGTGTCTAAACTATCAGGGCATCTCCCTGATTGCTAAGCATCTGGCAAGATCTTTGGGAAAACCCTAGCTCGATATTGTTCACCCCAAACCATTACACTTTGGAGTCATACTAACATCTGGCGGTCTGTTAATGATGTGGGCAGATCTTCAGTTTTGTGGAGAGGATACTCTGTTGCTGTTGCCGCAGAGTACACTCTCCGCCAAACCCTGAATAAGCCACTCAATTTCTAAACACCAGCTTCCATCAGTATTTTGGTTCAGGACTCCTGTATACCTTTCTGCCCCTCCCTCTCCTTCCCAGAGTTCAGTGTGCTGAAAAAGAGCAAAAGAGTCCAAGTCATCTTATTGGCTCCAGACTGGGCGAGGAGATTGCTGTACCCCCAACCTCTGGCCACAAGCAAGTGTCCTCCAATATGGCTACCCTTTCGGAAGGACCTCCTGTCGCAGCAGCATGGCAGTGTCTCACACCCAACCCTGCACTTACATGCATGGAGATTGAATGGCAACAGTTAATGTCCTGAACTTCCCGCCTAAAGTGATCAGTGTGATCCTACCTGCCAGGTGTCCATCTACTATATCTGTTTAACCCCTTCGCTGCCAGGCCTTTTCCCCCTCCTGTGCCAGGCCTTTTTTTGCCTATTTGGGGCAGTTCGCGCTTAGGCCCGCATAACTTTTTGTCCACATAAGCTAACCAAGCCAAATTTGCGTCCTTTTTTTCCAACATCCTAGGGATTCTGGAGGTACCCAGACTTTGTGGGTTCCCCTGAAAGAGGCCAAGAAATTGGCCAAAATACAGGGAAAATTTAGTTTTTTTCAAAAAAATTGGAAAAAGTGGCTGCAGAAGAAGGCTTGTGGTTTTTCCCCTGAAAATTGCATCAACAAAGGGTTTGCGGTGCTAAACTCCTCAGCTTCCCAGCTTTCAGGAACAGGCAGACTTGAATCAGAAACCCCAATTTTTCAACACAATTTTGGCATTTTTCTGGGACATACCCCATTTTTGCAATTTTTTGTGCTTTCAGCCTCCTTCCAGTCAGTGACAGAAATGGGCATGAAACCAATGCTGGATCCCAGAAACCTAAACATTTCTGAAACGTAGACAAAATTCTGAATTCAGCAAGGGGTCATTTGTGTAGATCCTACAAGGGTTTCCTACAGAAAATAACAACTGAAAAAGAAAAATATTGAAATTGAAGTGAAAAAAACATAAATGTTTCTCTACGTTTTACTCTGTAACTTTTCCCTGCAATGTCAGATTATCGAAAGCAATATACCGTTACGTCTGCTGGACTCCTCTGGTTGCGGGGATATATAGGGCTTGTAGGTTCATCAAGAACCCGAGGAACCCAGAGCCAATAAATGAGCTGCACCCTGACGTGCATTTTCATTCTATACCGGATATACAGCAATTCATTTGCTGAAATATAAAGAGTAAAAAATTGCTATCAAGAAAACCTTTGTATTTCCAAAAAGGGCACAAGATAAGGTGTTGAGGAGCAGTGGTTATTTGCACATCTCTGAATTCCGGGGTGGCCATACTAGCATGTGAATTACAGGGCATTTCTCAAATAGATGTCTTTTTTACACACTCTCCTATATTTGGAAGGAAAAAATGTAGAGAAAGACAAGGGGCAATAACACTTGTTTTGCTAATCTATGTTCCCCCAAGTCTCCCGATAAAAATGATACCTCACTTGTGTGGGTAGGCCTAGCGCCCGCAACAGGAAACGCCCCAAAGTTCAACGTGGACACATCCAAATTTTTGGAAGAAAACAGAGGTGTTTTTTGTGAAGTGCCTGCCTGTAGATTTTGGCCTCTAGCTCAGCCGGCACCTAGGGAAACCTACCAAACCTGTGCATTTCTGAAAACTAGAGACCTAGGGGAATCCAAGGAGGGGTGACTTGCGGGGCTCGGACCAGGTTCTGTTACCCAGAATCCTTTGCAAACCTCAAAATTTGGCTAAAAAAACACATGTTCCTCACATTTCTGTGGCAGAAAGTTCTGGAATCTGAGAGAAGCCACAAATTTCCTTCCACCCAGCGTTCCCCCAAGTCTCCCGATAAAAATGATACCTCACTTGTGTGGGTAGGCCTAGCGCCAGCGACAGGAAAGGCCCCAAAGCGCAACGTGGACACATCCAAATTTTTGGAAGACAACAGAGGTGTTTTTTGTGAAGTGCCTACCTGTAGATTTTGGCCTCTAGCTCAGCCAGCACCTAGGGAAACCTACCAAACCTGTGCATTTCTGAAAACTAGAGACCTAGGGGAATCCAAGGAGGGGTGACTTGCGGGGCTCGGACCAGGTTCTGTTACCCAGAATCCTTTGCAAACCTCAAAATTTGGCTAAAAAAACACATGTTCCTCACATTTCTGTGGCAGAAAGTTCTGGAATCTGAGAGGAGCCACAAATTTCCTTCCACCCAGTGTTCCCCCAAGTCTCCCGATAAAAATGATACCTCACTTGTGTGGGTAGGCCTAGCGCCCGCTACAGGAAACGCCCCAAAGCGCACCGTGGACACATCCAAATTTTTGGAAGAAAACAGAGGTGTTTTTTGCGAAGTGCCTACCTGTAGATTTTGGCCTCTAGCTCAGCCGGCACCTAGGGAAACCTACCAAACCTGTGCATTTCTGAAAACTAGAGACCTAGGGGAATCCAAGGAGGGGTGACTTGCGGGGCTCGGACCAGATTCTGTTACCCAGAATCCTTTGCAAACCTCAAAATTTGGCTAAAAAAACACATGTTCCTCACATTTCTGTGGCAGAAAGTTCTGGAATCTGAGAGGAGCCACAAATTTCCTTCCACCCAGCGTTCCCCCAAGTCTCCCGATAAAAATGATACCTCACTTGTGTGGGTAGGCCTAGCGCCCGCGACAGGAAATGGCCCAAAACACAACCTGGACACATCACATTTTTTCATAGAAAACAGGGCCTACCTGTGGATTTTCAATCAATCAATCAATCAATCAATCACGATATTTATAAAGCGCGCTATGTACCCGTCAGGGTTTCGAGGCGCTGGGGGGAAGGGGGGGGGTGGAGGTGTGCTGCAGTTAGCGGTCGAAGAGCCAGGTTTTGAGGAGTCTCCTGAAGGTGAGGAGGTCCTGGGTCTGGCGTAGAGATGTGGGGAGAGAGTTCCAGGACTTGGCGGCGAGGAAGGAGAAGGGTCTGCCGCCGCAGGTCTTGCGCTGGATTCGGGGGACGACGGCGAGGGCGAGGTTGGCGGATCGAAGTTGACGTGTAGGAGCGTAGAAATTGAGTCTGGAGTTGAGGTAGGAGGGTCCGGCGTTGTGAAATGCCTTGTGAGCGTGGGTGAGGAGTTTAAAGGTGATCCTCTTCTCCACCGGGAGCCAGTGGAGTTCCCTCAGGTGAGGGGAGATGTGACATCGGCGGGGTATGTCGAGGATCAGTCGGGCGGAGGCATTTTGGATACGCTGGAGTCGTTTGATGTCTTTGGTTGGGATGCCTGTGTAGAGTGCGTTGCCGTAGTCAAGTCTGCTGCTGACGAGGGCTTGGGTCACCATCTTTCTGGTCTCTGTTGGAATCCACTTGAAGATTCTGCGGAGCATGCGGAGGGTGTTGAAACAGGAGGAGGAGACGGTGCTGACCTGTTTGGACATGGTGAGTGCAGAGTCCAGGATGAAGCCGAGGTTTCTTGCGTGGCTGGCAGGGGTGGGTGGGGGTCCGAGGTCGGCGGGCCACCATGAGTCGTTCCAGGCCGAAGGAGAGTGCCCGAGGATGAGGATTTCCGTCTTGTCGGAGTTGAGTTTCAGGCGACTGTTGTTCATCCATTCGGCGATGGATTTTAGTCCTTCGTGGAGGTTTGTTTTGGCGGTGAGTGGGTCTTTGGTCAGGGAGAGGACGAGCTGGGTGTCGTCGGCGTAGGAGATGATGCTGAGGTGATGCTGGCGGGCCAGTTTTGCGAGGGGGGCCATGTAGACGTTGAACAAAGTAGGGCTGAGGGAGGATCCTTGGGGGACGCCGCAGATGAGGTTGGTGGCTTTGGAGCGAAAGGGGGAGAGTCAGACTCTCTGAGTTCTGTCGGAGAGAAAGGATGAGATCCAGTGGAGGGCTTTGTCTTGGATGCCGGCTTCCTGGAGGCGGGTCAGTAGGGTGCGGTGGCAGACTGTGTCAAAAGCGGCTGATAGGTCGAGAAGGATGAGGGCCGAGGTTTCGCCGTTGTCCATTTGATGTCTGATGTCATCTGTGGCGGCGAGGAGAGCAGTCTCCGTGCTGTGGTTTCGTCTGAATCCGGATTGTGAGGGGTCCAGGATGGAGTTGTCTTCGAGGAAGTGGGTGAGTTGTGTGTTGACGATCTTCTCGATGACTTTTGCTGGAAAAGGGAGGAGAGAGATCGGGCGGAAGTTTTTGAGGTCGTTGGGGTCGGCCTTGGGTTTCTTGAGGAGGGGTTGGATTTCAGCGTGTTTCCAGCTGTCCGGGAAGGTGGCGGAAGCGAAGGAGAGGTTGATGATCTTGCGGAGTTCGGGGGCGATGGTGGCGTTGGCTGTGTTGAAAACATGATGAGGGCATGGGTCCGTGGGAGAGCCTGAGTGGATGGTGTTCATGGTTGCCATGGTTTCTGCGTCGTCCACGTGGGTCCAGGCGGTGAGGCGGCAGTCGCGGTTGGAGACGTCGGGGGGGGGATCTGGCGGTGGGCCGGTGTTGAAGCTGTTGTGGATGGTAGCGATTTTCTGGTGGAAGAAGGTGGAGAGGTCGTCGCAGAGTTTCTGGGAGGGCGGGATGTCGTTGGCGCTGGCTTTTGGATTTGAGAGTTCTTTCACGATGCCGAAGAGTTCTTTGCAGTTGTGGGCGTTGTTGTTGATGCGTTCGGTGAAGTGGGCGCGCTTGGCGACGCGGATCCGTTGGTGGTGTTCACGGTTTGCGTTTTTGAGGGAGGCGAGGTTGTCGGGCGTGCGTTCTAGGATCCATTTCTTTTTGAGCTTCTGACAACGGCTTTTGGAGGTGGTTAGTTCGTCTGTGAACCAGGCTGGTTTTTTCTTTCCTTGGTTGGCGGTGGGCTTCTTGAGTGGGGCTAAGGTGTTGGTGCAGTCGAGGATCCATTGATGGAGGTTGATGGCGGCTGTGCTCGGGTCGGTCGCGTCGGGTGGAGGGTTTTTAACGAGGGTGCTGGTCAGTTGGTCTTGGGTGACTTTGCCCCAGCGGCGGTAGGGGGGTAGATGGATGCGGTGCTGCTCGGTAATTTTCTTATAGGAGAAATGGACGCAGTGATGGTCGGTCCAGTAGAGTCGGAGGTGTGGCTGAAAGAGATGTGGTTGCTTGAGGTGAAGAGGAGGTCGAGGGTGTGTCCAGCGAAGTGGGTGGGAGTGTTGACCAGCTGGCGGAGTCCGAGTTTGAGGAGGTTGGAGGTCAGTGCTGCGGTGTTGACGTTGTTGATATTTTCCATATGGTAGTTTAGGTCTCCCAGGAGGATGTAATCCGGGGAAGCGAGGGCGTGGGTGCTTGCGAGGTCGGCGATGGTGTCGCTGAAGGGGGCTCTTGGTCCTGGAGGGCAGTATATGAGGGTTCCTCTGAGGGTCGTGTTGGGGTCTGTGTGGATCTGGAAGTGGAGGTGTTCGGCTGTCTTGAGGGTGTCGTCAGTGTGGGTGTGGATTTTGAGGGAAGCTTTGTGAGCGATGGCTATTCCGCCGCCGATTCCGTTGGTTCGGTCTCTTCTGGTGATTTTGTAACCGTCCGGTATGGCGATGGCGATGGCGATGTCCGGAGCCGAGGAGTCGTTCCACCAGGTTTCGGTCAGGAAGGCCACGTCGGGTGCAGTGGAGTCGAGCAATGGCGTGTTTTCGTGCGGAGCGGGTGTTGATGAGGATGCAGTTCAGGTGGTTGGGGTTGAGTGATTCTATTGTTGGTTTTGTCGTTCTGATGCAGGAGAAGTTGCAGGAGCAGCAGGAAAAAGGTCCTTTAGTGTGCTTCGGGGACGCCAGGAAGCACTCCGTGGAGGAGCCGGTGTTGAAAGCGCGGAGTTCGTTGGCTGAGTAGCGGACGCGGGGGGCGCGAGGACCAGGGGGGGTGGCGCTGGGCGCGGTCCAGGCGCGGACGGGCGCAGACGGGCTTGCCTCTGGCGCGCCTCCGGCGCGCCCGCTGCGCAGACGCGCAGCGCCAGCCATTAAGAAGGGAGGGGGGAGGGAGGAGCAGCTGGGAGGCGGGAGGCGGGAGGCGGGAGGGAGCGGCAAATGGGGGCGCGAGGGGGGCGGGGCCGCAGGGAGGCAGCAGCAGGGATCGGGGAGCGCACAAGGGGCAAAAACACAGAAAACAAGCAAAACTAAAGGCAGTCACAATAAGAAAAACCACACAATAAGAAATACAATACTGGCACAATACACGATCGGGGAGACAGCAATCAGGGGGGCACAATGGGGGCAGAAGCGCCGGCGGCGAGGCGCAGAAAAAACGAAAAACAACTTACGGGACGGCGGAAGCGGCACACGGGTCAAGTGAGCCCACTAGCCACCAGGGATGAGGCGCAGGAGGATGCCTGCGGGTGGAGGAGGGCCTCGAACACGCAAACGGCAGCGTGGTCGTGGGACAGAGGCAGGAGGCAGCAGGTTGGTGCTGCGGTCGTGGGGGGCGAGCTCAGGACCTAAAACAGGTCAGAGTTCGCTCACTCGCGACGCGCAGCGCCAGCCATTAAGAAGGGAGGGGGGAGGGAGGAGCAGCTGGGAGGCGGGAGGGAGCGGCAAATGGGGGCGCGAGGGGGGCGGGGCCGCAGGGAGGCAGCGGCAGGGATCGGGGAGCGCACAAGGGGCAAAAACACAGAAAACGAGCAAAACTAAAGGCAGTCACAATAAGAAAAACCACACAATAAGAAATACAATACTGGCACAATACACGATCGGGGAGACAGCAATCAGGGGGGCACAATGGGGGCAGAAGCGCCGGCGGCGAGGCGCAGAAAAAACGAAAAACAACTTACGGGACGGCGGAAGCGGCACACGGGTCAAGTGAGCCCACTAGCCACCAGGGATGAGGCGCAGGAGGATGCCTGCGGGTGGAGGAGGGCCTCAAACACGCAAACGGCAGTGTGGTCGTGGGACAGAGGCAGGAGGCAGCAGGTTGGTGCTGCGGTCGTGGGGGGCGAGCTCAGGACCTAAAACAGGTCAGAGTTCGATTTTGGCCTCTAGCTCAGCCGGCACCTGGGGAAACCTAGCAAACCAGCGCATTTTTGAAAACTAGAAACCCAGGGGAATCCAAGATGGGGTGAATTGTGGGGCTCTGACCAGGTTCTGTTACCCAGAATCCTTTGCAAACCTCAAAATTTGGCTAAAAAAACATGGTTTCCTCTCATTTCAGTGACAGAAAGTTCTGGAATCTGAGAGGAGCCACAAATTTCCTTCCACCTAGCGTTCCCCCAAGTCTCCCGATAAAAATGATACCTCACTGGTGTGGGTAGGCCTAGCGCCAGCGACAGGAAATGGCCCAAAACACAACGTGGACACATCACATTTTTTCATAGAAAACAGTGCCTACCTGTGGATTTTGGCCTCTAGCTCAGCCGGCCCCAGGGGGGGCAGAAATGGCCTAAAATAAATTTGTCCCCCAACCCCCCTGCCCCCCCGGGAGCGACCCTTGCCTATGGGGTCGCTCCCCCTGCGTGACATTGGTGCCAAAAAAAAAATCCCCAGTGCCTAGTGGTGTCTGCCCCCCTTGGGGGCAGATTGACCTACAATCGGCCAATCTGCCCCCAACGGAGGCAGAAATGGTCTAAATACAATTTGCCCCCCAGGGGAGCGACCCTTGCCTAATGGGTCGCTCCCAATCTCTAAAAAAACAAAGAAACAAAAAAAAAAAAACCCACAAAAAAAAATTTGCCCTGGCGCCTAAAGGTTTCTGCCCCCCCCCGGGGGCAGATCTGCCTAATACCAATAGGCCGATCTGCCCCCAGGGGGGGCAGAAATGGCCTAAAATAAATTTGCCCCCCCACCCCCCCCTGGGGAGCGACCCTTGCCTGCAAGGTCGCTCCCCTTGCGTGACGGCGCAAAAAAAAGATCCCTGGTGCCTAGTGGTTTCTGCCCCCCTTGGGGGCAGATTGACCTAAAATCGGCCAATCTGCCCCCAAAGCGGGCAGAAATGGCCTAAATACAATTTGCCCCTCCAGGGGAGCGACCCTTGCCTAAGGGGACGCTCCCCATCTGTAAAACACAACAACAACAAAAAACCCTGGTGCCTAGTGGTTTCTGCCCCCCGTGGGGGCAGATCGGCCTAATAAAAATAGGCTGATCTGTCCCCAGGGGGGGCAGAAATGGCCTAAAATAAATTTGCCCCCCCACAGCCCCCCCCCCGGGGAGCGACCCTTGCCTACAAGGTCGCTCCCCTTGCGTGACGGCGCAAAAAAAAGATCCCTGGTGCCTAGTGGTTTCTGCCCCCTTGGGGGCAGATTGACCTACAATCGGCCAATCTGCCCCCAAGGGGGGCAGAAATGGGCTAAATACAATTTGCCCCTCAGGGGAGCGACCCTTGCCTAATGGGTCGCTCCCAATCTCTAAAAAAACAAAGAAAAACAAAAAAAAAAAACACAAAACAAAATTTGCCCTGGCGCCTATAGGTTTCTGCCCCTCCCCCCCGGGGGCAGATCTGCCTAATACCAATAGGCCGATCTGCCCCCAGGGGGGGCAGAAATGGCCTAAAATAAATTTGCCCCCCCACCCCCCCTGGGAAGCGACCCTTGCCTGCAAGGTCGCTCCCCTTGCGTGACGGCGCAAAAAAAAGATCCCTGGTGCCTAGTGGTTTCTGCCCCCCTTGGGGGCAGATTGACCTAAATTCGGCCGATCTGCCCCCAAAGCGGGCAGAAATGGCCTAAATACAATTTGCCCCTCCAGGGGAGCGACCCTTGCCTAAGGGGTCGCTCCCCACACCTAAAACACAAAAGAAAACAAATAAAAAAACAAAAGTATCCCTGGTGTCTAGAGGTTTCTGCCCCCACTGGGGGCAGATCGGCCTAATAATAGGCCGATCTGCGCCCAGGGGGGGCAGAAAAGGCCTTAAAAAAAAATGACCCCCCTGGGAGCGACCCTTGCCCAAGGGGTCGCTCCCTTCTGTCAATTTCATATAAAAAAAAAAAACATCACTGGTGTCTAGTGGGGTTTCAAAAGCCGGATTGCAAGCAATCCGGCTTTTGAAACCCTCGGAGAGACTTCAAAGGGAAGGAAATACATTTCCTTCCCTTTGAAGCCCCTCCGGGCCTCCCCCACGTGATCGAAAGAGAAATGCTGAGCATTTCTCTTTCGAGAGCTTCCAGCGCGATGGGGGAGGTTGTGTGATTGTCAGCGCGCACTCGCGCGCTGACGTCACAGGGGGGGTGAGGGGGGGTCGGGGGTTGAAGGGGAAGGGATTCCCCTGTCAGCCCTGACCTAGGGGGGTGGGGGGGAGGCCCTTGGGGGGAGCGCTAGCGCTTCTCCCGAGGGCAGCATTCAGGACGTAATGGTTACGTCCATGGCGCCACACGGGCGCTGCCGTGGACGTAACCATTACGTCCGTGGCGGGGAAGGGGTTAAGCAAGACACTGGGAACCGTAGTTATCTGGTGTTCCTCCTGTGATATCCAACCCCTGAATGCGCAGTTATCAGATGTTTTTCTGTCTTGTTGGTCCTTAGCCCGGCAAGGTCTTGCTGTAGCAGCTGTTAAAGATGACCGTTCGGCCCTGTTATGTTAAGCTGATCAGCCATCTTTCTTTAATTCATCTGTTTTAATGTTTTATTTGAAGGGGCTGATACACATGTTCCCGCCAACACTACAATCCTGCAGTTTAACTTTAATTTATTATTTACTCACCTAATGTCCACTATCTTTGAACCAATGCACAGTTATCCTCTTTGCTACTAACCATCAAGACGGTATACGGCATCACCATAGTATCAGTCAGGTGAGTAAGTGAACTCCTGGCATTGTCAATGGTATCATAATGCACATCGTTCTTCCCGGACAAATTAGTTCTTTGGCATTCCTGCACAACATAGCCACATCCTTCCAAGTATGGCAATCTGTCACCTTGTAGACTTTCCATGCACCGTGTTATCCCTCCAAAGAACAAGAGCGGCTCCTTCGTCTAAACCCTCAGAGGGCTCTCAGCCTCCATGTTGATTGGACCAGATATTACTGACGGGATGACCAGCATTTCATTTGTTTCTGTGGAGCTAAGAAAGGCAAAGTGGTACAAAAGAGAAACATCTCCCAATGGATTGTATTCTGCATCAGGATTTACTATAGGGTGGCTTAAAAGAAACCCACAGAATCCCTTCACGTTCATTGCACCAGAGCAAAGGCAGCTACCACTGCGTTGACCCGCGGTGTGCCAGCCATGGATATTTGGCAGGCTGCCACATTCACAAAGAACTACTGCCCTAATAGCTAGGTCTGGCAGGACAGGCACTTTGCTTGATCTCGCTTGCATTATTGATTGGCTGAGCCATTTCACAGACCCACCACAGAGTAAGGTATACTGCTGTGGTATATATTCACAAGGTGAGGAATTTGCAGTTAAAGTCTCCATCAGAAAAACAAGTAACTTGCTTATTGACTTTTCTGTAAGAGACTCTAAGAGCAGATTCCTCATTGACCCACCGCCCTCCCTGATCTGTGGATTCGATTCACACAGTCCATTAATAAGAATCCCAATCTGGAAGACTGCATACTGTCATATTCTGATTTCAGTGGCTCAGCAGCCATTAGCGCAGTCAGAGATCACAATGTAATTGACGTCACTGCGCCACAATGGCACAGATTTAGTGGTCCCAATGGCACATCTGAGGCAAAACAGACCCAGGGAGGAGCTCCACCATGCCACCTACCACAGCGTGAGAGAATTGCTCTGAAAGTTTTCAGATTGAGTCTGTCATGTTGTGAAATTCACAGGGTGAGTGATCTGTGGTTAGATAGAGTATCTACCAGAAAAGCCTTTACCCAATGTTACTAATTTGTTCTTTTACTCCTTTTTCGTGATTTGCTGTTTCAGAAGCACGACAGGCAGGTCATGTACGGAAAGCATCCCTTGTGGTGTTCTTGTCATGACCAATGCTCCCACTTGTGTATTAGACTGGTTTTTCGATATACCCACTCAGAGTGAAGCTGTTGGATGAAAGTTCTAGCAGGTCCTGAAATAGATGTCCCCGAGCAATATTTGTCTTTGTCTAGCTTGCCTTATGTTTTTCTTCTGCTACAAGTTCCATCGCTTCATGTAGCAGGCAGGTCTCTATGTCCATGTTATATTATACAAAGTTCATTTTCTTTCTACAGTTAATAGGGTGAGGGGTAATGGTAGGTGGGGGTGTATGTGTTGTGGCGGAAGGATTAAAAACTTGTAGATCTCATGTTGGCAGCACATGATGCTTTCTGTTGACAATAAAGTAATATGT
Organism: Pleurodeles waltl; assembly: GCF_031143425.1. Lineage (NCBI taxonomy): Eukaryota > Metazoa > Chordata > Amphibia > Caudata > Salamandridae > Pleurodeles > Pleurodeles waltl. Next base: position 1,799,289,963 of record NC_090444.1, on the reverse strand, counting down.
ATCAGGTTAATGTGTATAGCAAAACCTGCTTTAGTCTGCAAATAACAAGATCCAGTCCCTGTGGAATAGCTGACGGTTGTTCTACTGAATAAATCTAATCTGCAAGGTCCAGTGCCAGTAATTATCCTTTAAGCATTAACCTGCTTTCTCTTTCTAAAAACAAAAAATAAATTCAGAGATCTGGAATACCAAGAATTTTTTTTTATACTGCCTCAAGAAGGCCTGGCGCAAGGACCACACCGCTGACAACATGACCGCCCTCAAGAACGCTACCCGCGAACACCACCACCTGATCCGCGCTGCCAAAAGTAACTTTTTTACCGACAGACTGGACAAAAACAGCCACAACAGCAGAGAACTTTTTAGCATTGTCAAGGAGTTCTCCAACCCCAACGCCGTCACGCCCTCACAAGATCTGTGCAACTCCCTCGCCACCTTCTTCCATCGCAAGATCAGCGACCTCCACGACAGCTTCGGACACCAGACCCAACCAAGCATCACCGAACCCGCACCTCCGACCATCACCCTCAACGACTGGACCCACATCAACACCGAAGAAACCAAAACCACCATGAACTCGATCCACTCTGGCGCTCCATCGGACCCCTGCCCTCACTTCATCTTCAATAAAGCCGACGACATCATCGCCCGCACCTCCAGGCCGTCATCAACTCCTCTTTTTCTTCTGCTACCTTCCCCGAATGCTGGAAACACGTCGAAGTCAACACACTACTAAAGAAACCTACGGCTGACCCGAGCGACCTGAAAAAACGTCCGCCCCATCTCGCTCCTCCCCTTCCCCGCCAAGGTAATAGAGAAGGCCGTCAACAAACAGCTGACCACCTTCCTGGAAGACAACAACCTGCTCGACCCTTCACAAACCGGATTCCGAACCAACCACAGCACTGAAACCGCCCTCATCTCAGTCACAGACGACATCAGAACCCTGATGGACAACGGTGAAACAGTCGCCCTCATCCTCCTCGACCTCTCGGCTGCCTTCGACACCGTCTGTCACCGCACCCTAATCACCCGCCTCCGCTCCACCGGGATCCAAGGCCAGGCCCTGGACTGGATCGCCTCCTTCCTCTCAAACCGATCCCAAAGAGTCTACCTCCCTCCGTTTCGCTCAGACCCCACCGAGATCATCTGCGGCGTACCTCAAGGCTCATCACTCAGCCCAACACACTTCAATGTCTACATGAGCCCCCTCGCCGACATCGTACGCAAGCACGACATCATCATCACCTCCTACGCCGACAACACCCAACTTATACTCTCCCTCACCAAGGACCCCGCCAGCGCCAAGACCAACCTACAAGAGGGCATGAAGGACGTCGCAGATTGGATGGGGCTCAGCTGCCTAAAGCTGAACTCTGACAAAACGGAAGTCCTCATCCTCGGCAACACCCCGTCTGCTTGGGACGACTCCTGGTGGCCCACGGCACCGCACCCCGCAAACCACGCCCGCAACCTCGGCTTCATCCTGGACCCTCTTCTCACCATGACCAAGCAAGTCCACGCTGTGTCCTCCGCCTGCTTCCTCACCCTCTGCATGCTCCGCAAGATCTTCCGCTGGATCCCCGCCGACACTAGAAAAACCGTGACCCACGCCCTCGTCACGAGCCGCCTGGACTACGGCAACACCGTCTATGCTGGGACCACCGCCAAGCTCCAAAAATGCCTGCAACGTATTCAAAACGCCTCGGCCCGCCTCATCCTCGACGTACCCCGCAACAGCCACATCTCCGCACACCTGAGACACCTGCATTGGCTCCCAGTCAGCAAAAGGATCACCTTCCGACTTCTCACCCACGCACACAAAGCCCTCCACAACAAGGGACCGGATTACCTCAACCGTCGCCTCAGCTTCTACGCCCCCACCCGTCTCCTCCGTTCCTCGCGCTCGCTGCCGTCCCTCGCATCCGCCGCTCCACGGCGGGTGGGAGGTCCTTCTCCTTCCTGGCAGCCAAGACCTGGAACTCCCTCCCCACCAGCCTCAGGACCACCCAGGACCACTCCGCATTCCGGAGACTCCTAAAAACCTGGCTTTTCGAGCAGCAGTAACCCCCCCCCCTTTTTTTTCCCCTAGCGCCATGAGACCCGCACGGGTGAGTTGCGCGCTTTATCAATATTAATGATTTGATTTGATTTGATTCCATCATTACTCAAATCCTCCACTTTAAAGCAAATATATTTTGGGATAATCGCTTTAAAAAAAAAGCATTGAGAAAACCAGACATTCTGGCTTGCATTTTGAGTCCTGACCTAAACATTCAAAAGCCTGCTGCAGTGAAAAAAAAAGAAATAGCAATAATTTTATATCTATGCTGCTCCATGGGCCCAGGTCTGTGTCAATGGGGTTCTCTCTGCACCCTTTCCCATAGAACAAAAAGCCAGACATGGATGTCCCCTCTCCTGTTTGCTCTTCTCATGGAACCCCTGACTGAGTAAATTAGGCGAGATGCTCAGATCTGGCGACACAAATGAAAGGAGCGTCATGAGGACCACATAACCCTATACAAGGACATGCTCCTCTGTACCCAAAGACACTAACTACCTAGACTCATGCAGATCCTCCAAGTGTACAGAGATTCATCTGGTTTTACTTTGAGCTGATAGAAAGTCACCTATATCCCAGTAAACACTGATCGTGTCACTAATCCATGCATGTCCAGATTGTGATTGACATAAGATCTATTACTATTGAGCCATGTAACTAACCCTAGTAAATGACTTCCTATTTCAGGACAGGGACAACTGGGCTGTCAGACTTGAAAATTGGCTCATTTGAAAACTATCCGCTGTTAGACTTATTGTATGGTAATAAGTCCCCACTAACATTACCCCTGATCATTACAAATACCCTTTGTCTGCACAATACAATAAAAATGGAATATAAAGCAGGACTCTCTCACCTAGGAGACACCCCCTGTGGCACACCACCTGGCTTACCTGGGTGGTGAACCGAGGTGGCTTCCTTCCATGTAATCTGATAGATAACCTGTGTACGACGTGCGAGAATCTGACCACGTCTAGTCTTTCAAGCAATTATCACAGTTTTCACTTCACAATTCGCAATTCCTCTGTTACATACAAGTGCACCATGATCTCAACACAAATAGACACAGTCTGGGTCCAACGAGGATTGCAACCTTCACAAACCTAAGCTGACAGTGGAAAAAATTGCACCTCTAGATGCAGTGGATGTTATTCTATCGTCCAGGCGACATTCCACTAAATCCATTTATGCCGGCAGGTGGGCAAAATTTGTGGTTTGGTGTGGGGAGAATCAAAAAGATCCCTTGAAGGCCCACCTTTCTGATATTCTTTTGTTTGCTCTTAGTTTAGCAAAGAGAGACTGTACGGTAGCTACTGTTAAAGGTTATTTGGCGACTGTCGGCTTTTCTTTGCCTTCCGGACCAACCTTCTTTGTTTAAATCTCCAATTGTAAATAGGTTTATTAATGGTTTAGTGAATACGTTTCCTCCCACGCCCTTTCACATGCCTCAGTGGGACTTGTATCTGGTATTGACGTTTTTGATGGGTTCACCTTTCGAGCCCATGCATTCATGTCCGTTGAGATGCTTGGTCTTAAAGACTGTTTTCTTAATTGCGATCACTTCTGCTAGGAGGGTTGGGGAGCTTCAAGCCCTTTCTGTTAAACCTCCTTTTACCATGTTCTTCCCTGATAAAGTGGTGCTGAAAACCAAGGCGGCTTTTCTGCCAAAAGTTGTCACTCCTTTTCATATAGGGCAGTCTATTACCCTTCCCTCGTTCTACCCTCCTCCCCACCCTTCTAAAGATGAAGAGAGGCTCCTTAGGCTGGACCCTAAGAGGGCGCTGAGTTTCTACCTGGAGAGGACTAAAGACTTTCGCTTGGATGATCAGCTGTTCGTAGGGTATGTTGGACAGCGAAAGGGCAGAGCGGTCCAGAAACGAACACTCTCCAGGTGGGTCATCTTGTGTATAAAAATGTGTTACTCTCTGGCGAAGAAAGTCCCTCCTGAAGGTATCAGGACCCATTCTACTAGGGCTAAGTCTGCTTCCTCGGCCCTAGCGAGAGGAGTTCCTTTAGTGGATATATGCAAAGCGGCAACTTGGGCGTCCCTCCATACCTTCGTAAAACATTATTGTTTAGACTCTGAAGTGAGGAGCGACAGTCATTTTGCTTGTTCGGTATTGCAAGACTTCTTGGTGTAATCAGGCGGGCACCCACCACCGAGTGCGGTACTGCTTTGGGACTCTATTCATAAGGTGAGGAATCCACAGGTAGTTGTATCCATCAGAAGAACAAGTTACTTACCTTCGGTAACGCTTTTTCTGGTGGATACACTAGCTACCTGTGGATTCCTCACAGTCCCTCCTGCCTCCCCGTTGCCTGCCTGATTTCAGTTATCTTGCAGTGGTTGGTTTTTGCTTATCTGGAGATATGTTTATATTTATATATATTTATATATATATATATATATATGTATGTATGTATTTTTATGTATCTATGTAAATATATGGGTTAAATGGAAAATGTTATTGTATGTGTATATCTATCTTTACGTTTTTTCATGGCTCGGTTCTCACCTGTTCGCCTCAAAGGCACGTAAAAAATTAGGTGAAACTGATGTCAGTACGCCGACGAGGACCTCTTATTGGCACGTTGACGTCAGACGGAGTCACGTGGAGCCGTGCCATTATGACGTCCTCGTTGACAGCTAGGAAGAAGACTTTCCGTCGGATGCTGACGCAAGGACGAATTCATAAGGTGAGGAATCCACAGGTAGCTAGTGTATCCACCAGAAAAAGCGTTACCGAAGGTAAGTAACTTGTTCTTTTTCACTGTGGTTCCAACCTTGAGATGTCTGCCCGTCTGACACTAAAACATTGTGCTATCATCTCTGTGATTCACATATGGTCTAAGCAAGATGAAGTCAGTTAGACTTCCTAATTTTAGCCTACACGCTCACAACAGTGTTTAGACAACTCCATCATCCTTCATGTAAACATCAGTAGATGGTGAAGATGGAGGACTTGATGCAACCTATCACATGTGAGCAGAATGACGGCAAACACGGTCATCCTCGAAGGGAAGATAATAGCTAACATCTGTCTGGAATCAGTTTTGGATGTAGCAAACACTGGCAGCACAGGAGTGTACTAGCACAATTCTAAGGAGGCATGCTTGGCCAAGGGTCTTTTGTGTCAAGCAGGAGGTACAGGCAGCCTTTATAAATATGGCCTTTAATGGGGAGAGTGTGTTCAGAGGGATAGTGGACGACAACAGATGAAAAAAAAAGAAGGCAATGGGGGCTCTACAGTTTAGCGGATCCTTTTGAAAAGGACCTACCATTGCCAGGCAGCCTGTGCCAGAGAAGGATTTCAGCTTAGCATTCAACAAACCTCAGGCACACATCCAACTTGCAAACAGAGCACTAGCCTGCAGTGGCGTTACCAAACACTGTAACATTCCTATCAAGGCAGGGCCAGGGGCCAAAAACAGCCCATCAAGTGAATAACAAAAAAGGCTCCCTACACCAAACACCTGTAGGGGGCATTCTGATGGATACATTTAATCGCAGATTTCTCACCTTTAGCATATTTCCCGGGTTCCAGACTGATGTAGACATAGCAGTACTTCCACATGCTGCAAGGTGTCATTGTGTGGCTTTGTGTTGGCATTGGCTGCCCTGGAAGCGATTCAGCAGAGTCTTATATAAGCTCCACCCATGCAGGCTAACATGACGCTCTCTGTCTAAGGGGACAATGGGAGGATGTCAAGGCACCAGCTGATCTTGCTTCCAGTCCCTGAATGTGGATCCAATACCTCAACTTGTCCCGGTGCAGCTGAATTTCCTAGGTCATGGGTGAAGGCGCAGCAGGTCGAGGCATGTAAGGAGGCCATATTGTGTATTTGAAGCAGTTTACTGATCCCTGTGGAGCCTTTGGGTTTCAGAGATCCAGAGGGCCATCCAGTTGGGTTACCTCCAACGAATATGCCTTTTGAGGAGTCCCACCTCTTGGGCGAAAAGGGTGATTCTGCCCTGAGCACTGGGAAAGCAGAGCCACAGGGCATTCCTTGAGCCTTTTTTCTGCTGCAGTTCTGGACTTTTCAAGGCTGTTCTAGGAGGCTAATGTATAGGCCACCCCAGCAGTTACACCAACCCTTTCACAGCTGAAAACAGTGATCAGACGGGCATCAGGCCAGTCACCAGGTTTACTGTTACACTCAGTCCTCTGCCCCTGTGGCATCAGCCTCTAATCCCCGTTAGTTTTCCCTTAGATAGACATTTTCTTCCTGGGTGCCATCTGACAAATGGGTCCTCCAGGTTTTCAGTAGGAGCTATGCCCTGGCATTCCTTCCCGACCCACCTCACCTCCTTCCTACATCAGTGTGGCTTTCAGAGGAGGACTAATCCACCCATCCTGTTGCAAGAGGTGCAAGCTACCTTGCCCCTCATGCCATCTGTGCCCCTCAAACATCCCTCAGGTTCTGCACCTACTCAATTCAAGCTCCAAGAACTGGTCTCTTCTCTGTGGATACCAGTCCTGATGTCACTGGTGCTGGAGGTCAAGCTTCTCCTATCTCCTCCCTCAGGCTTAATCCTCTTTAAATTGTACTGAGATTGCACCTAGATTCCACTCCATTACACCTGATCCTAGTGCACTGTTCCTCTCTCACAAGGCCTTTGACAGTGGCTTCATCATTTGTTTGGCTTGGACTGTGACCAACCTCATGACGGTAGTGGTAATGATGGGGATCATTAAAACCTCCACTAAGATGAGGATGATGATATTTACATGGACTTGCAGGACACCAGTGGGCTGAATACCTTCCCCAACACAGAGTTGGTGTCACTGCTTGAACACCCTAGAGAAGAGAGCACTTCCTTTGCTGTGGTGATTACGGAGGCAGCAGAGGTCCTGGATCTACACATACCTTCAGTGAAAGTCAAGAAAAATTTCCTTATGGTTGAGTTATACCCAAGGCCTGCTTCATCAGCATCCTTGCATCCATTTAATGGAACCCTAACTGTAAGGAAATGCCTTCCTTGGCATGGTTACCCCCTGACTGTATGCCTTTTGTTGATGCCAGTTATGATTGAAAATGTGCTGGGCCCCAGCACCAGTGTTCTTTCCCCAAACTAAACCTTTGTTCCCACAATTGGCACAGCCCTGGCACCCAGGTAAGTCCCTTGTAAATGGTACCCCTGTGACCAAGGGCCCTGTGGCCAGGGACGGTCGCTAAGGGCTGCAACATGTATTCTGCCACACTGGGTACCCCTCACTCGGCACATGCACACTGCCTTACAGCTTGTGTGTGTTGGTGGGGAGAAAATGACTAAGTCGACATGGCACTCCACTCAGAGTGCCATGCCCACCTCTTACTGCTTGTGGCATAGGTACGTCACCCCTCTAGCAGGCCTTACAGCCCTAAGGCAGGGTGCACTATACCACACGTGAGGGCATAGTTGCATTAGCACTATGCCCCTACAGTGTCTAAGCCAAACCTTAGACATTGTAAGTGCAGGGTAGCCATAAAGAGTATATGGTCTATGAGTTTGTCAAACACAAACTCCACAGTTCCATAATGGCTACACTGAAATCTGGGAAGTTTGGTATCAAACCTGTCAGCACAATAAATGCACACTGATGCCAGTGTAGGATTTCTTGTAAAATACACCCAGAGAGCATCTTAGAGATGCCCCCTGAATACCAGTCTGACTCCTAGTGCTAGGCTGACCATTTTCTGCCAGCCTGCCACAACCAGACGAGTTTCTGGCTACATGGGGAGAGTGCCTTTGTCACTCTGTGGCCAGAAACAAAGCCTGTACTGGGTGGAGGTGCTTCTCACCTCCCCCTGCAGGAACTGTAACACCTGGCAGTGAAGCCTCAAAGGCTCATGCCTTTTGTTACAGCACCCCATGGCATCCCAGCTAGTGGAGATGCCCGCCCTTCTGGCCACTGCCCCCACTTTTGGCGGCAAGGCTGGAGGAGATAATGAGGAAAACAAGGAGGAGCCTCCCACCAGTCAGGACAGCCCCTAAGGTGCCCTGAGCTGAGGTGACTTCTGCCTTTAGAAAGCCTCCAACTTGAGATTGGAGGATTCCCCCAATAGGAATGGGGATGTGCCCCCTCCCCTCAGGGAGGAGGCACAAAGAGGGTGTAGCCACCCTCCAGGATCGTCGCCATTGGCTACTGCCCCCAGACCTAAACACACCCCTAAATTTAGTATTTAGGGGCGACCCTCGACCCAGGAAATCAGATTCCTGCAACCTACACAAAGGAGGACTGCTGACCTGAAAGCCCTGCAGAGACGACGGAGACACCAACTGACTTGGCCCTGGCCCTACCGGCCTGCCTCCAGACTCAAAGATCCTGCACAGCGACGCATCTGACCGGGACCAGCGACCTCTGAGGACTTAGAGGACTGCCCTGAACCCGAAGGACCAAGAAACTCCAGAGAACAGCGGCACTGTTCAAAACCTGCAACAACTTTGCAACTTTTTAGCAACTTTGAAAGAACTCTCCCTTCCCGCCGGAAGCGTGAGAATTCTTACTCTGCACCTGACGCCCCCGGCTCGAGCTCCAGAGAACAAACACCGCAGAGAGGACTCCCGGGTGACTGTGACAACGCGAGTAACCTGAGTCGACCACCTTGCATCTGCACAGCGACACCTGCAGAGGCGATCCAGAAGCTCCCCCTGACTGCGACAGCCTGGTAACAAGGAACCCAACGCCTGTACCAAGCACTGCACCCGCAACCCCCAGGACTGAGAGGAACCACCTTCCAATGCAGGAGTGACCAGCAGGGGGCCCTCTTCCTATCCCAGTTGGTGGCTGGCCCGAGGAGTCCCCCCTGTGCTCTGCCTGCATTGCCTAAGTGACCGTCGGGTCCCTCCATTGCTTCCTATAGCAAACCCGAGGCTTATTTTGCACACTGCACCCGGCCGCCTCTGTGCCGCTGTGGGTGTGTTTTGTGTGCCTGTTTGTGTCCCCTCCCCAGTGCTCTACTAAACCCCCCTGGTCTGCTCCCCGAGGCCGCAGGTACTTACCTGCCAGCAGACCGGAACCAGAGCACCCCTGTTCTACATAGGTGCCTATGTGTTTTGGGCCCTCCTTTGACCTCTGCAGCTGATCGGCCCTGTGTTGCTGGTGCGGTGACTTTGGGGTTGCCTTGACCCCCCAACGGTGGGCTGCCTGTGCCCAGGAGATTGACTGTGTGTAAGTGCTTTATTTACCCGAGAAACTTAACCAGACTTACCTCCCCAGGAACTGTTGATTTTTGCAGTGTCCACTTTTAAAATAGCTTATTGCTATTTTAACCTAATCTGTGTGTACTACTTTTTTAAATCAAAGTTCCTTACTTATCTGTGTGAATTACCTTGCATTTTATGTACTTACCTTAAATCTTGAATCTTGTGGTTCTAAAATAAATTAAGAAAATATTTTTTTCTATATAAAAACTATTGGCCTTGAGTTAAGTCTTTGAGTGTGTGTTCCTCATTTATTGCCTGTGTATGTACAACAAATGCTTAACACTACCCTCTGATAGGCCTACTTCTCGACCACACTACCACATAATAGAGCATTAGTATTATCTAATTTTGCCACTATCAACCTCTAAGGGGAAACCCTGAAATCAGAGATACTGGTTCTCTCACAGGAGAGTCCAGCAACTCTGAAAACATTGAGGACAGCCTCAATGAAGAGGACCTCCTGCTAGCCAGGGTGGCCAAAAGATTGGCTTTAGAGAGACAGCTCCTAGCCATAGAAAGGGAAAGACAAGAGATGGGTTTTGGTCCCATCAATGGTGGCAGCAACATAAATAGGGTCAGAGATTCTCCTGACATGTTGAAAATCCCTGAAGGGATTGTAACTAACTATGAAGATGGTGATGACATCACCAAATGGTTCATAGCTTTTGAGAGGGCTTGTGCAACGAGAAAAGTAAACAAATCTCACCTGGCTGCTCTCCTTTGGGAAATGTTCACTGGAAAGTGTAGGGATAGACTCCTCACACTCTCTGGAAAAGATGCAGAATCCTTCGACCTCATGAAGGCTACCCTGATTGAGGGCTTTGGATTCTCCACTGAGGAGTATAGAATTAGGTTCAGGGGGCCTCAAAAATCCTCGAGCCAGACCTGGGTTGATTTTGTTGACTAATCAGTGAGAACACAGGATGGTTGGATTCAAGGCAGTGGTGTAAATGATTATGATGGGCTGTACAATTTATTTGTGAAAGAACACCTGTTAAGTAATTGTTTCAATGATAAACTGCATCAGCATCTGGTAGACCTAGGACCAATTTCTCCCCAAGAATTGGGAAAGAAGGCGGACCATTGGGTCAAGACTAGGGTGACCAAGACTTCCACAGGGGGTGACCAAAAGAAAAGGGTCACAAAGCCTCCCCAGGGGAAGAGTGTTGAGACATCCAAAGGGAAAATAGTAAAGAGTCTTCTACAGGGCCCCAAAAACCTGCTCAGGAGGGTGGGCCCAGAGCCTCTTCACAATCCAATTTTGGGCACAAGGGTGAAAACTTTGATCCCAAAAAGGCCTGGTGTCGTAGCTGTAATCACCCAGGACACCAAACTGGAGACAAGGCCTGTCCCAAGAAAGGTTCCACTTCTAACTATACTCCAGCTAACACTGGAATGGCCAGTCTCCAAGTGGGATCAACAGTGTGCCCATAGCAAATCAGGGTTCACACTGAAGCTACACTAGTCTCTGAGGATGGGGTGGATTTAGCCACACTGGCTGCCTGGCCCCCTAATATGCAAAAATACAGGCAGCAACTCTTAATTAATGGGCAAAGTGTAGAAGGCCTGAGGGATACAGGTGCCAGTGTCACCATGGTGACAGAGAAACTGGTTTCCCCTGGTCAATACCTGGCTGGACAAACTTATCCAATCACCAACGCTGACAATCAGACTAAAGTACATCCCATGGCTATGGTAACTTTAGAGTGGGGAGGGGTCAATGGCCTGAAACAGGTGGTGGTCTCCTCAAATATCCCTGTAGACTGTTTGCTTGGAAATGACCTGGAGTCCTCAGCATGGGCTGAGGTAGAACTCAAAACCCTTGCAGCCATGCTGGGTATCCCTGAACTGGTGTGTCAAGACAAGGGCACAGTGCAAGACTCAGGGTGAAAAAATGGTGTTGTAGCCTGGAAAAAGGGCCCAACCCTCCAAGAGAAAAGGAAAGACAACTGGGGAACCAGTTGCAACACAACAAGAAAAAGAGAACCTCTCTTCTCAGGAAGAAGTTCTGCCCTCTGAGGGAACTGAGCCCATGGAGTTAGAACCTTATCAGGTTGAGCTCCTAGCCCAAGGGAACAGTTGTGTAAGGGGCAAGAAACCTGTCCCTCTCTTGAAGGCCTTAGGCAGCAAGCTGCTGAAGAGTCCAATGGAAAAATAACAGGAACACATAGAGTCTATTGGGAAGATGGACTCCTTTACACTGAGGCAAGAGATCCCAAACCTGGTGCCACTAGGAGAGTGGTAGTGCCTCAGGAGTTTAGGGAGTTCATTCTGACCTTAGGTCATGATACTCCTCATGCTGGGCATTTGGGACAGACGAAGACGTGGGAGAGACTAGTCAACCACTTCTATTGGCCCAACATGTCCCAGAAGGTCAAGGAGTTTTGTGTCGCCAGTGGTAAGACAGCAGGGCACCCAAAGGCCCTCCTCATTCCACTTCCAGTGGTGGGGGTCCCCTTTGAAAGAGTGGGTGTGGACATAGTGGGTCCACTTGAACCTCCCACAGCCTCAGGGAACCAATACATACTAGTAGTAGTGGATCATGCTACTAGATACCCTGAAGCAATTTCCCTTAGGTCGACTACTGCCCCTGCAGTAGCCTAAGCACTTATTGGTATTTTTACCAGAGTGGGTTTTCCTAAGGAGGTGGTGTCTGACAGAGGCACCAACTTCATGTCAGCATACCTGAAGCACATGTGGAATGAGTGTGGGGTGACTTACAAATTCACCACACCATACCATCCACAAACCAATGGTCTTGTTGAAAGGTTTAACAAGACATTGAAAGGCATGATCATGGGGCTCCCTGAAAAACTCAAAAGGAGATGGGATGTCCTCTTGCCATGTCTGCTTTTCGCTTACAGAGAGGTGCCTCAGAAGGGAGTAGGGTTTTCTCCCTTTGAACTTCTGTTTGGCCATCCTGTAAGGGGACCACTAGCTCTTGTGAAAGAAGGTTGGGAGAGACCTCTTCATGAGCCTAAGCAAGATATAGTGGACTATGTACTAGGCCTACGTTCCAGGATGGCAGAGTATATGGAAAAGGCAAGTAAAAACCTTGAGGCCAGCCAACAGCTCCAGACGTTTTGGTATGACCAAAAGGCTGCTATGGTTGAATTTCAGCCAGGGCAGAAAGTCTGGGTTTTGGAGCCTGTGGCTCCCAGGGCACTTCAGGACAGATGGAGTGGCCCTTACCCAGTACTAGAAAAGAAGAGTCGGGTCACCTACCTGGTGGTCCTAGGCACTAGCAGGGCCCCCAAAAGGGTGATCCATATGAACCGCCTCAAGCTCTTCCATGACAGGGCAGATGTGAATCTGTTGATGGTAACAGATGAGGACCAGGAAGCTTAGAGTGAACCTCTCCCTGATCTGATCTCTCCACAGACCCTAAAGATGGCTCAGTTGATGGAGTGATCTATTCAGACACCCTCTCTGGCCAACAGCAATCCGGCTGTAGGAAGGTCCTGCAACAGTTTGCTGAGCTCTTTTCCCTAACCCCTGGTCAGACACACCTGTGTACCCATGATGTGGACACAGGAGACAGCATGCCTGTCAAAAACAAAATATTCAGACAGTCTGACCAAGTTAAGGAAAGTATCAAGGTGGAAGTCCACAAGATGCTGGAATTGGGAGTCATTGAGCACTCTGACAGCCCCTGGGCTAGCCCAGTGGTCTTAGTCCCCAAACCTCACACCAAAGATGGAAAGAAAGAGATGAGGTTTTGTGTAGACTACAGAGGACTTAATTCTGTCACCAAGACAGATGCCCATCCCATTCCAAGGGCAGATGAACTCATTAACAAACTAGGTGCTGCCAAATTCTTAAGTACCTTTGAATTAACAGCAGGGTACTGGCAAATCAAAATGGCACCAGGAGCAAAAGAAAAGACAGCATTCTCCAAACCTGATGGGCATTATAAGTTTACTGTTATGCCCTTTGGTTTAAAGAATGCCCCTGCCACCTTCCAAAGGTTGGTAAATCAAGTCCTTGCTGGCTTGGAGTCCTTTAGTGCAGCTTATCTTGACGATATTGCTGTCTTTAGCTCCAACTGGCAGGATCACCTGGTCCACCTGAAGAAGGTTTGGAAGGCTCTGCAAGCAGCAGGCCTCTCTATCAAGCCATCCAAATTCCAGATAGGGCAGGGAACTGTGGTTTACTTGGGACACCTTGTAGGTGGAGGCCAGGTTCAGCCACTCCAGCCTAAGATCCAGACTATTCTGGACTGGGCAGCTCCAAAAACCCAGACTCAAGTCAGGGCATTCCTTGGCTTGACTGGGTACTACAGGAGGTTTGTGAAGGGATATGGATCCATAGTGACAGCCCTCACAGAACTTACCTCCAAGAAAATGCCCAAGAAGGTAAACTGGACTGTAGAATGCCAACAGGCCTTTGACACCCTGAAACAAGCAATGTGCACAGCACCAGTTCTCAAAGCTCCAGATTACTCCAAGCAGTTCATTGTGCAGACAGATGCCTCTGAACATGGGATAGGGGCAGTTTTGTCCCAAACAAATGATGATGGCCTTGACCAGACTGTTGCTTTCATTAGCAGGAGGTTACTCCCCAGGGAGCAGCGTTGGAGTGCCATTGAGAGGAAGGCCTTTGCTGTGGTTTGGTCCCTGAAGAAGCTGAGACCATACCTCTTTGGTACTCACTTTGTAGTTCAAACTGACCACAGACCTCTCAGATGGCTAATGCAAATGAAAGGTGAAAATCCAAAACTGTTGAGGTGGTCCATCTCCCTACAGGGAATGGACTTTATAGTGGAACACAGACCTGGGACTGTCCATGCCAATGCAGATGGCCTTTCCAGGTTCTTCCACTTAGAAAATGAAGACTCTCTTGGGAAAGGTTAGTCTCATCCTCTTTCGTTTGGGGGGAGAGGAGGGTTGTGTAAGGAAATGCCTCCTTGGCATTGTTACCCCCTGACTTTTTGCCTTTGCTGATGCCAAGTTATGATTTGAAAGGTGCTGAGGCCTTCTAATCAGGCCCCAGCACCAGTGTTCTTTCCCTAACCTGTACTTTTGTTTCCACAATTGGCACACCCTGGCATCCAGGTAAGTCCCTTGTAACTGGTACCCCTGGTACCAAGGGCCCTGATGCCGGGGAAGGTCTCTAAGGGCTGCAGCATATCTTAATCCACCCTGGGGACCCCTCACTCAGCACAGACACACTGCTTGCCAGCTTGTGTGTGCTAGTGGGGACAAAACGACTAAGTCGACATGGCACTCCCTCAGGGTGCCATGCCAACCTCACACTGCCTACGGGTATAGGTAAGTCACCCCTCTAGCAGGCCTTACAGCCCTAGGGCAGGGTGCACTATACCATACGTGAGGGCATAAGTGCATGAGCACTATGCCCCTACAGTGTCTAAGCAAAACCTTAGACATTGTAAGTGCAGGGTAGCCATAAGAGTATATGGTTTCAGAGTCTGTCATGCACAAACTCCACAGCACCATAATGGCTACACTGAAAACTGGGAAGTTTGGTATCAAACTTCTCAGCACAATAAATGCACACTGATGCCAGTGTACATTTTATTGTAACATACACCCCAGAGGGCACCTTAGAGGTGCCCCCTGAAACCTTAACCGACTACCCGTGTAGGCTGACTAGTTTTAGCAGCCTGCCACACACCAGACATGTTGCTGGCCACATGGGGGGAGTGCCTTTGTCACTCTGTGGCTAGTAACAAAGCCTGTACTGGGTGGAGATGCTTATCACCTCCCCCTGCAGGAACTGTAACACCTGGCAGTGAGCCTCAAAGGATCGCCCCCTTTGTTACAGCACCCCAGGACACTCCAGCTAGTGGAGTTGCCTGCTCCCTCCGGCCACGGCCCCACTTTTGGCTGCAAGGCCGGAGGAGATAATGAGAAAAACAAGGAGTCGTCACTGGCCAGTCAGGACAGCCCCTAAGGCGTCCTGAGCTGAGGTGACTCTGACTTTTAGAAATCCTCCATCTTGCAGATGGAGGATTCCCCCAGTAGGGATAGGACTGTGCCCCCCTCCCCTCAGGGAGGAGGCACAAAGAGGGTGTAGCCACCCTCAAGGACAGTAGCCATTGGCTACTGCCCTCCCAGACCTAAACACACCCCTAAATTCGGTATTTAGGGGCTCCCCAGAACCTAGGAAACTAGATTCCTGCATCGTAAGAAGAGTAGGACTGCTGAGCTGAAAAACCCTGCAGAGAAGACGGAGACACCAACTGCTTTGGCCCCAGCTCTAAAGACACTGCTTCAGCGACGCGTTCCACAGGGACCAGCGACCTCTGAAGCCTCAGACCACTGCCCTGCATCTAGGACCAAGAACTCCCGAGGACAGCGGCTCTGTTCCACAAAGATTGCAACTTTGCAACACATGTTTCCCGCCGAAAGCGTGAGACTTTGCACTCTGCACCCGACGCCCCCGGCTCGCCTTGTGGAGAACAAACACCACAGGGAGGACTCCCCGGCGACTACGAGACCGTGAGTAGCCAGAGTTGGCCCCCCGATCCCCCACAGCGACGCCTGCAGAGGAAATCCCGAGGCTCCCCCTGACCGCGACTGCCTGCTTCAAAGACCCGACACCTGGTAAAGGCACTGCATCCGAAGCCCGCAGGACCTGAAGGATCTGACCTCCAGTGCAGGAGCGACCCACAGGTGGCCCTCTCCCTTGCCCAGGTGGTGGCTTCCCCGAGGAACCCCCCCCCCCCTTGCCTGCCTGCATCGCTGAAGAGACCCCTTGGTCTCCCATTGAATCCTATTGCGAACCCGACGCTTGTTTGCAAACTGCACCCAGCCGCCCCCGTGCCGCTGAGGATGTACTTTTTGTGCTGACTTGTGTCCCACCGGTGCCCTACAAAACCCCCCTGGTCTGCCCTCCGAAGACGCAGGTACTTACTTGTTGGCAGACTGGAACCGGGGCACCCCCTTCTCCATTGAAGCCTATGCGTTTTGGGCACCACTTTGACCTCTGCACCTGACTGGCCCTGAGCTGCTGGTGTGGTAACTTTGGGGTTGCCCTGAACCCCCAACGGTGGGCTACCTTGGACCCAACTTTGAACCCCGTAGGTGGTTTACTTACCTGCAAATCTAACAAACTTACCTCCCCAGGAACTGTTGAAAATTGCACTGTCTAGTTTTAAAATAGCTATATGCCATTTGTGTGAAAACTGTATATGCTATTTTGCTAATTCAAAGTTCCTAAAGTTCCTAAGTGAAATACCTTTCATTTAAAGTATTACTTGTAAATCTTGAACCTGTGGTTCTTAAAATAAACTAAGAAAATATATTTTTCTATACAAAAACCTAGTGGCCTGGAATTGTTCCTCATTTATTGCCTGTGTGTGCACAACAAATGCTTTACACTGCCCTCTGATAAGCCTACTGCTCGACCACACTACCACAAAATAGAGCATTAGAATTATCTCTTTTTGCCACTATCTTACCTCTAAGGGGAACCCTTGGACTCTGTGCTTGCTATTTCTTACTTTGAAATAGTACATACAGAGCCAGCTTCCTACAAGGTGCGTCCTCCACTATTGCTTTGGCGGATGCGGGCAAGTGAAAGGTAGGCGGAGCACAGTTGTCTGGTAGGGTGGTGGAACTTCAGTCGATGGTTGATGTAGGCTGGTCCTTGGTTGTACAGTGCTTTTTAGGCGTGGATCATTACTTTGAATTGGTATCTCTTCTGTATGGGGAGCCAGTGGAGTTTTCTCAGATAGGGGGTCATGTCTGTTGCCTGGGGAGGTCGAGGATCAGTCTGGCAGTGGAGTTCTGTATGACCTGGAGTCTCTGCAGAAGGTGTGTGGTGATACTAGCGTAGAATGTGATTCTGTAGTCTAATCTGCTGGTGATTGAGGCCCGAGTGACTGTACGTCTGGTGTTGAGAGGGAGTCGTATGAAGACTTTTTGTAACATGCAAAGTGTCCAAAAGCAGGCAGAGGTGACTCCGTTGATCTGGGACATCTGATAGAGACATCTAGCTGCAGATTCCATGCTTTAGTATCCTCCCCCAGGTGTGAGCCTGGATCCAGAAGGTTTTCCACAGCACATCCGCACCGGACAAGGGTGCCGTACAACTCTGCATCGACACTTTCCACTTGGCGGAGTCCATATAACCCCCTAGGCAATGCGCTGTTTCTTAGCCATTTTTCAGCCTACTTCGATGTTTTGAATGATGGAACATTGTGCTTTTTTCTCTATTTATGTCTGCAGGGTTTAAACCCTGTGGATGACAGATGTTGGCCATGGACCCCCATTTGATTCGTATGTGGTGCTTAGGTGAGCACCCCGACTCCGTAGAGTGTGACTCATGTCGTCAACTTTTTGAGGGAGCTTGGTATGAAGCTTGTGGTGTTGAGGCTCCCGGAGAGTCATCTAATTCGTCTCGTTGTCCAGAGTCGTCTTCATGCTCTAAAGTCCTTCTAGGTGTTCAAGGATTCGTTCTTGTGGGCATCCATCGACTTCAGGAAAGTCACAACAGAAATGGTTGAAGTTGAGGCAGCTGCCGACTTAACCACGTACAGCATCACACCATTCCTCGGTGGAGGAGTTGAGGCTGGAGTCTGCCCCGAAATTCCCTCCATTTCCAGGGTCTGGGGCAACTCGGACTCCGATAAGTGAATTGTACGAGTTACTTCATGCAATCTCTGCAAAACCACCTTCACCTGGAGTGCCTGAGGGTCCCAAGGAGGTCCAGGAGGTCTTGACTGTGTCCACGTCGACGGGTTCGCCAGCGGCTTCAGTTCAGCCTCCGACTTGGGCTGCCAGTCATTACGACACCAGTGCACAGTCCTTTGGGATTCACACTTCTGGTGCCGTCATATGATTAGCCGGCGACTCCGTTGGCTGCACTGATTGAAATCGTGCCTTTCTCTATCTCTCCAATATCTAATCAACTTTGGTTTGGTGCCATTCGACATTAGGTAAGGTGCTGATGATACCAATTATTCTCCCTCTGTGTCCTGGGAAGCCTCCTGCTGTTGCTCCTCCACAGGGAAGGTGCTGTGGAGGAGTTGGGATTACCCCACAAGTCTTAGCCTCCTATGGAGGAATACTGGCTGGCTGATCTGGGGACAGGTAGTGACTTGGACTCCTCCAGCCTCTGGCCTCCTTTCCCCCACCTGACCTAGCTATGGAGGAAAGTTCCTCTCTAGCCAATATGTTAAGGAGAGTTGCAGAAGTTATGGATCTGACACTTCCCACAGTGGATTTGTCTACTAATCCTTTGATTGGTATTCTCTGTCATAGTCAAACAGGTGTTGAACCTGCACTTTCGTACATTGAAGCCCTAGATATCATCTTGTTAGGGGCTTGGACTAAGCCTGATACAGGGGCACCAGTTGATCGGGCTATATCTCACAGAAATCGACCTGCCCCTGGGATCCTGGTCTGCCTTTCACTACAGCCTACACCTCGTAGTTTTCTGGTACAGGCTGCTTCTGCATCAAGTGATATTAACTCTCTTCCTCACATTCCATTGGACAGTGAATGCAGGAGACTAGGTACTTGTGGTAGGCGTATTTTTCCTCCACTAGTTCTGCTTTGCGTTTTTTAACACACCTTGTGTTTTGGGAAGGTTTTTGCATTCATTATGGGACTCATTAAAACGCATTTTGCCTCTACTGCCAGACGATGCACAGAGTGATCTTGTCTCTCTGATACAAGATGGTTGGCAGGTAGCAAAATTACACTTACGTTGTGGTATGGATAGAATTGATTCTGTGGGTCGGACCATGGCCTCTTCAGTAGCGGTGCGTAGACATGCCTGGATGCGTACCTCATGGTTCTTGGAGGCTGTTGGGGCCACTAAAATTATTATTCCCTTTGATGGGCCCAAGCACCAGTGATCTTTCCCTAAACTGTACCTTTGTTCCCACAATTGGCACAGCCCTGGCACACAGATAAGTCCCTTGTAAATGGTACCCCTGGTACCAAGGGCCCTGTTGCCAGGGAAGGTCTCTTAAGGGCTGCAGCATGTATTATGCCACCCTGGGGACCCCTCACTCAGCACATGCACACTGCTTCACAGCTTGTGTGTGCTGGTGGGGAGCAAATGACTAAGTCGACATGGCTCTCCCCTCAGAGTTCCATGCCCACCTCACACTACCTGTGGCATAGGTAAGTCACCCCTCTAGAACACCTTACAGCCCTAAGGCAGGGTGCACTGTACCACAGGTGAGGGCATATGTGCATGAGCATTATGCCTCTACAGTGTCAAAGCAAAACCTTAGACATTGTAAGTGCAGGGTAGCCATTAAGAGTATATGGTCGGGGAGTTTGTCAAACATGAACTCCACAGTTCCATAGTGGCTACACTGAAATCTGGGAAGTTTGGTATCAAACGTCTCGGCACAATAAATGCACACTGATGCCAGTGTGGGATTTATTGTAAAATACACCCAGAGGGCATCTTGGAGATGCCCCTTGAATACCAGTCTGACTCCTTGTGCTAGGCTGACCAGTTTCTGCCAGCCTGCCATAACCAGACGAGTTTCTGGCCACATGGGGTGAGTGCCTTTTTCACTCTGTGGCCAGGAACAAAGCCTGTACTAGGTGGAGGTGCTTCTCACCACCCCCTGCAGGAACAGTAACACCTGGCGGTGAGCCTCAAAGGCTCATGCCTTTTGTTACAGCACCCCAGGGAATCCCAGCTAGTGGAGATGCCCGTCCCTCCGGCCACTGCCCCTACTTTTGGCGGCAAGGCAGGAGAGGATAATGAGAAAAACAAGGAGTCACCACCCACCAGTCAGGACAGCCCCTAAGGTGTTCCGAGCTGAGGTGACCCCTGCCTTTAAAAATCCTCCATCTTGGGTTTGGAGGATTCCCCCAATAGGATTAGGGATGTGCCCCCATCCCCTCAGGGAGGAGGCACAAAGAGGGTGTAGCCACCCTCCAGGACAGTATCCATTGGCTACTGCCCCTCTGACCTAAACACCCCCTAAATTTAGTATTTAGGGGTGACCCAGGAAATCAGATTCCTGCAACCTACAACAAGAACAAGGACTACTGACCTGAAAGCCCTGCAGAGACGACGGAGACGACAAGTGACTTGGCTCCTGCCCTACCGGCCTGTCTCCGGACTCAAAGAACCTGCACAGCGACGCATCCGACAGGGACCAGTGACCTCCGAAGCCTCAGAGGACTGCCCTGAAACTCGACAGACCAAGCAACTCCCGTGAACAGCGGCTCTGTTAAAAAACAGCAACAACTTTGCAACTTTTAAAGACCTCACTCTTCCCACAGGAAGCGTGAGACTTCACCCTGTGCACTTGACGCCCCCGGCTCGAGCTCCAGAGAACCAACACTACAGGGAGGACTCCCCGGTGACTGCGACCTCATGAGTAACCCGAGACAACCCCCGTGGACCCCCACAGCGACGCATGCAGAGAGAATCCAGAGGCTCCCCGACTGTAACTAGGAACCCGACGTCTGGACCAAGCACTGCACCTGCAGCCCCCAGGACCAGAAGGAACCGAACTCTGGTATAGAAGTGACCCTCAGGTGACTCTCTGCCTAGCCCAGTCGGTGGCTGGCCCAAGACATCCCCCTGTGCTCTGCCTGCACCGCTAGAGTGACCCCCGGGTCCCTCCTTTGATTTCTATTCAAAACCCGACACATCCTTTGCACACTGCACCCGGCCGCTCCTGTGCTGCTGAGGGTGTGTTTTGTGTGCCTACTTGTGTCTCCCCCCCAGTGCTCTACAAAAACCCCCTTGGTCTGCCCTCCGAAGACGCAGGTACTTACCTGTTGGCAGACTGGAACCGGAGCACCCCTTTTCTCCATAGGCGCCTATATGTTTTGGGCCCTCCTTTGACCTCTGCATCTGACCGGCCCTGCAGTGACATTGGGTTTGCCTTGAACCCCCAACGGTGGGCTGCCTGTGCCCAGGAACTTGAACTTGTAAGTGCCTTACTTACCTGAAAAACTAACCAATGCTTACCTCCCCCAGGAACTGTTGACGTTTTTCACTGTGTCCACTTTTAAAATAGCTTATTGCCATTTTAACTAAATCTGTGTATGTTACTGCTCTAATTCAAAGTTCCTTACATCTGTGGAGCTCCTTGCATTTTATGTATTTAAATCAAATCTTAAATGTTGTTCTAAAATAAATTAAGAAAAGATACTTTTCTATATAAAAACTATTGACCTGGAGTTAAGTATTTGAGTGCGTGTTCCTCATTTATTGCCTGTGTGTGTACAACAAATGCTTAACACTACCCTCTGATAAGCCTACTGCTCGACCACACTACCACAAAATAGCGCATTAGTATTATTTAATTTTGCCACTATCAACCTTTAGGGGAACCCTTGGACTCTGTGTACACCATCTCTCACTTTGAGATAGTATATACAGAGCCAACTTCGTACAAGTATATACAGATCCAGCTTCCTACATTGGTGGATCAGTGGTGGGGTCTCTGACTTTGCTGGACTACAGAGCCAACAACTGATCAAAGGGCTGAGTTGCAAAATTGCCTTCAGATTCAACAGATTTTTGAGTTTGACAATTTGTCTACATTTTCTAAAGTCCTGCTAGGGCCTTGGTCAAGTCCCTTTTAGCATTTGGTTTATGTTTTAAAATTAACATAGTTAGGGGTAAGTAGCTAGAAGTAGTTTTAGTTCCTAAAAGAAATTCCCAACCTTAGTAACATAATGGGCAACTCAGAGGACATGGTTTTGGAACTCGGCCTGACCCCTTATCTCCATCTCAAGATGAGAGAGTTAAGGTCTCTCTGTGGTCTCAAAAAGATGAAAACTGGTTCCAACCCTACCAAGATTCAGCTCCAGGAGCTCTTAGCAGAGAATGCAAAGGAACTCCCTACTGAGGAGTATGATACCCTCTCAAATGGGGAAGAAGTTAGGTATCAGGAGGTTGACCTCCCCCCTCCTAACCTAACTAGGCAGGACAGGGGTCTCAGTGCCCCTGACTCCAATGATAGTGCTCACAGGATCTGGGTCTCTCACAGTTGAGTCTGGTTCTCGGGGAACACTGAGGGCAGCCTCAGTGAAGAGGACCTCCATTTAGCAAGGAGGGCCAAAAGACTAGCCTTGGAGAGACAGCTCCTGGCTATAGAAAGATAGAGATAAGAAATGGGCCTGACACCCATTAATAATAAATTAAGAAAATATATTTTTCTATATAAAAACTATTGACCTGGAGTTAAGTCTTTGAGTGCGTGTTCCTCATTTATTGCCTGTGTGTGTACAACAAATGCTTAACACTACCCTCTGATAAGCCTAATGCTCTACCACACTACCACAAAATAGAGTATTAGAATTATCTCTTTTTGCCACTATCTTACCTCTAAGGATAACCCTTGGACTCTGTGCACACTAACTCTTGTTTTGAGATAGTATATACAGAGTCAACTTCCTACACTTTATCAAGAGGCTCTGCGTCTCTGGACATGGCTGGAACAGCAGGGCATAACCCTGGTGGTTCAACAACTGGCAGGTTCTCTGAACGCCTGGGCGGACGAGCTCAGCCAAAAAATGCTTAGCAGATCACGAATGGTATCTCCATCCAGAGGTGGCGCAAGGACTCTTTCAGCGGTGGGGAGAGCCTTGGTTAGATCTGTTCACCTCCGTAGAGAACTTGCAATGTCAGCAGTTTTGGAGTTTCCAAGGGGGCTGTCGCTATTTGACACTTTTCGTCGCAAGTGGAGTTCAGGCCTCCTGTACGCCTTTCTGCCCATACCACTTCTGCCCAAAGTTCTCAAGAAAATCAAGAACAACTGGGCCCAAATAATCCTAGTAGCTCCGGATTGGGCACGGAGAGTCTGGTATCCAGAGCTTCTCAAAATGAGCATCAGTCCTCCAATCAGGTTGCCATTTCGGGAGGATCTTCTGTCGCAGCAGCAGGGGAAGGTTCTTCACCCAAACCTGTCAACTTTGCAGCTTCGTGCGTGGAGGTTGAGCGGTGACAGTTTATGGTTTATGACCTCCCTTCCAAAGTGTGTGATGTCATTCTGGCAGCCAGGTGTGCCTCTACTAAGTCGATTTACGCCTGCCAATGGAAACGGTTTGTTTCATATTGCACAGAGAGGTCTATTGATCCTCTTTCTTCTACTCTTTCTAATATCCTTTTGTTTATCTGGCTGCTTTTGTCTATCTGGCTGCCTTATTGACTTTTGTACGCTTGCCCGATCAACCATCTTTGTTTAAGTCTCCCATTGTACAGAGATTCTTAAAAGGGCTTGTACATATATGGATGTTTTCTTTGTGAATGATGGTGATTCCTCCTCCAGGTTTGTTGGTGCGGTCTCAGTGTGTGATCTTGTATCTGTCGGGTGTTGCTGTGATGATGTCGGGAGTGGATGCAAGTGATAGCCAGGTCTCAGTGAGGAGATCGATGTTGGGGGTGAGGGTGGTGATGAGGTCCCAGATCATGGTCACATGATTCCAAAGCAAACGTGTGTTGAGGAGGAGGCAGACAAGTTGTTATGAAGTTGGCGCATTGCGTTGGTTGGGTCATGTGGTGGTGAATGGCATGTTGGTGGCCAGTGAATGTAGGAGAAAGATCCTACTGTGGGTTGTGTGGAGGTAAGACAGCAGCAACTGTGATGGCATCTGAGGTCCGGGGCTCAGTTCGGCGACAGTATAGCTGTGGGTTGTAGGAGAACCAGGTGTCTTCTGACAAACAGGTTTCCTCCAACTCCCTCTGTGATGTTCCAGTGAGACCTAAACCTTGTTTTGACCTTTTTGATGACTGATGCTTTCGAACCCCATCACAGTTGTCGCTATATTTGCTGATGTTAAATACTTTTTTCTGTTTGCAATTACTTTGGTTAAGTATGTCAGTGAGTTGCAAACACTGAACATTATCCCACCGTTCAGATGCTTCTTCCTGGACAACTAATCCTCACAGCTACACAGAACCCCTGTATTTTGTGTATTCCTTAGCATATTTTGTGGCCAAAAAGGCACAATTTTTTACATGAAACCTCAGCCTTTATGCTATGTTTGAGTCAGGCTGAAATCTGCTTGTTGCAAAAATACCGCTGAGTATGCGCTGGTGGTGAATGCTGTGTCACATTCAATGACATTGCAGTGTCTCCAGCAACACAGGGCTTCAGAATAAGAAAATGTCTGGTGGTACGGAGTGCAGACTGCAGAATGAAAGCTCTGCGCTCTCTGGCATCAGATGGCTTATGTTCCCTTCAGTCCAAAGGGCAGCAGAAGAACTGGGAATATAAGGGGAACATAGGAGTTTGGGGGTTAGTGCACAGAAGGGGCTCTGTCCATTTTCAAGGCAGGCTACAAATGAGATGAAAACCTCTGCTGCCTCATGGGCTTCTGCTCACCCTCCTTTGATTGGCTCAGTGGCAGCACAGTGCCAATAAAGAGAACTAGTCTAATTTCTTTAAATTCCAGCTTTTGCTGGCATTATTTTTCCACAGAAATACCCATTTTCTGATATTTTGTTGTTGCAAGTCGCAAAGTCACTAAAGCAGCTTCCATCCACAAACTGGTGACCATTTTTCATCTGTGGGCATTGACTACAATTACCACCTTTTATCATCCGCCCCATTGCATCGAAGAGGAGGAGCGATTATACTGTCTGGACTCCAGACAGATGGTCAGCTTGTAAGTAGACCACACTAAAAGAGAGGTCAGGTCTTTTGACAAGCACTTAACAGAGTATACAAGCAGCTTGAAGGAGAGGGCGATTCAGGAGAGGACTTTGTCCCCCTGGACTAGGGAGAAAACGTTCACCTCATCTTTGGTTAGTGGTATTCCTGTGGTTAAGATTTGCTTAGCATTATTGTTTGTACTTCAAAATGGAATTGGATAGCCATTTTGCATGTTCAGTCCTTCAGGATTCTTTCATCTGCCCTTCCTTCAGATCGACCACCTAAGGGAAGGTTACTGTTTGGCAATCTATTCAAAAGTTGAGGAATTTGCAGTAGAATTTTCCATTAGAAGAAAAAGTTACTTACCTTCGGTAGTGATCTTTCAGATGGATACTTCGAGTGACATTTAATTTCTTTCTTTCCAGGTGCCCAAACCACGGCCAGAGCTACCTTACCTACTAAAGGAAATGATGGTACGTACATACGCTCTGTCACTTGGGTCATCTTATTTCATCCAGATGCTCTGACAAGGCAAGTATAGACATCTAGAAGCCCTAAAGAGTGTAGGAGAAATAAAGCTTTTGCCCAATTTGCACCCAGACTTGGAAACTATGAGTTTACTGAAAAACCTCCTTCTTTTCTAAGTCAAATCAGGAATTAGCTCAATACCCACATTCCTGTCCATCTCTCAGCTTTCTCTGTCCCACTCTCTCTGCTGTGACATGCTACTGGCCCATCTGTGCCCAGTCAACCTCCTTTTCCCACTACAAATCCCAGAATGTAATCCTACCAACCCATTCACCCAACGCAATGGTCGGGGCTATTCACGAAGGTAACTTACTCCTGTGAGTAAGTTACAGGTGTAAGTTTACTCTTAAACTTTTGAGTAACTTTACTACTTTTGTCTAGTCACCATTTACAAGTGTATTTTTTATAATATTTTATTGCTTTTGAATTATTAGCAAAACATGAACAACAAAGGAGGGCACCACCCTTCCGTATCAATGCACCAACAATTGACAACCACACCTCGCTAATCTCATGCATACATACACATTTAAAGTATCCCCTTTTCATTTCTCATATATGTGTCATAACCACCCCTTCCCAATCATACATGTATACTCCACTACAATACATTCTTGTACAGTTCGTTTTTTTACATGTGTTCTAACTCAGGTTTGCAGATGGTCTGTTGTTTGCTAGATCGGATAGTTTTGTTAACATTTCAGCCCAGTCAGCTACATCCTCTCTGTTTCTCATCCCTTCTATTGTTCTTCAAATGCTGCTCATCAGCTACAGTCCATCCAGTTAAATCCTTCTTACATGCCTCATGCTTAGGGACTTCTGGATTTAGCTAGAACTGTACCACCACTGCCATTTGAATTCTCATCATAAGTTCTGTGTGGTAGTAAATATGCCTAGTAAGTATTGTTTCACAGATTTTTCGGGGTGACCACCCGTCATCCACTGCAGACTACTCACAACGTCCTCCCAGAATTCTCCCACTTCTGAGCATTCCCACGCTGTGTGTACGAGTGCTGGCCAGAGCCTTGCTTCTGGTCATGGCTGCATTTTTTGCCTCGGTTCTAACTCGTTTGTTCAATTGAGATAGGTCATGTGAAGATAGTGGAACTGAATTACCTTGAATCATGCATTTGGGAAGATAGTTTTCACTTGGTCACACTCTTTTGTCCACTCAGTGTCTGACGACTGTTCTTGGCATGTGTATGTCCACCTTTCCCTCTCACACTCCATGTGTTTCCCTACTGTCCGATTCCAGGGATGTGTATAGGTTAATACCCAACATCTACAGCCAGCCAGGAATAGCAGCATAGTCATTATCTTGACTGAGGAGGGTAAAAAGCAGTCTATTTTTCCTTAGCTGTCTGGGCGACACAATTGCTGAAAAAACTGGCCTGGACCAAGATCAAATGTCTTCTTCACTTGATCGTAATTTGACAAATTGCTTATTTAGGTAAAGGTCTCTCACCTTGCTATCTGCACACTGTCATTGTGCCATTTATTTATTTAACTGTAATTCCCCTTTTCCATACTCTGTGAGTACAAAAAAAACGCAGCACTACCCTCTGATAAGCCTGACTGCTCCCACACTACCATAAAATAGAGCATTAGTCCTGTCGACTTTTGCCTCTGCAAGCCATCTGGAGATCCACTGAAATCTCTGCGCGGTATACTCCGTTTTAGTACACAATATAGAGAGCCAGCTTCCTACAGTCCCCAAAAATATGTGCCAGTGTCCCCCACTGGCAACCACCAGTTCAAATTAAACACTGTAGGCTTCCCATTCTGCAACTCTGATTTGTGTTGTGCTGCGGTTAATCTCAAATAAATGTGAAGTAAAGTCTCATACTTGGGAGACAGATGGGGGATACAACAGTGTGGAGTGGTCAGAAAGGAACCTGTTTAAGTATGTGACCACACCAGCCTTCTCAAAGAAGTCTGTTTATAAGTGTAAAGTTACTCAAACGTACACACTTACATCTCTCCACCCCCTGAAACGGGGGGAGCCAAATTTACAAGTTTAAGTTACCAACGCCACATAAGGAGCAGTATAGAAATAGCTTTTTGTATTTTTTAATAGATCATAAACATTTTACTTTAGGTGAGATTTTTTTAAAATCTTTCAAAATAATGTTAATTTAATTTAGTATATTTAAATGTATTAAATATTTATTTCACTATCAAGTTAATTGTGCTATGGTGTTTTTCTACATTTGAAAGAAATATATGAACATATTTCTTTTCTATTTTTTGAAAGCCTATTTCACTTTTTAAATTTTCTTTATACCTTATAGGGATATCTGTGCCATGTTTTTGTAACATTAAATTAAATTTATTTACATGTTTAACTAGTTTAATTTAATTTAACATTATTTCCTCTGAGGTTCTATCCTAAGTCCATACCTCCATTATGGTCTATGGGAAAGATGTTAAAGTACTAGTTATTGACCATATGTGGTACTGAACTTACCCAAACTCGGGGCTGAAGTACATTTATTGCCGTTTTGCTTCCTTTTTGGCTATGGTAACTTTAGAAGTGCTGTGTGTGGCTAGAAATGGCCTTACTCTTTTATGGGAGAGTGGAAGACTCTCCCTAAGTCTCTCTAAACACCTACTTACTCCTCCCTAAACCCTATCCATTTAGCAGTAAGTAAAACCCTTTTTCCAGTCACTCCCCGGCCCCTCCCACATTTCAACTAAGTAGTAAACATACATGTGTGAGGATCTCCTCAGAGAAAAGATAGGAGGTGGAGATTTACGCTTGAAAGGTTTGTGAATTGCATTATGTAGTAATTAATTAGGTACTACTGTAGTACTACTATTTTACGTGCTGCAAAATAGTTTGTGAATCATTCCCTATATGCTGTATGTATCTTCATTAAATAGAGTAACCTTATCCACAACATAATGTTTAACGTTGAATGAGTAACTACTGTGTGCTGGAAGCAGGAGATCCCTGATGTCTCCAGTAGGCTTCAGGTTCTCCAGAGGCGGGCCTGTGGAGTCCAGTGCATCTGAAATAGTGCGATTCCAAGTCTGTCACAAGCATATGAATACAAATGCATCTATACTGTTTGTGGTCATTAATGTGTGGCTCTGTCCTCATGGTGGGGGCTGCTCCAAATCGTGCCCAAGAGAGAGTCTCAACTTCTGAGGGGACGATCTCATAAGATTAAATGACCGTGGCCAAAGAGTAATTGTTAATCCACCAGGCCCATCCATACTGGTGCAACATTGTATTTTAAAAAATGCAGAA
Organism: Pleurodeles waltl; assembly: GCF_031143425.1. NCBI lineage: Eukaryota > Metazoa > Chordata > Amphibia > Caudata > Salamandridae > Pleurodeles > Pleurodeles waltl. The sequence goes on along the minus strand of NC_090444.1, from coordinate 1,799,261,378 downwards.
AAGCGGTCAGTAGAATCCAGACAAGAGAGTTGAATGCACCAGTGTAGTTCAGTTGTGAAATGATCCACAAACCTCTTGGAAAATTATCACATGTAGGGGGAGTGCAGCCAGGTGACAAGATGCAGCAGAAATGATTAACGCCCAGGAAATGGTGACATTACTATCCACATATGGTCATAATCGTGTCAGTGCACGCTAATGCACCAGGTATAACCCAGGGGGCACAACTGTCTCTGCTGCAGGAGCACAAGGTATCTCACCTAGTTTAGAAGGTTCAGAGAGGGCAGTTTAAAGCACACCAAAGCGTGCAGGTTTTATCAATGTCTAACACCTCTGGCATGGACTGCTACTAGTTGGCTACAAAGGGATTCTCATCACCTCTACAGTGGTCGAAGCCTCTCAAGCCCCCAGTTATTACACCAGGCCTCCATGAAAGTGCAGATCTTCTTGCAGCATAACAGCTCTGCAGTGTATTACACACACCTCACTGGCTCAACTAATAGCTCATTTTGTCTTTGAGAAAATCTCCAGTGGGAGAAGAGGAACATGCCTGTGTCCGGCGGGCAACAGCCTGCAGCCGAGTACAGACCTCGCCCGTACATGCTCGACAGCACATTTCCCTTTGCACACCCCTGAGTTAATCCTCTGGACCCACATCTCCTCAGTTTCTCCGAAGGATTCTCCACCTGTTGGATAGGCAGGGTGCGATCAAGGGAGGCCCTCTTCACTCAGCCACCAAGCAGTTCAGAGTACCATGTCCTCTGCTACCAGACCGCCTGTGATGCACGAACAGGTCCACCACTAAGTGGAGGAGGATTAATGATCCATTGAAAGCCACAAACACAGGATCTTGAAGGATATTTCACCCGATGGGCCAGAACTTAGAGTTAAACCATGTATAACATCTGCCTAGAATGGCAACACCTGTGCACAGCTCTGCTTTTAGTTTCCATGGCCTGTGCGACATTTCATGTCTATTTTGTTTTACAGAGGCCCGAAGAACGCATGCAGGCACAACTGTTGATGGTATGTACATATGCTTTTTCAGGTGGGTTTCTTAGTTCCTTTTTACAGCCTTGACCACAAGCATTGGAATAGCAAAAAGATCATTTAACGCCCCTCAAAGGTGAGTCATTTTAGCTTTGCCAGTGCTTGTAACTTTTACTTCAGTTTGCCATGGCCTAGGTGACGTTTAATTTCTTCTTTCCAGGTGCCCAAAGCAAGGATGCGGCTACCATTGTTGATGTGAAAGATGATGGTATGTAAATATGCTCTTTGACCAGGTTTTTTTTTAATGTCCTGTTTATTTCCTCCATCTATTTTCACAAGTATCAAAATCCAGATATCATGTCACAGAGAGAGGCAAAGTACACAAGCTTTTGCTATGTCAGTGCTCAGGTTCTGAAACGAATTCTCTTTGATTCTAATGTAAGACTTTCCTGTTCCCTCACACAAATCAGGAATTGGCTCAAGGCCCACCTCCTTACACCATATGCTGCTCTTCTCTGCTGTCTCTTAGCCTTCTTCTGAGCCAAGGTATCGACTCATCTCCAGACAATAAACCACCTTTCTCCAGATTCAATCTTAAACTATCCCACAAAAAGACCCCAATTCCAATCAGTGAAGTGATAGCTGAATCTTCACAACTTGGCCTGGAGGCCACCATACCTCGCATTTCTACTGCATGTTGAATGTAAAGGGAGTTTCCCTGAGTTATGCTCATTGCTCAGCTACTTTGACCTATATCTACTTTTGAGAATTGCTCTTCATTATTCTCATTTGCTGACTCTACAGCAACTTCTACGTCATATTTGGTTATATTCTGTTATCGTGTTTTATACACAATAGGGTCTTTTCAGACCTAGTGGTTTATGTTCTAATCTAATTCTCCATTTGGAGCACTCCCTATAATAAACATATATATTGCCTTCATACTTTTCACAAGGCTAAGAATTCACAATTTGTTGCGTATTCTCTAGAAAAATCCCCTGCAGGCAGGGGCGGTAGACTTTTACTTTGGCTCCTAAAGTCTAAAACAAAAGGCACCCCTGTTCAGGGGAGAACAGAAAGCACCCTCAGCACAAAAAGATGACAAATTGCCATCAGAGAAAAACCTGCACACCTCCAAGGAGCCTGTTGATAATGTTTTCAAGAAGATTGACAAAAAGCCACCAGAGACAGCATTCCTAGACATTGCCAGATTGCGTGCAGAAAAGCCTCCTGATGATAAACATATGTCTGCACCAGCAAAAGGAAAGGTTTCAGTTCCTGTATCCAACATTGACAATGCCCCCATCGATAAAACAGTCAAAAGCACTGCTGTAGAATAAGACGGCTGTAACCCCAGGGGAAAAAAGACTACAAGCACATCAGTGTTTTCTCCTGTGAAAATCTGTGATGACCTTGCTGACGAATGTGCCACCATTGACACGGAACTTATTGACCGCATCAACTACTACCTCATTGATGAAGAATCTCTTTGATATTTCCTACAAAAACTGAATTGCCTACTATGCCAGAATTGACGGAGGGTGTTCCTGTAAAGAAGTAAATGAAAAGGTGGAAAACAAAACCATTTTACCAGAGCTAACTTACCAAGAAGAGTCTCTCCTTTACCGCCTCAGAGACTGACGATGGTGATCCTTTTGGACCTGCCCACAACCCAACGCATTGTAAGGCACAATGTCAAGACTCGGACGAAGACTATTATGAAGGTGCCACACTGCGAATCACCTCTGAAACCTGGGAAGAGGGTGGACTGTTCCATGTTGCTTATCAACATCTTGCTAATCACTAAGATGACAACAAGTGGCAATATGGCTGTGACCCTTACGAAGAGTAACAGTGGACGCGTACGCAGCCCATGACCCAAGTGTCTAACTCCTTAGTAAAAGACATACAACATATGCCTAAGGAGGCTTGTCCTTCATCGGTGCGATAAACAGATGTTGTCTAACGTTGCTCTTTTCAGGATAAGCTGACTGAAGCTTAGACAATAACACAGGAGGCAGAGTGGGCCTCTCCAGCAGTTACTTCCTCTGCGATGGATGGGTCCACAACATGGTTCAGGCAACCAGTGGGAGGAGCTGCGTTTCAACGCCAAGGAATTTCATGTACACCTGATGTTTAGTGTAGAATTCTAGATATGTCCTTTGGTGGGGAATTACTGTTTGGCAAGCTTATTGACGAGGCACTGCAGTGAAGCATGGATACTGTTAGGCTGCTGGGAGTTTCGCAAAAGAAGTGGCAGCAGCCCTTTTGTGGTAATAAAGCACACAGTGTCAAGCTCCACTACAGTCCTCTCGAGAGTCCTACCTGCAGCACCAGCAACATAGGACTCGGCCAACAAAGTCCTTCCAAAAGAGCACCGTGCCGTAAGGGGGAGCTCATTCAGAGTTCAGTGTTGAAAGCAAGATGTAAGAAGTTCATCTAGTGCAAAATGACTCTGATTTTAATCATTTCTGAAGGAACAATGGTCCCTTGCATGTAAAGTAAAAAGAAGGTTAAGCATAGAAATACAATGAGGTCTATGTCTGATACCCATATGTTCGGTTTGATACAGTTATTATGTCAAAATAAGAAACAATGCAGTGGGTGAACCAACCACAAGAACAGGGCATACATTTTTTTTTTCTCTCGGTCATCTCCCATGTGACAGATGGTAAGGTCACAAAGTGCAGGTACCCATACTCATATATCCAAATAAACCAAGCAATTTGAGTCCAGATACTATAGTCAAAGACGTTTCGATCCCTTAACCAAATATTAGCATCATTATCGGGAAATAAGAATTTATGCCTGAGATTCAATTGGGGGCCACTGCATATGTAACCATTGCTAAAAGGGCGCCAAAATGTGGTTCATCAAACTGTCATACAGCGTAGGAAAACAAGCTGAGGCACATTGAAAATCTCAAAAGAGGCTCCAAATGGTCGATACTGATAACACATAAGGAGTAATTTGAGGCAACAGGCATAAGCACATATATCTACATCAATATGGAACATCCATACAAGTAATGCAGAGACCAATGCGATTAGGGGAGAATTTCATGCCACCTGATTTCACCAGGTGTCATACCTGTGTACTACAGACCTGTGGCTTCGGGTGATCCGTGCTACTGATTTTAATTAAGCACCGGCCTCCCTCCAATCCCCCGAAAACAGGAAAATATAGGTTCTAGTAGCAGTCCTGGTCACCATCACAGGGAAGGTCTTTACATCAGAAAAACTGATGTAAAAAAACACAGTCCTAGAAGACAGCTACAGTACAAAAAATTTACCTCTCTGTGCACCTATTCAAACCCTTTCTGGGAATGATATCCTGCATAGTCTGTTGACTACACATAAAATACTTTCAGGAAGAGCTTGATGGCCAAAGGATATAAAATACTGGTTTGTTCAGTGGTAAAGTGAAAGGCATGTGCAAGTGAAAAAATGATTGTCATGTTGTACTCAAAGGGAGAATACAGCACTAGGTTTAGCTTTTTTTTAACAGGAAACAGCTCATTTTGTGATGACATTGGAGCAATCCATTTAGGCATGTTTCACATAAAGTGCTGGAGTTAAGAGCTCTGAATCTAGGTTCTTCAGTTTTCTATGGATGGACAGTAAGGCCATGATCTTTTACATTAACAAACTAGGAGTTGCAAGGTCATATCTTTTATCAGCAGAAGCACAAGGCTAGAGGAACTGGGTGATTCCTCACCTGGTCCTACTCTCAGCAGAATTCTCACTAGGAGTGGACATTTTTTGCTCAAACTCACTCAACAGATTTGCCGGGGAATGCCAAGAATGAGAACTGAATCCGAAACAACTAGGAAAAGTGTTTCAACACTGTGGGAAGCTGAACCTAGATCTCTTCACAGCCTGCGTGAACTGAACATGCCAGTATTGTGTTAGCAGGCATGCACTACCAGGCTTGTGGAGGGAATGCATTTTCAGTAGCATGGTCCGGGACCTTTGCTTATGGATTTCTGTTGTTTCCTCTTGTCCCGAGAGTGCTCAGTAAGATCAGGATAAAGCCTAGTTGAATTATGATAGTCCCAGTGTAGCCCAAATTAACTTCCTGTCAGGATCTTTTGTTGATTGGAACACATTTTCGGATGCTAATTCCCAAACCTTCATGCTAAGGGAGAAATGTGATTGCAATTACAGGACCTGTTCAGGTGGGCAGTGGGGCAAGTATGCGCTTCTAGGCTTCAAAATTGGGTGCTTAGGTCTTACTCTCTGAAGTCCTGCAGTCTGTTATTGTTATGGCTATGCAAACTGGGCCAAGTACAACCTCTTCAACTCTTGACTCAAACTGTTAGCAATGGTGAGCAGTCATAGGCTTCTCGGTGGGGCAGTGCGGGGGTGCTCGAGCTCTGGACCGAACGATCACAAAGTAGCACAAACACTAAGATCTGATTACTGCTCCTTGTAGTACATTTTGGGGTACTACAAAACGTACTACAAAATGCAGTTCACAAACTGTGTGCTGAGTTTCATGACTGCACTCCTTATTTTGTGTGCAGAGAGAGAACTCCACACACATAAGTATATGGAGTGTGTCATCGTAAAACTCTTCATGTAGTTTGTAAATTTCTAGAAAGTAGTAAACTTAGTAACAAGCATACATTTACCTTTGTGAATCAGGTCCAACCCAGTGCTGCACTTTCAAGAAAGAAAAGCACTTTAAAGCACACTAAAAGTGAGTAGGACACAATAAACGCAAAGTACAATAAGTGTAATTTAGTGTCTTGGGTGCCGAAATCAGTCTGTGCCTCAATCTGCTATCTCCCCAAAACCCCCACCCCTGCTTCTGATCTATCAATTTGCCATCTGGTGTTTAAAGCAATAATGTGATTATGGCTTAGATTGAGATCACCCAACTCTATTTTATTGTGCTGTCTCACACAGTTTGATGACAGTTCATCCTTAGTTTTGGTTACTCAGTCCTTATCACCCCTGGTGAACTTACGTCCTGATTTAAATGTTGGCAGTAACGGTCCCACTGTCGGTTTCTGACTGAAAACCCGCCCGCCGCCTTGGTGGCCTGCCCACCAGATATAAATGTTGGCAGTCTCATAGGCAAAAGCTTGCATTAGTCCCGCCGTCTCCTCCAAGAAACTCCACCCGCCTCGACTGCACCACAGAATATAGTGGCTGCCGTCGGGACTCCACCCACCTTTACTACTGTGCAGCTTTGGATGTGCCTTACCGCCAAGCCACCTGTGGTGCTCTGACCTCCACAACAGCCACGGACGACATCAGAGCCCTGACCGACAAGGGAGAGACCGTGGCCCTCATACTCCTGGACCTCTCTGCAGCCTTCGACACGGTCTGCCACCGCACCCTGATACGCCGCCTCAGTAACGCCGGCATCAGAGGCAAGGCCCTGGAATGGATCATCTCCTTCCTCTCCGGAAGGACTCAGAGAGTCCGCCTGCCCCCCTTCAGATCCACAGCCACGGAGATCATCTGCGGCGTACCTCAAGGATCCTCCCTCAGCCCCACTCTCTTCAACGTCTACATGACCCCCCTGGCGAACATCGCACGCAAACACGGACTCAACCCTATATCATACGCCGACGACACCCAGCTCATCTTATCCCTCACTAACAACCCCACATCAGCCAGGACCAAACTACATAAAGGAATGAAGGAAGTGGCAAACTGGATGACAGACAGCCGTCTGAAACTGAACACAGACAAGACGGAGGTCCTCATCCTCGGCCCCACTCCCACCGCATGGGACGACTCCTGGTGGCCCCCCGCCCTAGGCAGCACTCCCCAACCCACCGACCACGCGCGCAACCTCGGCTTCATCCTGGACTCCTCCCTCACCATGACCAGACAGGTGAACTCGGTGACCTCGGCATGCTTCAACACCCTCCGCATGCTCCGCAAGATCTTCCGCTGGATCCCCACCGACACCAGGAAGACCGTCACCCCCCCCTCGTCACCAGCCGCTTGGACTACGGGAACACCCTGTACGCCGGCATCGCCACCAAGCTGCAGAGGAAACTCCAACGGATCCAGAACGCTGCCGCAAGACTCATCCTGGACATCCCTCGCCACCACCACATCTCCGGACACCTGAAAAAACTCCATTGGCTACCCGTCAACAAGCGGATCACCTTCCGACTACTCACCCACGCACACAAAGCCCTTCACAACCTTGGACCCAAACTCATCAACAACCGCGTCTCCTTCTACACCCCTCCGCGCACTCTGCGCTCCACCGGACAGGCCCTGGCAGCCGTACCCTGCATCCGCAAAGCCACCGCCGGAGGAAGATCCTTCTCTTTCCTGGCAGCAAAGACCTGGAACTCTCTGCCCAGCCACCTTCGCGCCATACCTGACCACCTCTCCTTCAGAAGGCAGCTCAAGACCTGGCTCTTCGAGCACTGATCCCCCCCCCCCCAGCGCCTTGAGACCCTTGATGGGTGAGTAGCGCGCTTTATAAATGCGATTGATTGATTGATTGATTGAGTTGGTGGATTGAGGGGTGGGGGGCTGGATGAGGTCAAAACTGAACTTTATCCCCTACTCCACTTCCGTTTTCAACTGGACAAGGCCTTCCGTCACGGAGAAAACACAACCTCCTGTCACTGGACTTGAAGGTAGGGAACCTGCATTGGCTGTGTATGTTGTGTGGTCACCGCATATGAGCTCAGGACCATTGCGGTCATATTTGGTGTTGGTATTTATTGCCAAATGAATGCTGGTACCACAGTGACAGTACAATCACACTTGTCAACTGTGTCCATGTGTGCAGATGCAAGAGGACCCCTACCTATGATGTTGTGCTTAGAGTTGTGTATGTGAGTTAGTACCTGTATGTATGTGTGTGTGTGTGTGTGTGTGTGTGCGATGCGATTGGCTGGTTGAGGTGGAGGGAGCTGGAGAGGTCGATATGCTTGTGCTTGACTGTGTTTGTGTATCTTAAGTGTGTAGTTGTGATGGATGTTGTGGTTGTCGTGTGTGGGTGCTTTGTCCTTGGTGTGTGTGCCTGTGGTCATGGATGTATGGCAATGTGTGGTTTCGGCCTGTACCTATTGTGTGGTGTTGGAATGGCTATGGATAATGGATAATGGTGTCTCTATGGTGTGTTGTGTAGGTGGACTCATGTGGCTGAGGTACAGTGGGTGTGTGTGACTTACCTCTGTTCCATAGCCACTGCCATTGTCCGATGTCCACTGAGTCCCGCGATGACCTCTTTCCCTCAGCCATCCGCTGGCATTACACTGCCTGCAGGACTTTAACATCTAAATATGGTCTGCAGGAACCCGCCAGCCTGACTGCTAGGAGGAGCACTCTAATGTGAGGGTCACCAGCTCCGCCGCAATACATATAAGTACAGAAGGCAGAACACCGTTGACTTGAATGTGTTTTCGTGTCCTCGTCAAGAACTAAATCAGGCCGTTAGTCTGGTTGAGCAGCAGCCTGGTTTCATCTCCTCATGTCGTCTTCCCGCTTCTGTGAAAGTGCATAAACCTGCAGCTCTGTTGGGATCTCTTCATGGACTGCACGGGCCCTCTTGGTAGACAGACACTTGGCGTGGCTGTTTCTGCTCACCTCCATCAGCTTGTATAATTCAGTCTCACAAGTAGGAACACCAGTCACTGCAGAAGTTTGGATCACTAATGGAATAGTTGGGTAGATGCTCAGAGATTGATGTCACCCATGCTTGGCCTGCTTTTCTTCTGTCAGTGCAGCCAGACACTAGCTAAACTTCCTCTGGACAAAAGGCGGCACACTTCCTACCTTCTTAGGGCAATGTGGCCTAGTTCAAGCTGTGCTTTTTATGGCACTACGCATGTGTACAAGCCGTGCTTTTTCTGGGCACTATGGATGAATGACAGCCAAGCTTCTGGACACTACAGCTAAGTACTAGTTTCACTGACTGTAGTCACAGCTCTGACTAGGCTTCTGTGATTTTTGGGTTGGTTCGACTTGGCACTCGTCAGGTAGTGCTGTTGGAGAGACTGTAACACTCTGGCACCAGATGGTTCTTTGCAGTCCTCCTCTTTGTTTTGGGTGCCCTCACCAGCACTGGGTTCATGTTGCACCTTGCTTCTCCTCGACAGTCACTGATTCTGCAAGGTTGGCAGACACTTTCCCTCTCTCAGGAGGCAGGCTATCATCCAGGTGCTTCAGGTCAGGTAATGAGCTCTTCCAGCAAGGGATAGACTCTACTGATATCCACTGACTTCTAGAAGCTGGCAGTCAGGCAGACTGCAGTTTTGTTTGCACAGCAGACCTCTGAGTACTTTACTGAGCACTCCATTTCTTGATCATAGAGAACTTGGAACTTGAAAAAACAAGTGGTTTGGTGGATTCACCCTTTTATACAGTGAAAGCAGACCGGCGATGCATATCCACTGTCTGCATGTAGAACCAGTTTGGGAGTGGTTCTCCTTTCGATTAGCCTTTCCAGGCTGCTATCCTGTCACAGCCTTTGCGTAGAGTGCCCTTGTCCATCATCAGCTAACTGAAAATGTGATCTGGGACAAAAGATTGAGCATCATCTAAGGGGTCTCTTTCACCTTCCATAACAGAGTCCGCAGTCCCACCTTTCACCTCTACCATCTACGAATAGCAGTGCTTCAGAAAGAACAATCAGAAGCTCCTTGATCAGAAAAAGGCCAAATTGAATTTCTAAACCAGCTTTTACTTCTCTTCCCTCACTTCAGTGTCTAGTTCTCCTCCTTTCAGCTTCAGGAATGTCAGTAATAAACGTCATGGTCAGGTAAAACAATGTCACCTCCATCATGTGTAAAAGGCCAGGCAAAGGGTATCCAGAATGGATCCTACAGGGCATCATTGCTCTAGTTCACTCAGACACACCATGCATGTACTAAGCAGGCTACATATACAAACTCACACAACATGCATTTGGGATGTCAGCACTCCGAGTCCGTTAAGTACACAGAAACAGAATTTTACACAAGTAGGCCAATGGAACTATGCTCCAGAGACTTTGGAAAAAACAAAGGTCTAGTCACAAATATGATTTCACCAAATAAGATGTGCAGCCACCCCTTCTCTATGTGCTAAACCTTCAAAGGGACAGAAGGTGTCTGTCATTAAGAGTGCACTTGTAGCACCCCTCATGTCACAGGACATGTCCAGGACCTCATGCGTGAAGTGACAAACCTATACCTTTGTGCACATGCTAGATTAGTGTGACGCTAGGGCCAAAGTCAAAACCTGCAGTAGGACACTCTGGACAGGGGAACACACCTGTACACCTTAGGAAAGTGCCCTTTCTGTCATGGTCACCCCCACTTTTTATTTGCCCTTGCTGTTGAGTTTTTTTGACTGAATGTGCACTGGGTTCCTGCTAACCAGGTCCCCAGTGCAAGTGCTCTTTCTCTATCACAAGATAAACTAATCTAACTGTGTACAATTGACACACACTTTAGCACCCCTGTAAGTCCCTAGTAAATGGTACACCTGGTACCTAGGACATGGGTGCTAAAGAGGGTCCCTAAGGGCTGCAAGCATGTATAATGCCAACCTAAGGGGTCCCCCTACAATTTGTATGCAGACTGCCATTGCAGCCTGGGTGACATCTTGCAAACCATGAGCGAAAACACGGCATGGCACACTCATTGTGTGCCACGTCCAAGTCACTGCATCTAATATATGTAAGTCACCCCTGCAGCAGGTCTTAGAGACATATGGCAGGGTGCATTATATTTGATGTGAGGAAATATCTGCATGAGTAGATAATCCTATGTGATGTCTAGTTCAATTACTAGATATTGTAATTGAACAGGGAAGCCATCTTAAGGTCTGTACTGGGCACTAGCCATTACAAGTTACCCAGCTACATTATGGCTTCATTGGTGTCAAACTACCTCATCATAATTAAGCCATACTGGTGCCAGTATTGGATTTAATATGACATGCACCCAGAGGGAACCTTAGAGGTGTCCCTTGAGAGCCTTGTAATCCTGCCACCACAGATGAGTTTCTGACCCCCAGGAGGTGAGAGCCCGCGCTCTCAGAGGCCAGTAACAATGCCTGCATGGAGGGAGGTGTTATCACCTCCTCCAACGGGATGGCTAGTGAACCTGCACAACAAGGCCAGGGACTTCAGAGTCCCTGCTGGACTTTGATATGCGACCCTGGCTTCTCCCGGACCCGGGGAAGGCCACCCCCTGCCCTGCAATCCATTTGGCACCAGGACAGGTGGGAAATTACCTTTGCAAGGAGCGGTGTTGTATTACCAGGCGAGTCACACCCTTAAGGTCGGCTGCCTTATGTGCTCCACGAAGGAAGTGTACCACCATTTTGTTTTTGGTGGAATTAGGAATTCTTGGACAGGGTTATACCCACTCCTCTCAGGAAGTGGACATATACTGGGTGTAGTCACCACAGGGTTAAGTAACTCATTGGCTACTACTCTACAATCCCCTTAATGCCCCTAAATTCATTATTTAGGTGGCCCCCCAGACACCAGGTTTTTAGATTTGTCTGCCTGAAAAAGAAAAAGGACAAAGAAGAGCCTGACCAGCGTGAGAACTGAGGACCAGCCTGCCTACCTGCTGCTGCCCCGACAATCTTGTGGACCTGTCTCGTCATGCAGCTGTGCATCTCCCAAAAGCCTCGGAGAGCTACCTGCACTTCTTAAACCAGCCAGTATCTCCCTTGGAATGAAGGAGCTACTTCCTTGCAGGCACCAACTGTGTAGGAAGCTGGCTCTGTATATAATATATCAAAATGAGATATAGTGTGCACAGAGTCCAGGGGTTCCCCAAGAGGCTTGACAGAGACAATAATAGATAATACTAATGCTCTATTTGTGGTAATGTGGTTGAGCAGTTAGGCTTATCAGAGGGTAGTGTTAAGCATTCGTTGTACACACACAAGCAATAAGTGAAAACACACACTCAATGACAACTCCAGGCCAATAAGTTTTTATCTAGAAAAATATTATTTTGTTAGTTTATTTTTAAAACCAAAAGATTCATTTAGCAGGTAAGTACATTAAATGAAATAGTAATACTTATGACTTTGAATAGTGACTTTGAATAGATTCGATATTCTACACAGTTTTCTTTAAAATGGCAAAAAGCTATTTTAAAAGTGGACACTGCAATTTTCAACAGTTCCTGAGGGAGGTAAGTCGAGCACAGTTTCTGAGGTAAGTACCACTCTTACGGGTTCAGTCTCCGGGGCATAGGTAGCCCTCCGTTGGGGGTTCAAGGCAACCCCAAGCACCCAGCACCAGCAACACAGGGCTGGTCAGGTGCAGAGGACAGGAGCCAAAACAACATGGGCGCCTATGGAGACAGGGGGTACTCTGGTTCCAGTTTGCTTGCAGGTAAGTACCCGCTTTGTCGGAGGGCAGACCAGGGAGGTTTGGAGAACTACTGGAGGGGTCCCAAGTAGGCTAAAAAAACACACCCTCAGTGGCACGGGGGCGGAAGGGTGCAGTGTGCAAACAGGGCGTCGGGTTCTCAATAGAACTCCATGGAGGGACCCGGGGGTCATTTAAGCACCGCAGGCCGGGCACAGGGGGGCCTCTCAGGCTAGCCACCGACTGGGCAAGGGCCACCTGCTGATCGTTGCTGCACCGGTTGTCTGTTTCTCACAGGCCTGGGGGCTGCGGGTGCAGTGCTCCTCCAGGCGTCGGATATCTTCATCCCGGGCAGTCGCGGTCACAGGGGGTCCTTGGGATTCCCTCTGCAGGTGTCGTTGTGGGGATGCAGAGAAGTCAGCCCAGGGTGAACATGTTGTCGGAGTCGCCTGGGGGTCCTCTCTGGATAGTTGGTTCCACTGGACATAAGTCCCTTTAAAGATGGTTTATTTTCTTCTTGTTGGACAGAGCTGCTGTCCACTGGAGTTCTTGGTCCTTTCTGGGTGCAGGGCAGTCCTCTGATTCGGCAGAGGTCGCTGGGCCCGATGGATGCGTAGCTGTTTGTTTTTCAGGTTCTTTGAAGCAGGAGACAGGCCTGTAGGGCTGGGGCCAAAGCAGTTTGCGTCTTCCTTCTTCTCTGTGGGGTTTTTCAGGTCAGCAGTCTTTCTTCTCTTGTAGGTTGCCAGGAATCTAATTCTCTTGGTTCAGGGTTGCCCCTACATACTAAATTTAGGGGTGTTTGTAGATAAAGGGGCAGTAGCCAATGGCTACTGTCCCTGAGGGTGGCTACACCCTCCTTGTGCCCACTTCCACTGGCTGGAGTGCCCTGTGGCATTGTAACACCAGCCTTGAGCCTCTGAGGCTCACCGCTAGATGTTACAGTTCCTGCAGGGGGAGGTGTGAAGCACCTGCGCCCAGGACAGGCTCTGTTTCTGACCACAGAGTGCACAAAGGCACTCACCCCATGTGGTCAGAAACTCGTCTGGAAGTGGCAGGCTCGCACAGACCGGTCAGTCACACACTAAGAGTAGGGGTAACATACAGGGGGCATCTCTAATATGCCCTCTGTGTGCATTTTTCAGTAAATCCCACACTGGCATCAGTGTGGGTTTGTTGTGCTGAGAAGTTTGATACCAGAGCAGCTACAAGCATCAAGGCTTGTTTGTATCTCAGCCTGACACCATCGCCGCTACCGGAGGGATGACGGAATCAACGAGTCTCCCCATAAGAGTGGCCTGGCTGTCTGTTTTTCTTCCCCTCTGCAGGTCTAACCAAGCACACAGTGAGCGCCCTTCATGCACAGGACTAGACAACAAAGAAAACCTCTGCACCTGAGCACCCTGGTTCGTGTCCAAGACTATCGACTGTGCCTCCTTGCTCCCTGGATCCTCACTACCTGGGCCCCCGGTGGGAGCTCCCAGATGTGTCCCTATGTCCCCCTCTAGAGCCTGTTTCTTGGTGGCCCCGCCTTCGCCATCTTTGCAGTGCACAAGGCACCTGACCCGTCCAGCACCTCTTCACCCGGACTCCCCAGGGCAGGTAAAACTGAACTGCTGGTGTTTCTTGTGACCTTGCCCCTCTAGCACCTTAAGACCAAAAAGGGGGGACCCTCTCACCCCAGATACTTGTTCAAATAACTATATGCTGTAAATGTACTTTATCCATAAAAGCGGATTGGTGTATTTTAATTATCCCACTATGAAGTAATTGCAAACTCTCAGCCCATGTACTCAATCTGGCCACACTGCACTTACAATGTCTAATTGACTTAGACACTGACAGGGAATATTGCTCATGCAGCTATGCCCTGACCTGTGGTATAGCACACCCTGCCTTAGGGCTGTAAGGCCTGCTAGAGGGGTGACTTACCTATGCCACAGGCAGTGGTTTGTGGGCATGGCACCCAGAGAGGGATGCCATGTCGACTTTACCTTTTTCTCCCACCAGCACACACAACCTGCAAAGGCAGTGTGCATGTGCTTGGTGAGGGAACCCTTAGGATGGCATAATACTTGATGCAGCTCTTAGGGACCCTCCCTGGCCACAGGGCCCTTGGTACCATGTGTTACTTTTAGAAGGGACTTAGCTGTGTGCCAATTGTGGAAGCAATGGTACAGTTTAGGGAAAGAGCACACGTGGTGGGGCCTGGTTAGCAGGATCCCAGTACACATTTAGTCAAGTTAGCATTCCATGTCAGTCAAAAAGTGGGGGGTAACCATGCCAAAAGGGGCACTTTCCTACACAACACCCTCCCAAACGAAAGAGGATGAGACTAACCTTTCCAAAGAGTGTCTTCATTATCTAAGTGGAAGAATCTGGAAAGTCCATCTACATTGGCATGGGCAGTCCCAGGTCTGTGTTCCACTGTAAAGTCCATTCCCTGTAGGGAGATGGACCACCTCAGAAGTTTAGGGTGATCATCGTTCACCTGCATAAACCATCTGAGAGATCTGTGGTCAGTTTGAACTATGAAGTGAGTACCAAAAAGGTATGGTCTCAACTTCTTTAGGGACCAGACCAGTCCCTCTCAATGGCACTCCAACTCAGTTCTCTGGGAAGTAACCTCCTGCTAATAAAAGCAACAGGCTGGTTATGGCCATCTTTGTTGGTTTGGGACAGGGCTGCCCCTATCCCATGTTCAGAGGCATCTGTCTGCACAATGAACTGCTTAGAGTACTCTGGAGTTTTATGAACTGGTGCTGAGCACATTACCTCTTTTAGGGTGTCCAAGGCCTTTGGGAACTAATTGTCCAGTTAATTTTCTTGGGCATCTTTTTAGAGGTAAGTTCTGTGAGGGGGTCACAATGGATCCATACCTCTTCACAAACCTCCTGTAATAACCAGTTAGGCCAAGGAAGGCCCTGACGACTTGAGTCTGGCATGGTAGGAGCTTCCCAGTCCAGAATTGTCTAGATCTTGGGCTAGAAGGGTCATACTTGGCCTCCACCGTCATGGTGGCCTAAGTATACAGCAGTGCCCTGCTTTATCTGGCATTTGGATGCCTTAATAGTGAGGCTTGCAGATTGCAGAGCCTGGAAAACCTTCCCCAGGTGGACTAGGTGATCCTGCGAGGAGTAGCTACAGACAGCAGTATCTTCTAGATATGCTGCAGTAAAGGACTCCAAACCAGCAAGCACTTGATTTGCCAACCTTTGTAAGTTGACAGGGGGATTCTTTAAACCAAAGGGTATAACAGTAAACTAATAATGCCTATCAGGTGTGGAGAATGTTGCCTTTTCCTTGTGCCATGCGGATTTGTCAGTACCCTGCAGTCAAGTCAAAAGTACTGAGGAGCTTTGCTGCACCTAATTTATCTATCTGTTCATAAGTCCTGGGAATGGGATGAGCATCTGTCTTAGTGACAGAGTCGAGACCTCTGTAGTTCACACAAAACCGCATTTCTTTCTCTCCACTATGGGGATGAGGTTTGGGGACTAAGACCATGGGGATAGCCCAGGGGCTGTCAGTGGGTTCATTAGCCCCTAAATCCAGCATCTTGTTGACTTCCACTTTCTTCCCTGGTTTAAACTCCACCAGTGCAGCTTTCTGCTCATACCACTGCTTCTGGAGCTGTTGGCTGGCTTTTTGGATGCTTTCTCTGTGTAGTTTGCCGTCCTAGAATGTAGGCCTAGTACATAGTCCATCACATCTTCCTTAGGTTCGTGGAGAGGTCTCTCCCAACGCTCCTTCACAAGTGGAAGTGGTCCCCTGACAGGGTGACCAAACAGAAGTTCAAAGGGGGGAAACCCTACTCCCTTCTGAGGCATCTCTCTATAGGTGAAAGTAAGCATGGCAAAAGGACATCCCATCTCCTTTTGAGTTTTTCAGAGAGTCCTCTGATCGTGCCTTTCAATGTCTTGCTGAACCTTTCAACAAGCCCATTGGTTTGTGGTTGGTATGGTGTGGTGAACTTGTAGGTCATCCCAGTCCTTCCACATGTGTTTCAGGTAAGCTGACATGAAGTTGGCATCTCTGTCAGAAACCACCTCCTTAGGAAACCCTATTCTGGTAAAGTTACCAATGAGGGCTTTGGCTACTGCAGGAGCTGTAGTAGACCTAAGGGGGATTGCTTCAGGATACCTGGTAGCATGATCCACTACTACCAGTATGTATTGGTTTCCTGAGGCTGTGGGTGGTTCACATGGATCCTCTATGTCCAAACCAACCCTTTCAGAGTGAACTCCAACCACTGGTAGTGGATTTAGGGGGGCCTTTGGGTGGCCATCTGCCTTACCACTGGCTTGGCAGGTGACACAGGAGCTGCACAACTCCTTCACCTTTTGTGACATGTTGGGTCAGTAGAAATGGCTGTCAAGCCTATTCCAAGTTTTAGTTTGGCCCAGATGCCCAGCTAGGGGGATGTCATGAGCTAAAGTGAGGATGAATTCCCTGAACTGCGGAGACACAACCACTCGCCTGGTGGCACTAGGTTTGGGGTGTCTAGCCTCAGTGAACAGGAGCCCCTCCTCCCAATAGACCCTGTGGAAGCCACTGACATTTCCCTGTTCCTGTGCAGCAGCTTGTTGTTGCAGGCTCTCCAGAGTGGGACAAGTTCTCTGTCCCTGGCACATCTGGCCCCTAGAGGATCCCCCTCGTCCCAAGAGCTCAACCTGATAAGGTTCAAGTTCCATGGGCTCAGTTCTCTCTGGGGCTGGTAAGACTTCTTCCTGAGAAGAGGGATCTTGTGCCTTTTGGTGTTCAGAAGCTGGCCCTCCAGTCTTCATCCCCTTTCTCTTCAAAGATTGTGCCATTATTTTAGCTCCAACATTTCTTTTTCACTTTGTGCTCTGATTTGTGCTGTAGTCTTTACACATACCATCTCAGGGATTTCCAGCATTGCTGCATGGGTTTTGAGTTCTACCTCAGTCCAGACATTCAACTTGGAATGCAGAAGAGACTACTACCTGTTTCAGGTCAATAACCCCTCCGCATTCTAAGGACACCATAGCCATGGGATGCACCTTAGTTACATTATCAGCATTGGTCACTGAATATGTCTGTCCCGCCAAATACTGTCCTGAGGAAACCATTGTTTCTGTCACCATGGTGACACTGGCACCTGTATCTCTCAGGGCTTAGTCCCATTAATCAAGGGATGAGGTCTGTATTTCTTCATATTAGGGGACTAGACAGCAAGAGCGGTAACATCTACCCCACCCTCAGAAACTAAAGTAGCTTCAGTGTGAACCCTGATTTGCTCTGGGCACAGTGTTGATCCCACCTGGAGACTTGCTATACCAGAGGTAGCTGGTGTAGTACTAAAGGGATTCTTTTTAGGGCAGGCCGAGCCTCCAGTTTGATGTCCATTCTGTCTACAGTTGAAACACCAGGCCTTTTTGGGATCAATGTTTTTACCTTTGTACCCATGAGAACATTGCAAAGAGGTTCGAGGCCCACCCTCTTCCTCAGGTTTTTGGGGGCCTTTAGAAGACTCTTTACTTTTATCCTTAGGTGTCTCACCACCCTTCCTCTGGGAAGGCCTTGTAACACCTTTCTTTTGGTCACCCCCAGTGGAAGTCTTAATCACCTTAGTCTTGACCCAATGGTCCGCCTTCTTTCCCAGTTCTTGAAACGTAATTGGACCTCGGTCTACCAGATATTGATGCAACTTTTTATTGAAGCAGCTACTAAAAATGTGTTCTTTCATAAATAAATTACAAAGCCCATCATAGTTATGCACTTCACTTCCAGTTGTTTTCACTGAGGAGTCTACAAAATCAAACCCAGAACTGTCTGAAGGTTTCATGAGCCCCCTGAACCTAATTCTATACTCCTCAGTGGTGAATCCAAAGCCCTCAATCAGGGTAGTCTTCATGCATTCATATGATTCAGCATATGCACCAGTGAGTGTGAGGAGTCTATCCCTACACTTACCAGTAAACAGTTCCCAAAGGGGAGCTCCCCAGGCTGTGAACCACTTGTTGATGTCATCACCCTACTCCTAATTTGGGACAATCCCTTTGGGGATTTTAGAGGTATCAGAGTGCTCTTTGCCCTTATGTATTAAGTTACCATTATTAATGGGTGCCAGGCCCATTTCTTCTCTCTCTCTTTCTATAGCCAAGAGCTGTCTCACCAAGGCTAGTCGTTTGGCCATCCTTGCTAAAAGGAGGTCCTCTTCACTGAGGCTGCCCTCAGTGTTCCCTGAGGAACTAGGCTCAACTGTGGGAGACCCAGATCCTGTGAGCAGTATCCTTGGAGTCAGGGGCACTGAGACCCCTGTCCTGCCTAGTTAGGTTAGGAGGGGGGAGGTCAACCTCCTGATAACTAACTTCTTCCCCATCTAAGAGGGTATCATCCTCCTCATTAGGGAGTTCCTTTGCATTCTCTGCTAAGAGCTGCTGGAGCTGAATCTTGGTAGGGTTGGAACCAGTTTTCATCTTTTTGAGACCGCAGAGAGACCTTAACACTCATCTTGAGATGGAGATAAGGGGTCAGGCCGAGTTCCAAAACCATGTCCTCTGAGCTGCCCATTATGTTACTAAGGTTGGGAATTTCTTTTAGGAACTAAAACTACTTCTAGCTACTTACCCCTAACTATGTTAACTTTAAAACATAAAACGAAATGCTAAAGGGGACTTAACCAAGGCCTAGCAGAACTTAAAAAAATTTAGGCAAATTGTCAAATACAAAAATCAGTTGAATCTGAAGGCAATTTGGAACCTAGTCCTTTATCACTTGTTGGCTGTTTAGTCCAGCAAATGCAAGGCCATAGACCCCACCACTGATCCACCAATGTAGGAAGCTGGCTCTGTATATACTTGTAGGAAGTTGGCTCTATATATACTATCTCAAAGTGAGAGATAGTGTGCACTGAGTCCAAGGGTTCCCCTTAGAGGTTGATAGTGGCAAAATTAGATAATACTAATGCTCTATTTTGTGGTTTAGTGTGGTCGAGCAGTAGGCTTATCAGAGGGTAGTGTTAAGCATTTGTTGTACACAAACAGGCAATAAATGAGGAACACACACTCAGACTTCACTCCAGGCCGATAGGTTCTATATAGAAAAACCTTTTCTTTATTTTAGAACCACAAGATTTGAGGTAAGTACATAAAATGCAAGGTACTTCACACAGGTAAGTAGGGAACTTTGACTTAAAACAGTAGCAAACACAGTTTAGGTTAAAATGGCAATAAACCATTTTAAAAGTGGACACTGCAAAAATTAACAGTTCCTGGGGGAGGTAAGTTTGGTTAGTTTTATCAGGTAAGTAAAGCACTTACACAGTCAGTATCCTGGACATAGGCATCCCACCATTGGGGGTTCAAGGCGACCCCAAAACCACAGCACCAGCAACACAGGGCCGGTCAGGTGCAGAGGTCAAAGGAGGGCCCAAACACATAGGTGCCTATGAAGAACAGGGGTGCTCCGATCCTAGTCTCCTTACAGGTAAGTACATGCGTCCTCAGGGAGCAAGCGGCCGGGTGCAGTAGGCAAAGCAGGCGTTGGGTTTGCTATAGAAATCAATGGGGGGACCTGGGGGTCACCAAGGTGATGCTGGTAGGGCACAGGGGGGCTTCTCGGACCAGCCACCAACTGGGCTAGGATGAGGGCCACCTGCTGGTCACTCCTGCACTGGTAGGTGGTTCCTCTCGGTCCTTGGGGCTGCAGGTGCAGTGCTTGGTCCAGGTGTCGGGTTCCTTTGTTACCAGACAGTCGCGGTCAGGGGGAGCCTCTGGATCCTCTCTGCAGGTGTCGCTGTGGGGGTGCAGTGGGGTAGTCTCAGGGTGTCCACGTCGTTGTAGACGCCTGGGAGTCCTCTCTGCAGTGTTGGTTGTCCTGGACTCGAGCTAGGGGAGTCGGGTGCAGAGTATGAAGACTCACGCTTCTGTCGGGAAGTGAGAGTCTCTTTAAAAGTTGTTTCAAAGTTGTAAAGTTGTTGCAGTTTCTAAACAGTGCCGCTGTTCTCAGGAGTTTCTTGGTCCTTTAGGTGCAGGACAGTCCTCTGAGTCCTCAGAGGTCGCTGGTCCCGCTGGATGCGTCGCTGTGCAGGTTCTTTGAGTCTGGAGACAGGCCGATAGGGCTGGGGCCAAGTCAGTTGACGTCTCAGTCGTCTCTGCGGGGCTTTCAGGTCAGCAGTCCTTGTTGTTGTAGGTTGCAGGAATCTGATTTCCTGGGTTCTGGGTCGCCCCTAAATACTGAATTTAGGGGTGTGTTTAGGTCAGGAGGGCAGTAGCCAATGGCTACTGTCCTGGAGGGTGGCTACACCCTCGTCGTGCCTCCTGCCTGAGGGAAGAGGGACACATCCCTCATCCTATTGAGGGAATCCTCCGAACTCAAGATGGAGGATTTCTAAAGGCAGGGGTCATCTCAGCTCAGGACACCTTAGGGGCTGCCCTGACTGGTGGGTGACTCCTCCTGGTTTTTCCCATTATCTCCTCCAGACTTGCTGCCAAAGTGGGGGCTGTGTCCGGAGGGGCGGGCATCTCCACTAGCTGGGATGTCTTGGGGTGCTGTAACAGGCAGGAGTCTTTGAGGCTCACCGCCAGGTGTTAAAGTTCCTGCAGGGGGAGGTGAGAAGCACCTCCACTCAGTGCAGGCTTTGTTCCTGGCCACAGAGTGACAAAGGCACTCACCCCATGTGGCCAGAAACTCGTCTGGTTGTGGCAGGCTGGCAGAAACTGGTCAGCCTAGCACTAGGTCTCTAAGATGCCCTCTGGGTCTATTTTACAATAAATTCCACACTGGCATAAGTGTGCATTTATTGTGCTGAGAAGTTTGATACCAAAGTTCCCAGATTTCAGTGTAGCCAATATAGAACTGTGGAGTTCGTTCTTGACAAACTCCAGACCATATAGTCTTTATGGCTACCCTGCACTTATAATGTCTAAGGATTTGCTTAGACACTGTAGGGGCATAGTGCTCTTGCACATATGCCCTCACCTGTGATATACTGCTAGAGGGGTGACTTACCTATGCCACAGGCAGTGAGAGGTGGGCATGGCACCCTGAGGGAAGTGCCATGCCGACTTAGTAATTTTCTCCCCACCAGCACACACGAACTATGAGGCAGTGTGCATGTGCTGAGTGAGGGGTCACTAGGGTGGCATAACACATGCTGCAGCCCTTAGAGACCTTCCCTGGCATAGTGCCCTTGGTACCAGGTGTCTCATGGCTGTGCAATTTGTGGGAACAAATGTACAGTTTAGGGAAAGAACACCAGTGCTTGGGCCTGGTTAGCAGGTTCCCAGCACACTTTCAATCATAACTGGCATCAACAAAAGGCAAAATGTTAGGGGGTAACCATGCCAAGGAAGGCATTTCCTTACAATACTGAACCAAAGTAAGGTATAGTGTGCACAGTGTCCTTTGGATCCCCAGATGCTTAACAGAGGCTAAAGTAGATTATACTAATCTCTCTTTTGTGATAGTGTGGTCGAGCAGTTAGGCTTATTAGAGGGTAGTGCAAAGCATTTGTTGTAAACACATAGTCAAGTAATGAGGCACACACTCAGTGACTAACTCCAGACCAATGTGTTTTTATAGCAAAAATATACTTTGGTACTTTATTTCTAGAACCAAAAGGATCTTTGTTGCAGGTAACTACAGTTGTAAGTATGTATCAGTCTTATATATCAAATGTACTTTGTTTTGTTTAGGTTTTTCAGATAAAACAGTTTACAAGTAAGTAACACTTTTCAATTTCAAAAGTAGACACAATTTCTCTTACGAAGTAATACAGTCCTAGGGGAGGAAAAGTGTTAATACAGT
Source organism: Pleurodeles waltl (assembly GCF_031143425.1). Classification (NCBI taxonomy): domain Eukaryota; kingdom Metazoa; phylum Chordata; class Amphibia; order Caudata; family Salamandridae; genus Pleurodeles; species Pleurodeles waltl. The sequence goes on along the minus strand of NC_090444.1, from coordinate 1,799,239,313 downwards.
TTGTAGTAAGTACTCGATTTACAATCCCAGTCTTCCGGGATTAGGATGTCGAGAGGTCAAGGTTCAAGTTGACCCCCAAAGGCGCTCCACCAACAACACAGAGCCGGTCTGGCATAGCGGTCAAAGTTGGTGTCAAGTTTTTAATGGAATCCTACGCAGACTGGGCGCACTTGGAAAGAAACAGGTTGCAGGTAAGTACCTGTCACTTCAGGGCACAGATGTGGGGGGTTTGGGTGAGCACAGTGGAGCCGGCCACAGGTCAGCACCAAACACACACACTGTGATAGGGTTTGTCCAGGGAGGTAGGTCACCTAGGTTTCTCTTTTTCCCTTAGAAATAGCCCAAACTAGGGAGGACGATCAAAACGACTTTTATTTGAATTTCTTAAACAGTGCTCTGCTCAGTCAATAAAGTCTGTGGTATATCTCTGTAAGTCTAGTCTTTCTCTTCCCCTTGGTCTGACAGTTTCTTTTATTCCTTTGTCTCCTTAGGTCGTCAGGTTTCTTCGTTATCCAGCGCTCAGGTAGCCAGCGAGAGAACGGGAGAACAAAAGAACAAGCCATTGTCAGGTAAGTGTTTTTCTTGTTGTTGGTTGCATGCACTTATGGGGTGGCGTAGTGAGGGGATCCCATTTTTGGGTTAGGGGGAAAGTATTTGCCCAAGTGAGTGCTACACCCGTGGAAAAAGAGAAAAAAAAAATAATGAGGTGGTAGAAACCGTGGTTTGATTGAGGGGGCGGTGTTTTTAGTTTCTCTTTTCCTTTCTTATGTAGTTTGTTGTCTTTCTTTTTTTTTCTCTTAATTATGATGCTCATGCTTTGTACTGATTAAGGTTGAGTGCCCAGGGTTCCCCCAGTTTTCTCCTTTATAGTGTGTTTCTTCGTTCCTGGTTTAGTTGTGAGTGCCCAGGGTTATCGTAGAGTTTCCACCCGCCCTTCGTTCCACCCCGCTTCCTCCCGACCTTCCCTACTAGCCTCGTATGCTGGTCGTGTAAGCGGTCACATAACTGGTGTAGCCACGTCCCTCCAGAGCTGTGGCTGGCTTCCCCGCTCTTCTCCTCGGCTCTTCTGCGTGGTCTGGGACCGGTTTGGGGATGTTCCGTTACACCTCCGTCCACGCTAGTTTTCCCTCTGGATTAGTCTCCTTCGTTTGCTCCGGCTTTTCTTCCTCCTTTGCCCACTCTCACCAGCGATGGATCTTTACGGATAACGCATGCACGCTTCTCTGTGCATGCGTCCAGTGTTCTTGTCGAAGCCCCCTGAGGGACCCAAATATCGGTCCGAGCTTCTCTCATTCTTGTGCCCTGCCACACTCTGTCTTCCCAGAGAGTGGCTGTTTTAGCCACGAGTCAGCAGGATGCTGTGATAAATAGTCAGCATTGGTCAATAAGGATCCAGCGGTATGTCGTTCCTGAAACAAAGAATTGGAGGGATAAGAACCACCTTTGCATTTGTATCTTTGTTGAACCATCTAGGTCAAGGGGGCATGATCTGTGAGAAGCAAAAAAGGTCTACTTAGCAGGTAGTAGTTTAGGGCCTCAACAGCCCATTTTATAGCTAAACATTCCTTTTCCAGGATGGGGGTAGTTCTTCTCCCTTGGCAAGAACTTCCTGCTAATGTATACTGAGGGTGTCCTTCCTCATCGTCCTGTGAAAGGACAGCCCCTAGTCCTTGGTCGGAGGCATCTGTCTGTAGGGAAAAAGGTTTATTAAAGTCCGGACATTGTAACAGGGGTTTAGTAGTTAAGAGCTCCTTTAGTGTCTGATAGCTGTAATACTGTTTTTCATTTAACTGGGTTATCTTGTTAGGTCAGACCTTCTCTAAAAGGTCTGTTAAGGGTGCAGCCTGGGTGGAATAGTGGGTATGAACCGCCTATAAATAACCGACCATCCCTAAAAAGGTCCTTATGTTGCGTTTGCTTTTTGGGACAGGTATTCGTCTAATTGCTTCTACTTTATCCGATTGGGGTTTAATTAGCCCTCCCTCAATGACATATCCAAGATAGTTGATGGAAGTCTTGGCTATGTTGCATTTTTCCGCATTGGCGGTCAAGCCTGCTTCTTGTAATGCTTGTAGAACCTTGGATAGTTGTTCCAGATGTTGATCCCTTGTGTGGCTATATATAACTATGTTATCCAGATAAGCCGCTGGGTATTCCTGGTGGGGTCTCAAAATTATGTCCGTTAACCTTTGAAAGGTAGCAGGTGCTTCATGAAATCTAAAGGCAACACTGTGAATTGATAAAGTCCAGAAGGAGTAGAGAAAGCGTTTTTCTCCTTATCGGGTAGATTCAGAGGTATCTGCCAGTATCCTTTAGTTAGATCTAAGGTAGTCAGATACCTGGCCTGGCCTAATCGTTTGATTAGTTCATCTACCCTGGGCATGGGATAGGTGTTGAAATGAGAAATAGAATTGAGTAGGCGAAAATCAATGCAAAATCCGATACTCCCATTTGGTTTTGGAACCAAAACCACTGGTGAACACCACAGACTGTTGGATGGCTCTGTAATATCTGCTTCTGACATGTCCCTTACTTCTTTTTCTACCAAATGTCGTCGGGCTTTGGGAAGGCGATAGGGTTTCTGTCTAGCAGTTTCCCTTCTTCCGTTCTAATTCGGTGTTATATTAAAATAGTCCCACTAGGCCTATTTGAGAATACTTTTTCTTGAGATTATCTTCTTGATTGGAGTTCTTTGTTCTTCAGTTAACTCTGAGCTATAAGAAGGTTCTGTTTCTTTGTCTTCTTCTGGTAAAGGGAGTTCTAAGGGTTTTGTTTTTGTAATGAAGAGGGTTGCCTAATTGCTAGGGTTAGGAGTATCATCCTCTTCCCAAGTTTTAAGCAATTTAATATGATATATTTGTCTTTTCCTAGATTTCTCAGGGATTTCTATCCTATAGGTCATTGGGGTTACTTTCTCCATCACCCTGTATGGTCCCTGCCATTTGGCTAGAAGCTTGTTGCCTGTTCTAGTCAGAGTCAGAACTTTACTGTCAGCAGGTAAGTCTTAGTTTCTTTCCAACGTCATACAGTTTATTTTGTCTTTCCTGACTCTCTTTTAGATAGGACCTTACGTCCCCCCCATGCAGTGTGGAGGTTTTCTTTTAACTCTCTAGAATAGGTTAGTATGTCACAGGACTAATTTTCTGTCTCTTCCCACTGTTTGGCGTCCATATCTAACAGTGTCCTTAGTTGTCTCCCAAAAAGTAGTTCAAACGGACTATGTCCAGTGGAGGCCTGGAGATGAGTCCGAATGGCGCATAATACGAGAGGTAGCTTTTTGTCCCACTCTCTGCCTGTCTCTGTTATGGTTTTTCTTAACAGGATTTTGATTGTTTTAATATACCTCTCTACTGGCCCGTCAGTTTGTGGATGATAAACAGAGGTACGTATTTGCTTTACTCCTAGCAACTGACCTACCTCAGCCATTAAGCATGACATGAATAACGTTCCTTGGTCTGTAAGAATTTCTTTAGGAAAAACTACCTTAGGAAAAAAAAAAAATCATGGCCTGTGCTATGCTTTTAGTAGTCATACTGATGAATGGTATAGCTTCAGGGTATGTAGTTGCATAATCCACCAGGACCCATATATATTGGTAGCCTCTTGACGAAGCCACTAGTGGGCCCACTAGGTCCATCCCTACTCTGGAAATAGGGGTGTCAGTAATAGGTAAAGGGAACAGTGGGGCTTGTGGCTGAGTACTGGGATTAACCAGCTGACATTTAGGGCATGGACGACACTGTCTCCTGATATTTCCGAACACACCTGGCCATTAAAACCGGCAGAGCAAATATTCCTCTGTCTTATCTCTCCCAAAATGACCCCCTTTCCCCTGACCATGTGCCAAATGTAATACCTGTTCCTGATACCTTCGGGGAACCACTAACTGCATTTTCAGCGACCCCTGCTGTTGAACACTCCAATGTAATAGCCCATTTTTAACCAGGAAATAGGGACCCACCTGTCCTGTAGTGTTTAAGACAGCCGCTTTCCAAGCATGCTTAAGGGTGGGATCATCCCTCTGGCACACTCTGAACTCCTCTGAAATAGACAGCGCTCTTTTTTTCTTCTGGGAAAGGTTCCAATTCTCCTATTGTTTTGTTAAAACCGGTACTCCGCCTTCCGTGTCCTTTTTTGTCTTTTGGTTAGTTGTTCATTGTCTTTGGCTCGTTCTATCTCACCCTCGGAAAAAGGGGCATTGTGCAACTACGACTTCATGGAATTTTGTGTAATTGTAGTTTCTGACAGGGATTGGGAATCAGGATAATCAGTCACTATAACTATGTCTTCTACTAGATTGGGAATCCCTCCAGCATGGATCTTTTCCTCCCAACCTTCCAATTTATTGTTACCTCCGCTACGGGATATACATTGCTGTCCCCGTGGATGCAACTAATAACCGCTGTTTCTTCTCTGATCCAATGTTCTTGGGTAATCAATTTTTCATTAAGAACACTCTGACCACACTCAAAGTCAATTAGCAATAGTCTGGTTATCTAATTTACAGTCAACGTTTTCATATACAGAGGGATTTGTCCTCCAGCCCACAATACTCTGCCGCTGGTCAAGCCTATTTCCATGGGTTCAGGGGGTGAATGTTTATGGGGAGAATTCCAAGCTGTGTGTCCCCACTCAGCACAGTTGTAACATTGAGGAGACTGAAGGGGTTCCTTAATAGGGAAGCATCCGGCTAGTGGTTTTTCTATGGCAAACCTCGTAACGGTCTTCGGGGTTGTAGGAGGATGTAAAGGCTTTTGACCCTGCGTTACTCTTCTTCCTGGTGTCACCCTGACGTCTGTGGCTCTGTAAAAAGTGCAGGCTAATTCTATAGCAGAAGGAACAGTAATATCGGGCGGTTGTCTTATCCAGTTGCAGGTGTTTACTGGTAGGGCGTCTAAGTACTGTTCCAGTAAAATGGCCCGGAGGATTTCCTCTTTTGTGCTCTCTGTGGGTTTCAACCATTTATAACCCTCATCTTGTACACGGAAAAAGAGAGCCAGGGTATTCTATAAAGGTGTCCACTTAGTTCTTCGGAACCAGATTCGGTAACATTGCGTACCTAGCCCTATTCTCTCTAGTATAGCTTTCTTAATGTCCCCATAAGGTGTCACTCCGCCTGGGTTGATGGCTTGGTAAGCTGACTGTAAAGTACCGGTAAGAAGCGGGGCTATATACTGTCCCCAGCGTTCCGGTGGCCAGCTGGAAGAAGTGGCAACCCTCTTGTAATTAGTAAAAAAAAAAAAAAATGCGTCAGAGTCTTCTCCCTCCTGGTATTTTTGCAGGACAGAACTAGGTACCGTCGGATGCGCTCTAGTGGCAGCGTTTCTGAATGGCTATTTCATGTACCAACTGATTATTTGCCATGATGATTGCTTGATTTGTTTAATGCGCTCTGCAATGTTTCTCTATCTGAATGAGCTTTCTTAGCTTGTTCCTCCCACACAAGCTGTAGATGGCAACGTCCTTCGGCTAATTGGGCGATCATGTCTGCGAGAGTAGGTTTTCCCTTCATGGTCCCTTCCCTATGTGGAATTGATGTTTCTCCTGATCCCACTTCTGACACCACTATGATAGGGTTTCTCCAGGGAGGTCACCAGGGCTTCTCCTTTTCGCTCAGAAATAGCCCAAACTAGGGAGGACGATCAAAATGGCTTTTATTTGAATTTCTTAAACAGTGCTCTGCTCAGTCAATATAGTCTGTGGTATATCCCTGTAAGTCTAGTCTTTCTCTTCCCCTTGGTCTGACAGTTTCTTTTATTCCTTTGTCTCTTTAGGTCGTCAGGTTTCTTCGTTATCCAGCCCTCAGGTAGCCAGCGAGAGACCGGGAGAACAAAAGAACAAGCCATTGTCAGGTAAGTGTTTTTCTTGTTCTTGGTTGCATGCACTTATGGGGTGGCGTAGTGAGGGGATCCCATTTTTGGGTTAGGGAGAAAGTATTTGCCCAGGTGAGTGCAACACCCAAGGAAAAGGGAAAAAAAATAATGAGGTGGTAGAAACCGTGGTTTGATTGAGGGGGCGGGTGTTTTTAGTTTCTCCAGCATTGGATCTTTCATAGATTCACATGCTTGAATCATCCCCGTCGTCGATGTGGGAGTCTCACGGTAAACTTAAATACATAAAGCAGTAAGTCAGTAAAAGTAAAACCAGTAGGCCCTAGTAGGCCTCATAGGGTATTTTACAGTCTATCCACCTTGTTTTGTGAAAAAGACCCAAACTTCAGTATCAACCAATCAGGTTTCAGCCCCTCCCAAACACTCCCAACAGAGGCTGAATTCCCTCAGATTTTCTACCGCATGTCGTGTGAAGGGAGTCTCCCTGAGCTCTGCTCAGTTTTTTCCTATTCTCTGACTGAAGATTGTTTTTTCTCTCAGGAAACTAGCTACAGCTTTACTATGTCTGAAAAGGCAAAGAAGGGTCTGTTCAGAGACTGTGACAACTGTGGGAAGAAGAGACTGCATGTTGATGACCCCCACAAGAAGTGTATCTACTGCCTTCATCCAGACCACAAGGTGAGAGACTGCAAAATCTGTCGCACCTTTAGTCAAAAAACCCTCAAAGACCGTGAGGGTAGACTTCTCTTATGGCTGCAAAAACAGAAAGCCTTAGAACATTCTTCCTCAGACGACAGCGAAGCGTCATCACAGACTTCTCGCCCTCAGAAAAGAACAGGTGAGAGAAGTAGAGGGTCGGATGAACCACCAAGGAAGGTGCTCAAAAAGACAAAACAAGTCTCTACTGAAGCGAAAAATGATGTTTTCCACTCAGAGACATTTAAAAATGGGCCAAAAAAGGTTCATTCAGAACCTACTACGCCTTTGCACCGAAAAAAGCACCTCAAAAAAGCCATCTCTGTCTCTGTCACCACAAAAAGAGGCAGAAAAACTATTTTCGGTGAAAAAACAACCGTCGACGACCACCCCGTCGACGACTGTGTCGACGGTAACAGCGACCACGGTATCGTCGATGTTCACAACACCAGCCTCACCGATGATTGACGTCGTCGCCGTTGTCATCGACGACGATAATTACAGGAAAATTTTTCAAGAAAGCTTCGTCGGCAACCACATCGTCGACAGCGGAGGCCTCCTGGGTTCACCAATCAACCAGGGCACTCCCATCTACGAAGCACCTCTCAATGAGGTTTAAAAAGGCACTGCCGACGACGGCACCTACACAAGATACGTCGGCGAAACAACCGTCGTCTATAAAGTACCCGTCGACGAAGGGATCGTTGACAAAGGACCCGTTAGCAAAGACGCCGTCAATGACGGAACCGTCGACGAGAGAGCCGTCGACGAGGGAACCGTCGACGATTATATCCTCCACAGTTTACAAACCATCCACCTATCTGGATACTTCGCCACACCATTACTCATACCACCAGGACGACTCCACCAGATTCTTACCCCTTTCACTTATTAATATAGGGGACAAGGCGTCTGATATTCTGCCGATGCATACCTCACCAAGTAAAGTGTTGCCATACCCACCACAACATCTTTTAGACGATGATGACGATGATGCATACTCTCAAAACGATGGAATGTTTGGGGCAGCTAGTAGCCCGTCCCAACTCAATGTCAAATGCCAAGAGTTTGATGAAGAAGAGGATCAACATTACCAGCCTAGTTATGCCTCAACATCTTATCCACAGACAGAACAACCATCGCCCCTTGCTATGCCTAGCACATTAGTGACAGATCTACAATATATGTTGAAGGACTACTATAAAAGGTTTCCACCATCAACTCAGTCCACGCCACCTAGACCTCAGAGCTACCAGACACCTCGGCAAGCTCAGACTACTAATCTTTCCGAAACGCCACAGGCTAGTATACCTGTAACTAGCCAAACTCCGGAAGCTTGCCCCTCGTCAAACGACGAAAGGGAAGAGGGTGAGCTAAGAGATTCGGCGGCTAGTGAATGGGATGATTATCTCGTTCCCGCACCATCTCCACCGCCAGCAGGTCCAGTAGATTCTCCTCCAGAGGACATAGGAGGTTTCCATAATTTAATAGAGAGAGCGGCGAAACGTTTTGGCCTTGCAATTGTTTCCCATGAAACCGAATGTTTTTTGTACGACTTTAAAGAGCCATCAAAGAGATCTGTAAGAGGCATACCCATTGTAGATTTCTTATGGCAGGAGGGTTTGAAGGCAATGAAAAACCCGGCAACAGTGCCTTCACAAATGCCAAGACTAGAGAAAAAATACAAGGCCCCAGATGATTCTCCGGCCTGTCTAGTCTCACAGCCGAAACCTGACTCTGTTATATCACAGGCGGCTCAGCGACGTTCCAAAAACCCCTCCACACCTATTGCGTCTCCCCCAGACAAAGAAGGAATGAGACTAGACAATATCGGCAAGAAATTCTCCTCTGTTGCTGCAGTCACGGTTAAGGCGGCTAATTCCCTCGCCATCCTGGGAAGGTACAATCACCAGATGTGGGCAGACATGTCTGCCTTTTTAGATTTACTGCCAGAAGACGTCAAGGTGGAAGCAAAAAAGGTCTTGCAGGAGGGAGAAAGGGTCTCCGCAGAGATAATAGACAGCGCAATAGACATTTCTCTCACTGGCTTTAGACAATTAGCTGGCGCAGCAGTCCTGCGCAGACAAGGATGGCTTAAAGCTACTTCATTCAGACCAGAAGTCCAGACTCGTGTTCTCGACATGCCTTTTGATGGAGAGAGTTTGTTTGGCAAACATGTCGACGACATGTTGCAGGCTATCAAGACGGATACCGATACAGCAAAATCCCTAGGTACCCTGCAATATAAAAAACAACCTTTTCGTGGAGCAAGGGCTAGAGGTAATTACTCCTTTCGAGGTGGATACCAACAATACAGGTCACAATATCCATCTTCCTCCACAGGATCACGACATCAGTACCATCAGCAACAGCAGCATTATCGATTACCACCGGCCGCAGCTTACAAACATCCAGCTAGAGGAAGAGGAGCTGCCCGAGGAAGAGATACAGGCAGGAAGCAATGACCCGCGGATCATCTCAACGCTTCCCCACCAACCAACATCGAGGGTCGGAGGTCGCATCACTTCCTATTTCCCCAAGTGGAAGGCTATAACATCGGACAGATGGGTTCTCGATGTAGTGGCCAGAGGTCATACTCTGGAATTCACACAAACACCACCGATTGTTCCTCCATCGGGCCCACCGCCTCCGAGGTTGAAACAACTCCTCAGGGAAGTAAGAATAATGCTAAGAAAAGGAGCAGTAGAACCAGTCCCTTTATCTCAAAAGAACAGAGGATTCTACTCCCGTTTTTTCCTTCTAAAGAAACCCTCAGGAGACTGGCGCCCCATCCTGGACTTGAGAGCACTAAACAAGTTTCTAAAGAAGCAACCGTTCAGGATGGTAACATTGCAGGATGTCCTGCGCCTGTTAAACACCGGAGATCGGATGGCATCCCTAGACCTCCAGGATGCCTATTTTCATATCCCCATATATCGCAACCATCGCAAATTCCTAAGGTTCAGAGTAGGACGTATGCACCTTCAATTCCGGGTTCTACCATTCGGTCTCAAATCAGCCCCCAGAATCTTCACAAAAATGTTAGCTCCGGTAGCAGCACATCTCCGCCAGTCAGGTATCCAGGTCTTCCCTTACCTGGACGACTGGCTTATAAAGGCACCCTCAAAATCGCAAGTAACAAATCATATCTCCTATTGCCTTCAATTGTTACACAACCTGGGGTTTGTAGTCAACTACCAGAAATCTCAGCTCTACCCCAAACAGGAATTGAGTTTCTTGGGAGCAATTCTGGACACAGTCCGCAGCAAAGCGTACCCATCTCACGAGAGGAAACAAAAGTTAACCTCCTTGGCAGACAGGCTATCCAGAAAAAAGTTCGTTTCAGTCCGCATCTACAAATCATTGCTCGGAATGATATCATCATGCATTCCGCTAGTCCCAGATTGCAGGCTCCATATGCGACCCCTGCAAGAGCAATTGGACATACAATGGACCCAGGTCAACGGTTCCTTCGAAGACAAGATTCGCATAACGCCTCTAATGAAGAACACCATGAGGTGGTGGGCGACTCTAACCAATTTGTCAAACGGACTGTCTTTTCTTCTTCAAACTCCAAGTTACATAGTAACAACGGATGCCTCTCTCGAAGGATGGGGTGCACACTGCCAGGACCTGCAAATCAGCGGAATCTGGAATCAGAAAGAGGGTCAGCTCCACATCAATTATCTAGAACTCAAGGCAATACACTTAGCTCTAAAAGCTTTCTTACCAAAGATACAAAGTTCAAGCGTCTTAATCAGGACGGACAACACAACCAGCATGTTTTATCTAAACAAGCAAGGAGGCACAAGATCCCTACAACTCTCGCAGCTAGCCCAACAAATTTGGACATGGGCCATCAAGCACAATATTTCACTCAAAGCGGAGCATGTGCCAGGACAAACCAATGTTCTAGCAGACACCCTGAGCAGGACAGTGATTCCTTATCACGAGTGGGAGCTAGACCAGAAAACTCTCAACGGCCTTTTTCTATTATGGGGCAAACCGAACTTAGACCTATTTGCCACTCTCTAGAACAAGAAATGCCAGTTCTACGCAAGTTGGCTTCCCCAAAAAGATTCGTGGGGGAATGCGTTTTCGATGAGATGGTCCGGAGTTTATGCCTACGCTTTTTCTCCGATCCCGCTCATTCCGAGAGTCATCAACAAACTGAAGGCGGAGGGGTGTCGCCTTCTGCTCATAGCTCCCAGATGGCCCAGACAAGTCTGGTATACGGAGCTCCTCATGCTCTCCGAACGACCACATCTACGACTCGGACAGAGTCCGACTCTTTTAACAATGCACCAGGGACAAGTCAGACACCCAGATCCGTCGTCTCTTCATTTGTCGGCTTGGCTCCTGAATACAATGAATACTTGAATCTCAACATTTCCCCGGAGTGTAGAGACATCTTAGCAAAAGCTAGAGCTGACACTACCAACAAAACCTATAAACTTAAATGGAAACGTTTTTGTATATTGTGTGCAGCAGAAGATATACATCCTTTGTCCTCTACTCCGGAACAGATACTTCCATATCTCCTGCTCCTGGCAAAATCAGGACTTGCATATTCTTCCATTCGGGTACATCTGGCAGCAATCTCCAGATACCGCAGATCACCAGACAGACTCTCATTGTGCTCCACAAGAATTGTCAAACAATTTATGAAGGGCCTTTTTCGGGTCTTCCCGCCAGTTAGAAAGCCTCCACCACTATGGTCCTTGAATGTTGTGTTCATGCAGCTCATGAAAGCTCCTTTTGAGCCGATCCACAAAGCTGACCTAAAATTAATCTCATGGAAAACAGCGTTACTGCTAGCTCTTACTTCAGCAAAAAGAGTCAGTGACATTCAGGCTTTCACTGTCAAACAGCCTTTCCTCCAATTCACAAACTCAGGTGTCATTCTGCGAACAAATCCTAAATTCATCCCGAAAGTTCCTTCAACGTTTCACTTAAATGAACCAGTCATCTTAAAAACCTTTTTTCCAAATCCGCAAACAGTAGCGGAAAAAACATTACATTCTCTTGATATCAAAAGATGTTTAAAGTTTTATCTACAGAAAACTCAAGCCATCCGCCAGTCGGATCAATTATTTGTAGCATTCGGCGGAACAAAAAAGGGGCACGCGGTGTCCAAACAGACTATAGCAAGATGGATTGGCCTGGCAATTCAATTCTGCCATTCAAAAGCAGGAAAACCGCTCCACACCAAGGTGAGAGCCCACTCTACAAGATCAGTAGCCACTTCAGCTGCACTCTTTGCAGGTGTACCACTACATAGCATCTGTAGAGCAGCAACATGGTCCAGCCAGCACACATTTACGAGGCATTACTGTCTAGAGGAAACTAACAATGTCGATACAGCAGTGGGACAGGCAGTGCTGAGGCATCTATTTCGTTAAGGTGAGCCTCTTACACATCCCACCACCACACTCGAGGTATGTTCGTTATTGGTTCTTAGTCTCGTTAATAGTTAGTGTGTTTTACTCTAATTTTGTGCTTCAGATTGTTCACTTTGTTATACTGCGTTAACTTGTCGTAGTCTTCATAATAATAACACAGATTGTGTCAGGATTTTCTGCCACACACCTGTTATTGCTATTCTATTCGGATGTTTATGGATATAGATATATTGATATGTACGTGGATTTTTAAAGCTGAACTAATGTGAATCACATCACTTATAAAATTATGATAGAATTACAGTTAATGTAATTCACTAATTAAGAAAACATTACTGCTCGTTATTCTGATTCAAGCATGTGAATCTATGAAAGATCCAATGCTGGAGAAGAAAATTAGTTACTTACCTGTAACTGCAGTTCTCCAGTATTGGTATCTTTCATAGATTCACATGCGACCCACCCTCCTCCCCTCAGAGGCTCCCCTATTATACAGATATTAAACTTCACACTCCTACTAGAAAATCTGAGGGAATTCAGCCTCTGTTAGGAGTGTTTGGGAGGGGCTGAATCCTGATTGGTTGATACTGAAGTTTGGGTCTTTTTCACAAAACAAGGTGGATAGACTGTAAAATACCCTATGAGGCCTACTAGGGCCTACTGGTTTTACTTTTACTGACTTACTGCTTTATGTATTTAAGTTTACCGTGAGGCTCCCACCTCGACGACCGGGATGATTCAAGCATGTGAATCTATGAAAGATACCAATACTGGAGAACTGCAGTTACAGGTAAGTAACTAATTTTCTTCTCTTCTCCTTTCTTATGTAGTTTGTTGTCTTTCTTTTTTTTTTCTCTTAATTATGATGCCCATGCTTCGTACTGATTAAGGTTGAGTGCCCAGGGTTCCCTCAGTTTTCTCCTTTTATAGTGTGTTTCTACGTTTCTGGTTTAGTTGTGAGTGCCCAGGGTTATCGTAGAGTTTCCACCCGCCCTTCGTTCCTCCCCGCTTCCTCCCGACCTTCCCTACTAGCCTCGTATATGCTGGTCGTGTAAGTGGTCACATAACTGGTGTAGCCACGTCCCTCCAGAGCTGTGGCTGGCTTCCCCGCTCTTCTCCTCGGCTCTTCTGCGTGGTCTGGGACCGGTTTGGGGATGTTCCGTTACACCTCCGTCCACGCTAGTTTTCCCTCTGGATTAGTCTCCTTCGTTTGCTCTGGCTTTTCTTCCTCCTTTGCCCACTCTCACCGGCGATGGATCTTTACGGATAACGCATGCACGCTTCTCTGTGCGTGCGTCCAGTGTTCTTGTCGGAGCCCCCTGAGGGACCCAAATATCGGCCCGAGCTTCTCTCATTCTTGTGCCCTGCCACACTCTGTCTTCCTAGAGATTGGCTGTTTTAGCCACGAGTCAGCAGGATGCCGTGATAAATAGTCAGCATTGGTCAATAAGGATCCAGCAGTATGTCGTACCTGAAACTAAGAATTGGAGGGATGAGAACCACCTTTGCATTTGTATCTTTGTTGAGCCATCTAGGTCAAGGGGGCATGATCTGTGAGAAGCAAAAAAGGTCTACTTAGCAGGTAGTAGTTTAGGGCCTCAGCAGCCCATTTTATAGCTAAACATTCCTTTTCCAGGATGGGGGTAGTTCTTCTCCCTTGGCAATAACTTCCTGCTAATATATACTGATGGTGTCCTTCCTCATCGTCCTGTGAAAGGACAGCCCTTAGTCCTTGGTCGGAGGCATCTGTCTGTAGGGAAAAAGGTTTATTAAAGTCCAGACATTGTAACAGGGGTTTAGTAGTTAAGAGCTCCTTTAGTGTCTGATAGCTGTAATACTGTGTTCGATGGCATCTGTCGCTGTAGATACACATGTTGTGCATAGCCCGCCATCTGGTGTTGGGTCGGAGTGTTACAAGTTGTTTTTCTTCGAAGAAGTCTTTCGAGTAACGGGACCGAGGGACTCCTCTTTGTCTCCATTGCGCATGGGCGTCGACTCCATCTTCGATTGTTTTCTTTCGGACGTGTTCCTTTCGCTCCGGGTTTCGGAACGGAAAGTTAGCTAAATATCGGAAAAATTACGTCGGTATTGTTGCGTTCGGGATCGGCTTAGTTAGAATCGACACCGAATCGAAGAGTGAAGAGCTCCGGTACCCTTCGGGGTAGTTTTCAATCCCCCTTCCGGGGCCTGGTCGGCCCGACCGCGTGTAAAACAACGCTGATGGAACGGACCCCGTTCCGTTTCTGTCCTAAATGCCACAACAAATACCCGTATACAGACCAACATTTGGTCTGTAACCTGTGCCTGTCGCCTGAGCACAGTGAAGAGACTTGCGAGGCCTGTCGTGCGTTCCGGTCCCGAAAAACACTCCGTGACCGTCGAGCCAGAAGACTGCAGATGGCGTCCACGCCGACAGCTCACCGAGAGTTCGAGGAACAAGAGGAAGAAGAAACCTTCTTGATCAATGATTCGGACTCCGAAGAATTCGACGACCAAAAAACTGTGAGTAAGACGTCAAAGCCAGCACACAAGAAAAGTGACAAGGCCCAGGGGACGCCACTGCCACCAGGCCATGGCTCGACCCATAAATTCGGTGACCGACCATCGGCACCGAAAAAGGCCGAAATGGTGCCGAGATCGTCCGACTCCGGTCGAGACACCGGCGCACATCCTTCTCGGGACCGAGAAAGTGCTGCTGAAAAACATCGACGCCGAGATATCGGAGCCGAAACTGCTCGACGCAGAGACAGCGGCACCGAGGAAGATCGACGGCGAGAGGGTTCGACTCCGAAAAAGAAGAAGGTCACTTCGGAGCCGGAAAAAAGTACAGACAGGGTTTCGGTGCAAAAACAACCCGCAACCGACCCACCTACCGGTTCCTATTCAGAGGAGCAATCACTGTCCTCTCAGATGCGAAAGCATAGATTTGAGGAAGAGTTGCAATCCACCGAAGTGGACCACACTCAGAAACGTATTTTTATACAGGAAGGAACAGGGAAAATAAGCACCCTTCCCCCTATTAGGAGAAAAAGGAGACTGGAGTTTCAATCATATCAAGCACCACAAACAAAAATGGTGAAAAAGGTAACTCTGCCACCCTCTCAAAAGGTAACTCCGCCACCCTCTCCTCCACCTGTAACTTAACGTTTCACCGGCACAAACTCCATCACATTCCCCGGCTCACACCACCATGAGCCAAGGTGATCAGGACCAAGACGCTTGGGACTTATACGACGCCCCAGTGTCGGACAACAGTCCAGAGGCGTACCCTACAAAGCCCTCACCACCGGAAGATAGCACAGCATACTCACAAGTGGTGGCTAGGGCAGCATAGTTCCACAACGTGTCCCTACACTCAGAACCAGTTGAGGATGACTTCTTATTCAACACCCTCTCCTCCACCCATAGCTCCTACCAAAGCCTGCCTATGCTCCCAGGAATGCTTCGGCACGCAAAGGAAATCTTCAAGGAGCCGGTCAAGAGTAGAGCAATAACACCTAGAGTGGAAAAGAAATATAAAGCACCTCCCACAGACCCTGTTTTCATCAGCTCACAGCTGCCACCAGATTCCGTCGTAGTAGGGGCAGCTCGCAAGAGAGCCAACTCCCACACATCTGGGGATGCACCGCCCCCAGATAAAGAGAGCCGCAAGTTCGATGCAGCCGGAAAGAGTCTCGCAGTACAAGCTGCAAACCAGTGGCGCATCACTAACTCTCAAGCACTACTTGCGCGCTATGACAGAGCCCATTGGGACGAGATGCAACACCTCATTGAGCATCTACCCAAAGAGCTACAAAAGAGGGCGAAACAGGTGGTTGAGAAAGGACAGAACATATCTAATAATCAGATACGCTCCTCTATGGATGCAGCGGACACAGCTGCAACAACAATTAACACATCTGTGACTATCAGAAGGCACGCATGGCTACGAACGTCTGGTTTTAAACCAGAGATTCAGCAGGCAGTGCTCAATATGCCATTCAATGAGAAACAACTGTTCGGACCAGAAGTGGACACAGCGATTGAAAAACTCAAAAAGGACACTGACACTGCTAAAGCCATGGGCGCACTCTACTCCCCGCAGAGCAGAGGCACTTACAGCACCTTCCGCAAAGCATCCTTTAGAGGGGGGTTTCGGGGTCAAGCCACACAAGCCAGCACCTCACAGGCCACACCGTCCAGCTACCAGGGACAGTACCAAAGGGGAGGCTTTCGGGGCCAATACAGAGGACATTTCCCTAGGAATAGGGGAAAATTTCAAAGCCCCAAAACCCCTACAACCAAACAGTGACTCACATGTCACTCATCCCCTCCACACAACACCAGTGGGGGGAAGAATAGGTCAGTATTACCAAGCATGGGAGGAAATAACTACAGACACTTGGGTCCTAGCAATTATCCAACATGGTTATTGCATAGAATTTCTGCAAATCCCTCCAAACATACCACCAAAAGCACAGAATTTATCAAAACAACATTCAGACCTTCTGGAAATAGAAGTTCAAGCATTATTGCAAAAGAACGCAATAGAACTAGTACCAAAGACACAAATAAACACAGGAGTTTATTCCCTGTACTTCCTAATACCAAAAAAGGACAAAACACTGAGACCAATCCTAGACCTCAGAACACTAAACACCTACATCAAATCATAACACTTTCACATGGTCACGCTACAAGAAGTGTTACCATTGCTAAAGCAACAGGACTACATGACAACCTTAGATCTCAAAGACGCGTATTTCCACATACCAATACATCCGTCGCACAGGAAATACCTAAGGTTCGTATTCAAGGGAATACATTACCAATTCAAAGTATTGCCCTTCGGTTTAACAACTGCACCAAGAGTCTTCACAAAGTGCCTAGCAGTAGTGGCTGCACACATCAGAAGGCAGCAAATACACGTATTCCCGTATCTAGACGACTGGCTAATCAAGACCGACTCACTGACAAGGTGCTCGCACCACACAGATCAAGTCATGCAAACCCTCTACAAACTCGGTTTCACCATCAACTATGCAAAATCACACATTCTGCCGTGCAAGGTACAACAATACCTAGGTGCCACAATAGATACAACAAAGGGAATAGCCACTCCAAGTCCACAAAGGGTTCAAAATTTCCAAAAGATTATACAACGCATGTATCCAACACAAAAAATACAAGCGAAGATGATATTACAACTACTAGGCATGATGTCCTCATGCATAGCCATTGTCCCAAACGCAAGGTTGCACATGCGGCCCTTACAACAGTGCCTAGCATCACAATGGTCTCAAGCACAGGGTCAGCTTCTAGATCTGGTGTTGATAGACCGCCTAACATACCTCTCGCTTCTATGGTGGAACAACATAAATTTAAACAAAGGGCAGCCTTTCCAAGACCCAGTGCCACAATACGTGATAACAACAGATGCTTCCATGACAGGGTGGGGAGCACACCTCAGTCACCACAGCATACAAGGACAATGGGACGTACATCAAAGAAAGCTGCATATAAATCACCTCGAACTACTAGCAGTTTTCCAAGCATTAAAAGCATTTCAACCACTCATAACTCACAAATACATTCTTGTCAAAACAGACAACATGACAACAATGTATTATCTAAACAAACAGGGGGGGACACACTCGACACAGCTGTGCCTGCTGGCACAAAAAATATGGCAATGGGCAATTCACAACCACATTCGCCTAATAGCACAGTTTATTCCAGGGATCCAGAATCAGCTTGCAGACAATCTCTCTCGATCACCAACAGGTCCACGAGTGGGAAATTCACCCCCAAATTCTAAACACTTACTTCAAACGTTGGGGAACACCTCAAATAGACTTATTTGCAACGAAGGAGAACGCAAAATGCCAAAACTTCGCATCCAGATACCCACACAGGCAGTCTCAAGGCAATGCCCTATGGATGAACTGGTCAGGGATATTTGCGTACGCTTTTCCCCCTCTCCCTCTCCTTCCATATCTAGTAAACAAATTGAGTCAAAACAAACTCAAACTCATACTGATAGCACCAACGTGGGCAAGGCAACCATGGTTCACAACACTGCTAGACCTATCAGTAGTACCCCACGTCAAGTTGCCCAACTGGCCAGATCTGTTAACGCAACACAACCAACAGATCAGGCATCCAAACCCAGCATCGCTGAATCTAGCAATCTGGCTCCTGAAATCCTAGAATTCGGACACTTAAACCTCACACAAGAATGTATGGAAGTCATAAAGCAAGCCAGAAGACCATCCACTAGACACTGCTATGCAATCAAATGGAAAAGATTTGTTTGCTATTGCCATCATAATCAAATTCAACCATTACACGCATCTCCAAAAGATGTAGTGGTTTACTTACTACACTTACAAAAAACGAACCTGGCCTTCTCTTCCATTAAGATACACCTAGCAGCAATATCTGCATACCTGCAGATTACCCATTCAACTTCACTATTTAGGATACCTGTCATTAAAGCATTTATGGAAGGCCTCAAAAGAATTATACCACCAAGGACACCACCCGTTCCTTCATGGAACCTTAACATCGTCTTAACCAGACTCATGGGTCCGCCCTTTGAACCTATGCACTCTTGCGAAATACAATTCCTAACCTGGAAAGTTGCATTTCTCATCGCCATCACATCTCTAAGAAGAGTAAGTGAAATTCAGGCGTTTACAATACAAGAACCTTTTATCCAACTACACAAAAATAAAGTAGTCCTAAGGACCAATCCTAAATTTTTGCCAAAGGTTATTTCACCGTTCCACCTAAATCAAACGGTAGAGCTACCAGTGTTCTTCCCACAGCCAGATTCCATAGCTCAAAGGGCACTACATACATTAGACGTCAAAAGAGCACTAATGTACTACATCGACAGAACTAAAAACATCAGGAAAACTAAACAACTGTTTATTGCATTTCAAAAACCTCACGCAGGAAACCCAATCTCGAAACAGGGTATAGCCAGATGGATAGTTAAGTGCATCCAAATCTGCTACCTTAAAGCAAAAAGACAACTGCCCATTACACCAAGGGCACACTCAACCAGAAAGAAAGGCGCTACCATGGCCTTCCTAGGGAATATTCCAATGCACGAAATATGTAAGGCAGCCACATGGTCTACGCCTCACACATTTACCAAGCACTACTGTGTAGACTTGCTATCAGCACAACAAGCCACAGTAGGTCAAGCCGTACTAAGAACCTTATTTCAGACTACTTCCACTCCTACAGGCTGAGCCACCGCTTTTGGGGAGATAACTGCTTTCTAGTCTATGCACAACATGTGTATCTACAGCGACAGATGCCATCGAACAGAAAATGTCACTTACCCAGTGTACATCTGTTCGTGGCATCAGTCGCTGAAGATTCACATGTGCCCACCCACCTCCCCGGGAGCCTGTAGCCGTTTGGAAGTTAGCTTCAACTTTGTACATTTGTAAATATATTCAATCTTAGTTAGGTACATACTTATTCACTCCATTGCATGGGCACTATTACTAACAAACAACTCCTACCTCACCCTCTGCGGGGAAAACAATCGAAGATGGAGTCGACGCCCATGCGCAATGGAGACAAAGAGGAGGAGTCCCTCGGTCCCGTGACTCGAAAGACTTCTTCGAAGAAAAACAACTTGTAACACTCCGACCCAACACCAGATGGCGGGCTATGCACAACATGTGAATCTTCAGCGACTGATGCCACGAACAGATGTACACTGGGTAAGTGACATTTTCATTTAACTGGGTTATCTTGTTAGGTCAGACCTTCTCTAAAAGGTCTTTTAAGGGTGCGGCCTGGGTGGAATAGTGGGGTATGACTCGCCTATAAATAACCCACCATCCCTAAAAAGGTCCTTATGTCGCGTTTGCTTTTTGGGACAGGTATTCGTCTAATTGCTTCTACTTTATCCGATTGGGGTTTAATTAGCCCTCCCTCAATGACATATCCAAGATAGTTGATGGAAGTCTTGGCTATGTTGCATTTTTCCGCATTGGCGGTCAAGCCTGCTTCTTGTAATGCTTGTAGAACCTTGGATAGTTGTTCCAGATGTTTATCCCTTGTGTGGCTATATATAACAATGTTATCCAGATAAGCCGCTGGGTATTCCTGGTGGGGTCTCAAAATTATGTCCATTAACCTTTGAAAGGTAGCAGGTGCTTCATGAAATCTAAAGGCAACACTGTGAATTGATAAGGTCCAGAAGGAGTAGAGAAAGCGTTTTTCTCCTTATCAGGTAGATTCAGAGGTATATGCCAGTATCCTTTAGTTAGATCTAAGGTAGTCAGATACCTGGCCTGGCCTAATCGTTTGATTAATTCATCTACCATGGGCATGGGATAGGTGTTGAAATGAGAAATAGAATTGAGTAGGCGAAAATCAATGCAAAATCTGATACTCCCATTTGGTTTTGGAACCAAAACCACTAGTGAACACCACGGACTGTTGGATGGCTCTGTAATATCTGCCTCTGACATGTCCCTTACTTCTTTTTCTACCAAATTTCGTCTGGCTTTGGGAAGGCGATAGGGTTTCTGTCTAGCAGTTTCCCTTGTTCCCTCCTAATTCGGTGTTATATTAAAATAGTCCCACTAGGCCTATTTGAGAATACTTTTTCTTGAGATTACCGTCTTGATCTGAGTTCTTTGTTCTTCGGTTAACTCTGAGCTATAAGAAGGTTCTGTTTCTTTGTCTTCTTCTGGTAAAGGGATTTCTAAGGGTTTTGTTTTTGTAATGAAGAGGGTTGCCTAATTGTTAGGGTTAGGAGTATCATCCTCTTCCCAAGTTTAAGCAATTTAATATGATATATTTGTCTTTTCCTAGATTTCTCAGGGATTTCTATCCTATAGGTCACTGGGGTTACTTTCTCCATCACCCTATATGGTCCCTGCCATTTGGCTAGAAGCTTGTTGCCTGTTCTAGGTAATAGGGTCAGGACTTTACTGTCAGCAGGTAAGTCTCTTAGTTTCTTTCCAACGTCATACAGTTTATTTTGTCTTTCCTGACTCTCTTTTAGATAGGACCTTACGTCCCCTCATACAGTGAGGAGGTTTTCTTTTAACTCTCTAGAATAGGTTAGTATGTCACAGCACTCTACTTCTGTCTCTTCCCACTGCTCGGCGGCCATATCTAACAGTGTCCTTAGTTGTCTCCCAAAAAGTAGTTAAAATGGAAAAACGGACTATGTCCAGTGGAGGCCTAGAGATTAGTCCGAATGGCATATAATACGAGAGGTAGCTTTTTGTCCCAGTCTCTCCCTGTCTCTGTTATGGTTTTTCTTAACAAGACTTTGATTGTTTTAATATACCTCTCTACCGGCCCGTCAGTTTGTGGATGATAAACAGAGGTGCGTATTTGCTTTACTCCTAGCAACTGACCTACTTCAGCCATTAAGCATGACATGAATGACGTTCCTTGGTCTGTAAGAATTTCTTTAGGAAAAACTACCTCAGAAAAAACAAAAAAACAATCATGGCCTGTGCTATGCTTTTAGTAGTCATACTGATGAATGGTATAGCTTCAGGGTATATAGTTGCATAATCCACCAGGACCCATATATATTGGTAGCCTCTAGACGAAGCCACTAGTGGGCCCACGAGGTCCATCCCTACTCTGGAAATAGGGGTGTCAGTAATAGGTAAAGGGAACAGTGGGGCTTGTGGCTGAGTACTGGGATTAACCAGCTGACATTTAGGGCATGGACGACACTGTCTCCTGATATTTCCGAACACACCTGGCCAGTAAAACCGGCAGAGCAAATATTCCTCTGTCTTATCTGTAAGGAAATGCCTCCTTGGCATGGTTGCCCCCTGACTTTTTGCCTTTGCTGATGCTATGTTTACAATTGAAAGTGTGCTGAGGCCTGCTAACCAGGCCCCAGCACCAGTGTTCTTTCCCTAACCTGTACTTTTGTATCCACAATTGGCAGACCCTGGCATCCAGATAAGTCCCTTGTAACTGGTACTTCTAGTACCAAGGGCCCTGATGCCAAGGAAGGTCTCTAAGGGCTGCAGCATGTCTTATGCCACCCTGGAGACCTCTCACTCAGCACAGACACACTGCTTGCCAGCTTGTGTGTGCTAGTGAGGACAAAACGAGTAAGTCGACATGGCACTCCCCTCAGGGTGCCATGCCAGCCTCTCACTGCCTATGCAGTATAGGTAAGACACCCCTCTAGCAGGCCTTACAGCCCTAAGGCAGGGTGCACTATACCATAGGTGAGGGTACCAGTGCATGAGCATGGTACCCCTACAGTGTCTAAACAAAACCTTAGACATTGTAAGTGCAGGGTAGCCATAAGAGTATATGGTCTGGGAGTCTGTCAAACACGAACTCCACAGCACCATAATGGCTACACTGAAAACTGGGAAGTTTGGTATCAAACTTCTCAGCACAATAAATGCACACTGATGCCAGTGTACATTTTATTGTAAAATACACCCCAGAGGGCACCTTAGAGGTGCCCCCTGAAACTTAACCGACTATCTGTGTAGGCTGACTAGTTTTAGCAGCCTGCCACAAACCGAGACATGTTGCTGGCCCCATGGGGAGAGTGCCTTTGTCACTCTGAGGCCAGTAACAAAGCCTGCACTGGGTGGAGATGCTAACACCTCCCCCAGGCAGGAATTGTCACACCTGGCGGTGAGCCTCAAAGGCTCACCTCCTTTGTGCCAACCCAGCAGGACACTCCAGCTAGTGGAGTTGCCCGCCCCCTCCGGCCAGGCCCCACTTTTGGCGGCAAGGCCGGAGAAAATAATGAGAATAACAAGGAGGAGTCACTGGCCAGTCAGGACAGCCCCTAAGGTGTCCTGAGCTGAGGTGACTCTAACTTTTAGAAATCCTCCATCTTGCAGATGGAGGATTCCCCCAATAGGGTTAGGATTGTGACCCCCTCCCCTTGGGAGGAGGCACAAAGAGGGTGTACCCACCCTCAGGGCTAGTAGCCATTGGCTACTAACCCCCCAGACCTAAACACGCCCTTAAATTTAGTATTTAAGGGCTACCCTGAACCCTAGAAGATTAGATTCCTGCAACTACAAGAAGAAGGACTGCCTAGCTGAAAACCCCTGCAGAGGAAGACCAGAAGACGACAACTGCCTTGGCTCCAGAAACTCACCGGCCTGTCTCCTGCCTTCCAAAGATCCTGCTCCAGCGACGCCTTCCAAAGGGACCAGCGACCTCGACATCCTCTGAGGACTGCCCCTGCTTCGAAAAGACAAGAAACTCCCGAGGACAGCGGACCTGCTCCAAGAAAAGCTGCAACTTTGTTTCCAGCAGCTTTAAAGAACCCTGCAAGCTCCCCGCAAGAAGCGTGAGACTTGCAACACTGCACCCGGCGACCCCGACTCGGCTGGTGGCGATCCAACACCTCAGGAGGGACCCCAGGACTACTCTAAGACTGTGAGTACAAAAACCTGTCCCCCCTGAGCCCCCACAGCGCCGCCTGCAGAGGGAATCCCGAGGCTTCCCCTGACCGCGACTCTTTGAATCCTAAGTCCCGACACCTGGGAGAGACCCTGCACCCGCAGCCCCCAGGACCTGAAGGACCGGACTTTCACTGGAGGAGTGACCCCCAGGAGTCCCTCTCCCTTGATCAAGTGGAGGTTTCCCCGAGGAACCCCCCCCCTTGCCTGCCTGCAGCGCTGAAGAGATCCCTAGATCTCCCATTGACTTCCATTACAAACCCGACGCTTGTTTCTACACTGCACCCGGCCGCCCCCGCGCTGCTGAGGGTGAAATTTCTGTGTGGGCTTGTGTCCCCCCCGGTGCCCTACAAAACCCCCCTGGTCTGCCCTCCGAAGACGCGGGTACTTACCTGCAAGCAGACCGGAACCGGGGCACCCCCTTCTCTCCATTCTAGCCTATGTGTTCTGGGCACCACTTTGAACTCTGCACCTGACCGGCCCTGAGCTGCTGGTGTGGTGACTTTGGGGTTGCTCTGAACCCCCAACGGTGGGCTACCTTGGACCAAGAACTAAGCCCTGTAAGTGTCTTACTTACCTGGTTAACCTAACAAATACTTACCTCCCCTAGGAACTGTGAAAATTGCAATAAGTGTCCACTTTTAAAACAGCTATTTGTGAATAACTTGAAAAGTATGCATGCAATTTTGATGATTTGAAGTTCCTAAAGTACTTACCTGCAATACCTTTCGAATGAGATATTACATGTAGAATTTGAACCTGTGGTTCTTAAAATAAACTAAGAAAAGATATTTTTCTATACAAAAACCTATTGGCTGGATTTGTCTCTGAGTGTGTGTACCTCATTTATTGTCTATGTGTATGTACAACAAATGCTTAACACTACTCCTTGGATAAGCCTACTGCTCGACCACACTACCTCAAAATAGAGCATTAGTATTATCTATTTTTACCACTATTTTACCTCTAAGGGGAACCCTTGGACTCTGTGCATGCTATTCCTTACTTTGAAATAGCACATACAGAGCCAACTTCATATTCCTCTGTCTTATCTCTCCCAAAATGACCCCCTTTCCCCTGACCATGTGCCAAATGTAATACCTGTTCCCGATACCTTCGGGGAACCACCAACTGCATTTTCAGCGACCCCTGCTGTTGAACACTCCAATGTAATAGCCCATTTTTAACCAGGAAATAGGGACCCACCTGTCCTGTAGGGGTTAAGACAGCCTCTTTCCAAGCATGCTTAAGGGTGGGATCATCCCTCTGGCACACTCTGAACTCCTCTGAACTAGACAGCGCTGTTTTTTACTTCTGGGAAAGGTTCCAATTCTCCTATTGTTTTGTTAAAACCGGTACTCCACCTTCCGTGTCCTTTTTTGGCTTTTGGTTAGTTGTTCATTGTCTTTGGCTCGTTCTATCTCACCCTCGGAAAAAGGGGCATCGTGCAACCACGACTTCATGGAATTTTGTGTAATTGTAGTTTCTGACAGGGATTGGAAATCAGGATAATCAGTCACTAG
This sequence comes from Pleurodeles waltl, assembly GCF_031143425.1. NCBI lineage: Eukaryota > Metazoa > Chordata > Amphibia > Caudata > Salamandridae > Pleurodeles > Pleurodeles waltl. The sequence continues at coordinate 1,799,214,435 of NC_090444.1, read as the reverse complement.
AATTATGTATTCTACTAGATTGGGAATCCCTCCAGCATGGATCTTTTCCTCCCAGCCTTCCAATTTATTGTTAGCTCTGCTACGGGATATACATTGCTGTCCCCGTAGATGCAACTAATAACCGCTGTCTCTTCTCTGATCCAATGTTCTTGGGTAATCAATTTTTCATTAACAACACTCTGACCACACTCAAAGTCAATTAGCGATAGTCTGGTTATCTGATTTACAGTCAACGTTGTCATATCAGAGGGATTTGTACTCCAGCCCACAATACTCTGCCGCTGGTCAAGCCTATTTCCATGGGTTCAGGGGGTGAATGTTTATGGGGAGAATTCCAAGCTGTGTGTCCCCACTCAGCACAATTGTAACATTGAGGAAACTGAAGGGGTTCCTTAATAGGGAAGCATCCGGCTAGTGGTTTTTCCATGGCAAACCTCGTAACGGTCTTCTGGGTTGTAGGAGGATGTAAAGGCTTTTGACCCTGCGTTACTCTTCTTCCTGGTGTCACCCTGACGTCTGTGGCTCTGTAAAAAGTGGAGGCTAATTCTATAGCAGAAGGAACAGTAATATCGGGCGGTTGTCTTATCCAGTTCCAGGTGTTTACTGGTAGGGCGTCTAAGTACTGTTCCAGTAATATGGCCCAGAGGATTTCCTCTTTTGTGCTCTCTGTGGGTTTCAACCATTTATAACCTTCATCTTGTACACGGAAAAAGAGAGCCAGGGTATTCTCTGAAGGTGTCCACTTAGTTCTACGGAACCGGAGTCAGTAACATTGCGTAGCTTGCCCTATTCTCTCTAGTGTAGCTTTCTTAATGTCCCCATAAGGTTGATACTCCCCCTGGGTTGATGGCTTGGTAAGCTGACTGCAAAGTACCGGTAAGAAGCGGGGCTATATACTGTCCCCAGCGTTCCGGTGGCCAGCTGGCAGAAGTGGCAACCCTCTTGTAATTAGTAAAAAAAAAAAAAAATGCGCCAGGGTCTTCTCCCTCCTGGTATTTTTGCAGGACAGAACTAGGTACCGTCGGATGCGCTCTAGTGGCAGCGTTTCTGAATGGCTATTTCATGTACCAACTTATTATTTGCGATGATGATTGCTTGATTTGTTTAATGCGCTCTGCAATGTTTCTCTATCTGAATGAGCTTTCTTAGCTTGTTCCTTCCACACAAGCTGTAGATGACAACGTCCTTCGGCTAATTGGGCGATCATGTCTGCAAGAGTAGGTTTTCCCTTCATGGTCCCTTCCCTATGTGGAATTGATGTTTTTCCTGATCCCACTTCTGACACCACTATGATAGGGTTTCTCCAGGGAGGTCACCAAGGCTTCTCCTTTTTGCTCAGAAATAGCCCAAACTAGGGAGGACCATCAAAACGGCTTTTATTTGAATTTCTTAAACAGTGCTCTGCTCAGTCAATATAGTCTGTGGTATATCTCTGTAAGTCCAGTCTTTCTCTTCCCCTTGGTCTGACAGTTTTTTTTCCTTTATCTCCTTAGGTCGTCAGGTTTCTCTGCTATCCAGCTCTCAGGTAGCCAGCGAGAGAAGGGGAGAGCAAAAGAACAAGCATTTGTCAGGTAAGTGTTTTTCTTGTTCTTGGTTGCATGCACTTAGGGGGTGAGGCAGTGAGGGGATCCCTTCATTGGGTTAGGGATAAAGTATTTTCCCTCAGTTTTCTCCTTTTAAATGAGTTACTTCGTTCCCGGTCTAGTCGTGAGTGCCCAGGGTTATAGTAGAGTTTCCTCCCCCCCTTCATTCCTCCCCACTTCCTCCTCACCTTCCCAACCAGCCTCGTAAGCTGGCCGTGCAAGTGGTCACATAGCTGGTGTAGCCACGTCCCTCCAGGGACCTGGCTGGCTTCCCTGCCTTCCCGGCTCTTCTCCACGGCTCCTCGGCTCTTCTGTACTGGTCTGGGACTTGTTTGGGGATATTCCGTCCACGCTAGTTTTCCCTCTTCGTTCGCCTCCTTCATCCGCTCCAGCTTTCTTTCCTCTCCCGCATTCCTCATCCATTCCGGCTTTTCTGCCTCCTTCACCTGCTCTTCCTGGCGATGGATCTTTACGGATGACGCATGCACGCTCCTCCATGCATGCGTCCAGTGTTCTTGTCGGAGTCCCCCTGGGGGGGCGAAACATCGGCCCAGGCTTCTCTCGTTCTTGTGCCCTGCCACACACACACACACACTCAGTGGCACAGGGGTGGCAGGGAGCAAGGTGAAAACACAGTGCCGGGCGCCCAATGTTTTTCATTAGGGAAACTCTGGGGGTTACATAGATGCTGCAGGCTGGATCCAGGGAGTTGGTTGCGGTAAACCAAAGGAGAGAAGCCCGCTGAACATTGCTGGACCATTGTTCGGATTCCCCAAGGCCAGGGGGCTGCAGATGCAGGGGTACCTTTGGGTGTATGTAATCTTTGTCAGACCTGGTTGCGGTCAGGGGGATCCACTGGATTTAGGCTGCAGGCTTCGTCGTGTTAGCCAGGTGGGGGTCAACCCAGGGAGGTCTCGAGGTCGGAATCACCCGTGGACCTCTTCTGGTCCCATGGGCCAACAGGACACATGCAGTAGGTGTCGGGTGCATAGTGGACAGGGACCGCAGATCCAGGGTGGTTCTTGAGTCCTTCTTTGAAGTTCTTTTGGGTGAACAGGCTGCTGTCCTCAGGAGTTCTTGGTCCTCTGGTGAGCAGGCAGTCCTCTGGGGGGATTTGTAGAGGTTGCTGGTCCTGAAGGATGCAACGCCTTTTTGTAGCACGAGTCTTGAAGCTGCAGACAGCCTGGTAGGGCTTGGGCCAAGTCAGTTGTCATCTGGAGTCTTCATTGCTGGGATCAGCTCTTCAGTCCTTCTTCTTGAGGGCACCAGGAATCGTCGCTGCGGAGGAGTTGACCACTGCACCAACTTCAAAGGACCCAGAGAACCTCCAGACTTTGCAAGTAGCCCAAGATCTCCCTTCTGAGTGGAGGCATCACTCAAGAAAGCAAAGAAACTTGCAAAGAACCAGCAAACCGGTGAGGGTCACTTCACCGACCGGATGATAACTCTGCAACCGGAAGTCGAGGCTGGACCCGACGGTACACCGACGACAGCCCGGAGAAGACCTACAAGTGTGCTAACTTTGGTGGCACTGCACCCTCCCGTGGCCGAGTTGTGCCAATACCCACGGTACTGGTCATCGGACAATAGCAAAAACATCTCTCAGAGCTGCAACTGGACCAGGAGGAAGCCCCAGTCAAGGGACTTCGGGAACACCCCGGACCTCCCAGCAGAGTGCCCTCGTCGTCCTGCAAGGCTCCGAGAAGAAGACTTACCACCAGCTCCAAAGGGTTCCATTGCGCACAGCATCCAAAACTTCCAACCCGCCCTGCATCCGACCACCCTGAGCCCTGCATCGTGGAACCTGCTGTGTGCCACGGGTACCTAACCCCTTGTGACCTTAACAGCCCTGGGGTACCCAAAAGCGCCACCTTTAAACCTGCAAACCAGCTCCTTTTCCAAGTGGCCCTGTGCCAAGAGACTTTCCAGCCCTGCTCCAGCTGGAACCGGGAGCCAACTGAGACTCTCCAGCTGGCACAGTGTGCCCACCAACCTCATCGACCATCCTGGAAAAGAAGAGACTGGTAACTCACGTGTGTGATTTTAAATGCATTTTTCTAGGTGGCCTTTCATTGATTCCTATAGCGCGTAATTACACACAGAAAGACTAACTTTATTAACACTTTGTAAAATCATAACACAAAAAGTACTTAACGTACCTTAACCATTTTGGTCTTAAAAATTATATAAACGTATGAAGTATGTTTGTAAATTCTGGTCTCGAGTTATTCATTGAGTGTGTGTGGTTCATGATTGATTTTGTAAGTGCAACAAATGCTTAGCACATCTCCTGGTTTAGCCTAACTGCTCGACCAGCTACCTTAAATTTGGAGCAATAGGTGGTCTAATTTTTACCTCTGGAAACCAACGTGTGGTTGCCTGGACCCCCTACACAGTGTGCCTAGATTTGCACTCTACATACAGGGTCAGCCTCCTACGCTGGGACCTGGTTTGCAGGATCCCCTCACACACTCAGCCAGTTCAGCATCAGATATCATGCAAAAAGTGGGGGGTAACCATGCCAAAAGGAGCACTTTCCTACATTTAACACTACCCTCGGATATGGCTAACTGCTTGACCACACTACCACAAATGTGAGCACTTAGGGTTTTTACGTTAAACCTATATCAACCAACCTGGGTCGCCTATCTATCTACATAGTGTAGATAGACTACACTACATAGATAGCCAGCTTCCTACATACACCATGCAAGGGATATGTCCATTGCATCACCAGTGCTCACTAGTGGGGAAATGGGGCAAGGGATCGAAAAGGAGAGAAAAAGGGGCTATCCTGGCATGGTAGAATTCAGTGTCAGTCAGGTACTTCTTCTCAGGTCAAAATTCACACACACTCAGAGTGATAAATAAAGTCTATGTATAGGACCAACAAGTGGTATTAGTGGGCCAAGAAATGTAACCACTTATACTGGGTACCCCAGTCCAGATCTTACTATTTCTTGGCAGAGGATTGCTAATAATGAGCTGAAGGAGTACTAGGAATCCCTACAGCAACTCTTGAGGACCTGGAGACTGGAGTAGATGGATGAGTGGTGTGGAAGGATGATACAAGGACAGGTGCATACTAAGAGATTATATTGGTCAATGTCCATGTAGCAGCACAAAGTAAATGAGAAATCTGATTCAGCAAGAATTACAGGAGAGCGCAACACAATGGTAACTGCAGTAGAGGAAGGAAAGGAGAAAAACAACAAAGAAGCGGGAAAAGGAAAACAGTGGCTATACTATTTTTCGACGAACTTTACAAGTAAGCAGTTTTTAGGCAACTCATAACCTCTTCTACTTAAGTTCCTCCAGAAGCGTCCATCTCTGGGAGCCTTGCCCTAATTGGTCCTGTTGTTAATTTGACCTGGATGTTTAGCCTAATCCCTCTGTGCTGTAGCCACCACTGTTGTGGCCTCTAAGTTCTCCATTCCCTTTATTTCTTACTCTGATCTTCATTGATGTTTTATGATTCTCAGGGGATCTATTCCAGACACTTGGTACACGGACTTACTTCTATCAGTTTTTTAATAGTTATTAAAGAGTTCATCAAAGGACTTTTCACAACTTTTCCTCCTGTAAGGCACCTACCTGTGTTTGGGCGCATGAATATTGTTTCATCACAGTTGATGAGAGTTTCATTCTAACCCATCACCTCAACAGAAATGAAATACCTTTCTTGGAAATGTTTTTCTTCAGACAATAATAGCAGCCAGTAGAACCAGCTTAACTCATGCAGAGCCTTTTCTACAGTTTCAGATGGACAAAGTTATCTTCAAAATGAATCCCTGTTTCGTTCCCATGGATTTTCACATCTGTGAGCCCATCCTAAAAACTTTTTTTTCCAAAACCCAAACTGTGCAGCCAGAAAGGCTCTACATACTTTTGATGGCATCAGATGCCTTAAGTTTGACTTGGAGAGAGAAAGGATTTTCTTGAGTCAGACTAATTACTAGTAACCTTTGGGCCTCACCAAAAAGGGCAGCCATTATGTAAATCAAGGAATAGCTCGTTGAGTGGTAAGCAGCTATATTGTTCTGCCACCCTAATGCCGGTTGTCTACATCAGGGAACTTTTTCTGCACATTCAACAAGAAATATTTTAACACCGTCAGCCATCTTTGTTGGAGTCCCATTATTCAACATTTGCAGGGTGGAAACCAGCAAGTATAGCCATACTTTTAAACATCGCTGCTGTTTGAGAGTGCAGTACAAAAGATTTAAGCAGTGTGAAAAAGCAGTACTTCAAGATCTTTTTGCGTAAGGTGAACTTCTCCTTCTCTACTTACACACCTGCCGTTTAATGATTAGCACGTGGCATGTCCATCTGTAATGCACACATGTGGATATATAATATGTTCGATGGCATCTGTCGCTGTAGATACGCATGTTTTGCAATAGCTCGCCATCTGGTGTTGGGCCGGAGTGTTACAAGTTGTTTTTCTTCGAAGAAGTCTTTCGAGTCACAGGACCGAGTGACTCCTCCTTTTGTCTCCATTGCGCATGGGCGTCGACTCCATCTTCGATTGTTTTTTTTCCGCCATCGGGTTCGGACGTGTTCCTGTCGCTCCGAGTTTCGGAACGGAAAGATAGCTAATTTCGGAAGATTTTCGTCGGTATTGTTGCGTTCGGGATCGGCGTAGTTAGATTCAACACCGCGTTGAAGGATCGAAGAGCTCCGGTGCCCTTCGGGGGTAGTTTTTTCGATCCCCCGTCGGGGCCTGGTCGGCCCGACCGCGTGCTGAAGAACGCCGATGGAACGGACCCCATTCCGTTTCTGCCCCAAATGCCACAATAAATACCCCTATACAGACCAACACTTGGTCTGTAACCTGTGCCTGTCACCTGAGCACAGTGAAGACACCTGCGAGGCCTGTCGTGCGTTCCGGTCCCGAAAAACACTCCGAGACCGTCGAGCCAGAAGACTTCAGATGGCGTCCGCGCCGACAGCCCACCGAGAGTTCGAGGAACAAGAAGAAGAAGGTACCTTCTCGATCCAAGACTCAGACTCCGAAGGATTCGACGATACACAAACCGTGAGTAAGACGTCGAAAACCACACAGAGGAAGATTTACAAGGCCCAGGGGACGCCACTGCCACCAGGCCATGGCTCCACCCATAAATTTGGTGACCGACCGTCGGCACCGAAAAAGGCCCAAACTGTGCCGAGATCGTCCGACTCCGGTCGAGACACCGGCACGCAGCCTTCTCGGGACCGAGAAAGTGCTGGAGACAAGCCTCGACACCGAGATGCCGGTGTAGACACGGCTCGACGCCGAGACAGCGGCCCCGAAGAAGATCGGCGCCGACAGGTTTCGGCCCCGAAAATGAAAAAAGTCACCTCGGAGCCGAAAAAGAACGCAGACAGGGTTTCGGTCCCGAAACAAACTGCAACCGACCCAGCTTCAGGCTCTTATACAGAAGAGCACTCGCTAACCTCCCAAATGCAAAAGCATAGGTTTGAGGAAGAGCTACAATCAACTGATGTGGACCATACGCAAAAGCGTATTTTCATACAGCAGGGGACAGGAAAAATAAGCACCCTTCCCCCTATTAGAAGAAAGAGAAGGTTGGAGTTCCAAACTGAACAGACACCACAACCAAAAGTGGTGAAAAGAGTTACCCCACCACCCTCTCCTCCGCCCGTGATTAACGTCTCACCAGCACAAACTCCATCACACTCCCCAGCTCACACCACCATAAGCCAGGGTGACCAAGATCAAGACGCATGGGACCTATACGACGCCCCAGTGTCAGATAACAGTCCGGAGGCATACCCTACGAAGCCATCTCCACCAGAGGACAGCACCGCGTATTCTCAAGTGGTGGCTAGAGCAGCACAATTTCACAACGTAAGCCTCCACTCAGAACAGGTCGAGGATGATTTTTTATTCAACACACTCTCCTCCACCCACAGCTCATACCAAAGCCTGCCTATGCTCCCTGGTATGCTCCGGCACGCAAAAGAAATCTTTAAGGAGCCGGTCAAAAGTAGGGCAATCACACCAAGGGTGGAAAAAAAGTATAAGGCGCCTCCTACAGACCCGGTTTTCATCACTACACAGCTGCCACCAGACTCTGTCGTTGTAGGAGCAGCTAGGAAAAGGGCCAACTCCCACACATCTGGAGATGCACCACCCCCAGATAAAGAAAGCCGCAAGTTCGATGCAGCTGGTAAGAGAGTCGCAGCACAAGCTGCAAACCAGTGGCGCATCGCGAACTCCCAGGCACTACTTGCGCGCTATGACAGAGCCCACTGGGACGAGATGCAACATCTCATTGAACATCTGCCCAAGGACTTACAAAATAGGGCAAAACAAGTGGTTGAGGAGGGACAGACCATTTCCAACAACCAGATCCGCTCCTCCATGGACGCTGCAGATACAGCTGCACGGACAATTAATACATCTGTAACTATCAGAAGGCATGCATGGCTCCGAACGTCTGGATTTAAACCAGAGATTCAACAAGCAGTTCTCAATATGCCTTTTAACGAAAAAGAACTGTTTGGTCCAGAAGTGGACACAGCGATTGAGAAACTCAAAAAAGATACGGACACTGCCAAAGCCATGGGCGCACTCTACTCCCCGCAGAGCAGAGGGAATTACAGCACATTCCGTAAAACACCCTTTAGAGGGGGGTTTCAGGGTCAGAGCACACAAGCCAGCACCTCACAAGCAACACCGTCCAGTTACCAGGGACAGTATAGAGAAGGTTTTCGGGGACAATATAGAGGAGGGCAATTCCCTAGGAATAGAGGAAGATTTCAGAGCCCCAAAACCCCTACTACTAAACAGTGACTCACATGTCACTCACCCCCTCCACACAACACCAGTGGGGGGAAGAATAAGTCATTATTACATAGCATGGGAGGAAATCACTACAGACACTTGGGTTCTAGCAATTATCCAACATGGTTATTGCATAGAATTTCTACAATTCCCTCCAAACATACCACCAAAAGCACAAAATTTGACAACACATCATTCCAATCTCCTGGAGATAGAAGTGCAGGCACTATTGCAAAAGAATGCAATCGAATTAGTGCCAAACACACAAATAAACACAGGAGTTTACTCACTGTACTTTCTGATACCAAAGAAGGACAAAACGCTGAGACCAATCCTAGACCTCAGAGTAGTGAACACTTTCATCAAATCAGACCACTTTCACATGGTCACACTACAAGAAGTATTGCCATTGCTAAAACTACACGACTACATGGCAACTTTAGACCTCAAGGATGCTTATTTCCATATACCAATACACCCATCGCACAGGAAATACCTAAGGTTTGTATTCAAGGGAATACATTACCAATTCAAGGTACTGCCTTTCGGATTAACAACCGCACCAAGAGTCTTTACCAAATGTCTAGCGGTAGTTGCTGCACACATAAGAAGGCAGCAAATACATGTGTTCCCATATCTAGACGACTGGCTAATCAAGGCCCATTCGTTAATAGAGTGCTCAAATCACACAAATCATATCATACAAACCCTCTTCAAACTAGGGTTCACCGTCAACTTCACAAAATCCAAAATTCTGCCGCGCAAGATACAACAATACCTGGGAGCCATAATAGACACATCAAAAGGAGTAGCCACTCCAAGTCCACAAAGAATTCAAAATTTCAACACCATCATACAACGCATGTATCCAACACAAAGGATACAAGCAAAGATGGTACTACAACTCCTAGGCATGATGTCTTCATGCATAGCCATTGTCCCAAACGCAAGACTGCACATGAGGCCCTTACAACAGTGCCTAGCATCACAATGGTCACAAGCACAGGGTCACCTTCTAGATCTGGTGTTAATAGACCGCCAAACTTACCTCTCGCTTCTGTGGTGGAACAACATAAATTTAAACAAAGGGCGGCCTTTCCAAGACCCTGTGCCACAATACGTAATAACAACAGATGCTTCCATGACAGGGTGGGGAGCACACCTCGATCAACACAGCATACAAGGACAATGGAACGTTCATCAAACAAAACTGCATATAAATCACCTAGAACTTCTAGCAGTTTTTCAAGCACTAAAAGCTTTCCAACCAATAATAGTTCACAAATACATTCTCGTCAAAACAGACAACATGACAACAATGTATTATCTAAACAAGCAAGGGGGGACGCACTCCACGCAGTTAAGCCTGCTAGCACAAAAGATTTGGAGTTGGGCAATTCACAACCAAATTCGCCTAATAGCACAATTTATACCAGGGATCCAAAATCAACTCGCAGACAATCTCTCTCGAGATCACCAACAGGTCCACGAATGGGAAATTCACCCCCAAATTCTGAACACTTATTTCAAACTCTGGGGAACACCTCAGATAGACTTGTTTGCGACAAAGGAGAACGCAAAATGCCAAAACTTCGCATCCAGATACCCACACAAACAGTCCCAAGGCAATGCCCTATGGATGAACTGGTCAGGGATATTTGCTTACGCTTTTCCTCCTCTCCCTCTCCTTCCTTACCTGGTAAACAAACTCAGTCAAAACAAACTCAAACTCATATTGATAGCACCAACGTGGGCAAGGCAACCCTGGTACACAACGCTGCTAGACCTATCAGTAGTACCCCACATCAAATTGCCCAACAGGCCAGATCTGTTGACACAACACAACCAAAAGATCAGACACCCAGATCCAGCATCGCTGAATCTAGCAATCTGGCTCCTGAAATCCTAGAATTCGGGCACTTACAACTTACCCAAGAATGTATGGAAGTCATAAAACAAGCCAGAAGGCCATCCACCAGGCACTGCTATGCAAGTAAATGGAAGAGGTTTGTTTGCTACTGCCATATTAATCAAATACAACCATTACACACAACTCCAGAACATGTAGTGGGTTACTTGCTTCACTTACAAAAATCTAACCTGGCTTTCTCTTCCATTAAAATACACCTTGCAGCAATATCTGCATACCTGCAGACTACCTATTCAACTTCCCTATATAAGATACCAGTCATTAAAGCATTCATGGAGGGCCTTAGGAGAATTATACCACCAAGAACACCACCTGTTCCTTCATGGAACCTAAATGTTGTCCTAACTAGACTTATGGGTCCACCTTTTGAACCCATGCACTCCTGCGAAATACAGTTCCTAACCTGGAAGGTGGCATTTCTCATCGCCATTACTTCCCTAAGAAGAGTAAGCGAGATTCAGGCGTTTACAATACAGGAACCTTTTATACAACTACACAAGAATAAGGTCGTCCTAAGGACCAATCCTAAATTTTTGCCAAAGGTTATTTCACCGTTCCATCTAAATCAAACAGTGGAACTTCCAGTGTTCTTTCCACAGCCAGATACCGTAGCTGAAAGGGCACTACATACATTAGATGTCAAAAGAGCATTGATGTATTACATTGACAGAACAAAGAACATCAGAAAGACTAAACAACTATTTATTGCATTTCAAAAACCTCATGCAGGAAACCCAATATCAAAACAAGGTATAGCCAGATGGATAGTTAAATGCATCCAAATCTGCTACCTTAAAGCTAAACGACAGCTGCCCATTACACCAAGGGCACACTCAACCAGAAAGAAAGGTGCTACCATGGCCTTTCTAGGAAACATCCCAATGCAAGAAATATGTAAGGCAGCCACATGGTCTACGCCTCACACATTCACCAAGCACTACTGTGTAGACGTGTTATCCGCACAACAAGCCACAGTAGGTCAAGCCGTATTAAGAACATTATTTCAGACTACTTCCACTCCTACAGGCTGATCCACCGCTTTTGGGGAGATAACTGCTTACTAGTCTATGCAAAACATGCGTATCTACAGCGACAGATGCCATCGAACTGAAAATGTCACTTACCCAGTGTACATCTGTTCGTGGCATCAGTCGCAGTAGATTTGCATGTGCCCACCCGCCTCCCCGGGAGCCTGTAGCAGTTTGGAAGTTACCTTCAACTATTTGTATATGTATCATCTCAACCTTAAATAGGTGCATACTTAGTCACTCCATTGCATGGGCACTATTACTACAATTCAACTCCTACCTCACCCTCTGCGGGGAAAAACAATCGAAGATGGAGTCGACGCCCATGCGCAATGGAGACAAAAGGAGGAGTCACTCGGTCCCGTGACTCGAAAGACTTCTTCGAAGAAAAACAACTTGTAACACTCCGGCCCAACACCAGATGGCGAGCTATTGCAAAACATGCGAATCTACTGCGACTGATGCCACGAACAGATGTACACTGGGTAAGTGACATTTTCATTATTTATTATTTGTACACGTTTGCTTTTCAAGCATGTGAGTCTATGAAAGATCCAGTGCTGGAGAAAAATTTTTTTACTTACCTGATGCAATGGTTCTGCAGCTTTAAGTTTTCATAGATTCATATGGGTCCCTCTGACCCATATTAGAGTCTTAGCTGCCTATTGTTATTTCATACTTGTGCTACGGGATATTAGGTACAGTGACCCTTTGAGGGAGTGATGAATGTTCAGCCCTCATCCCATTAGTTAGAGACTGGTTCTTTTTCAGTGATATGAGTAGGGTCTAGAAAGGCAATGTCTAAATTCGTATGAGGGTATGATTTTTTTACAGTGCTTTTGAAATGTACCATGTCTTCAAGCTTGACGACAGGGATGATTCAAACACCTGAATCTTTAAGATACAAAATGCTAATGCTAGAGAACCATCATTACAGATACGTTTTTTTATTTATTTTTTTATGATGTTTTGATTTCTCGCTGTAGAGCCTTAGTTGGGAACCTCCTGCTACCTTCTACTTAAAAATGGTACATATTATCACTGCAGGTAATTTTTCCATTGAAATATGACCGCAAGCTTATTTTTAACATGCATTGGAGGTGCCGGAGTATCCTCTGATGGCCGCCCGCAACATTTTTTCTTTGTGATGAAAGCAGCCAGTCAGAGTGCTTGCTCCATAGGAACACGTCTTTCATGGGGACTAATTGGCCCAAGGGGAAAAAAAAAAGCCCCCGGACCAATCAGAATGCTCTATTTTTCTAAGTGGAGTTAGAGGGACTCTTACAAGAGTCCATCAAGCCCAACTCTCTAGATATACAAATATTTTTGACACTTAATATCTCAAAAACTACTGAACAGCAAATTTGGTGTAATTCTGTTTAGCAGTTTTAGCGGTAGCACTGCCTTAAGTCTGTAAAAAAAAAGCATGGGGATATTTTGTGTTTTGGAACCCCTGCCTTTTTCTTGGCCCCCGCTAGGCCAATCATCCAGAAACTTTCCATGTACATACTAGGCCAAAAAGAGAAATTTTATGTAAAGTTTTGTGGAGATTCATCACATGGTGCCAAAGTTATTAACAAAACATAAAAGGCATTTGCTATGGAAACGCTGACCTAGCTATATACATTCATACAGTACCACTAAAACTCTCTTTAATTTCAAAGATTAATTGTGTTGTGTTGCCTCTATTACTAATTAATTTTATTCTATCTCGTCCTAAAAGAACCATCTGCTTTTCCAAACAGTGTCAAATCTTATGCTGTCGGCGGCAAATTATGCACAGCTTAAATACTGTTCTTGGTGCATATACACAAAAACTGAAATCATGCAGAGAAGATTATCAGTGCCCCGTCTGAGTATGCCACACAAATTTGAAAGGGCATTCCTTTCTTATGTTAATCAAAAATCTATATTATGGTAGCTAGTAGAAGATAGCATGCCAGGTCTTACTTTTTCTTGGGATTTGTCCCCAGCTCGATTAGATTTCCTAAAGAAAATGTTTTGTGCATTCATGCTTCGATAACAGAGCTCTGAAAGTCAATTAATTTAGTTTTCCTAGGCACAAAATCATAATAGTTTTAGTTGGTAATATCCACAGTAGCTATTGAAAGGCACCCATAATATATACGGTGGATATTTTGTCACCACAGGTCGTCTCTGTAACTTTGCTGAAGCAATAAACAGAACTGAATGTTTGTTCTTTCAGAAGCATTATTCTGTTAGCACTTCACATTAGTTTTATAGGCTGATGTTACCTGTCTGTATAAAGAAGCAAAAATGGCATTCTATATGTGATACTATCAACCAGTTGAGTATTTTTTGTTTGCTCTTTTCAGCTGTCTTTTAAACAAATTGGTCTATTCTGGCCTCTTAGCTTTCTCTCCTCACCAAAGTTTCAGCTCTTCGAAACTGTTTTCTCTCTGAGAAATTAGCTTTAAATAGAGGCAGATGACCTTATACTTGCACATTTTCCAAAATCATCCCCTGGTCCCCTTAGGGCAATCATTCATGCTGCAATGCAAGTGGTCACCCAGGAAAACATAATCCTACCATATCATTTGCATATTAAAAGACATTCACTGGCTCTTTCTGGAAGCTATCCTTTAGTTCAAAGTGGCTTCCATTACCCATGAAGCCCTCCACAGTGGTCTCCCATCTTAAATAGAGAGCCACATTGTAAATTGACAGGGATCAACTAGGAGCAAAACTAGTGTGGTATTAGTGATACCCTCGGCCAAGAAGCCCAAAGCCCAAAGCCCTAAACAAAGCTTTGATCTTGCTTGACACGCAGATGGTTGAACGCTATACCGAAACATATCAGATAGATTCAGATTGATGGCCATTCAGAGGAAACTTGAAAAACCACATCTCACTAACTTTCTATTATTGCTAACCATGTTCCTCAGAGTAATTGATGTTTAACTGTTGTCTAGTCATCTTAGGTTTCTGTCACTTAGCCAACTCATTATCTTCTTAGTTTATTGTTAAGGTCCCTACAGCCTTTGTGGCTAGATCTGCATTATATGATTATGATAGCTAAGTAAAACATACATAAATAAAGAAGCCTGAAGGATGTGGCAGGGATTTTGCCTTAGGATTGTGCAAGGGGAATGTGGGAGACTCAACAACTTAGCTCCCACTGCATCCAATTCCCTAGAAGGAATAAGAAGCCAATTTCTTCATCCACACTTGAAAAGATTAGGTTTGATACCCTTACGTTTTGACTTTGAAACTCAATGTCCATGCTGAGTGCAGTTGATAAAGCAGGAGCTGTAGCATTGACCACGAATGGTGTACTGCTTTCAAAAGTGAAAAAAAGAAGATCCCAACACAAGGCAGAATATGAAGCTGTAGTGTTGTTTGTGGAAAATGAACAGAACCACTAGCCCATATAATGACTTGCAATAGAAGCTGGACTCCCCTGGCAAATTGAAGATCTACCTATCTGTCTGTCTGTCTAACTATCTAAATGTGTCTATATATATGTATGTGTGTGTGTGTGTGTATATACAGGGAGTGCAGAATTATTAGGCAAGTTGTATTTTTGAGGATTAATTTTATTATTGAACAACAACCATGTTCTCAATGAACCCAAAAAACTCATTAATATCAAAGCTGAAATTTTTGGAAGTAGTTTTTAGTTTGTTTTTAGTTTTAGCTGTGTTAGGGGGATATCTGTGTGTGCAGGTGACTATTACTGTGCATAATTATTAGGCAACTTAACAAAAAAAAATATATACCCATTTCAATTATTTATTATTACCAGTGAAACCAATATAACATCTCAACATTCACAAATATACATTTCTGACATTCAAAAACAAAACAAAAACAAATCAGTGACCAATATAGCCACCTTTCTTTGCAAGGACACTCAAAAGCCTGCCATCCGTGGATTCTGTCAGTGTTTTGATCTGTTCACCATCAACATTGCGTGCAGCAGCAACCACAGCCTCCCAGACACTGTTCAGAGAGGTGTACTGTTTTCCCTCCTTGTAAATCTCACATCTGATGATGGACCACAGGTTCTCAATGGGGTTCAGATCAGGTGAACAAGGAGGCCATGTCATTAGATTTCCTTCTTTTATACCCTTTCTTGCCAGCCACGCTGTGGAATACTTGGACGCGTGTGATGGAGCATTGTCCTGCATGAAAATCATGTTTTTCTTGAAGGATGCAGACTTCTTCCTGTACCACTGCTTGAAAAAGGTGTCTTCCAGGAACTGGCAGTAGGACTGGGAGTTGAGCTTGACTCCATCCTCAACCCGAAAAGGCCCCACAAGCTCATCTTTGATGATACCAGCCCAAACCAGTACTCCACCTCCACCTTGCTGGCGTCTGAGTCGGACTGGAGCTCTCTGCCCTTTACCAATCCAGCCACGGGCCCATCCATCTGGCCCATCAAGACTCACTCTCATTTCATCAGTCCATAAAACCTTAGGAAAATCAGTCTTGAGATATTTCTTGGCCCAGTCTTGACGTTTCAGCTTGTGTGTCTTGTTCAGTGGTGGTCGTCTTTCAGCCTTTCTTACCTTGGCCATGTCTCTGAGTATTGCAAACCTTGTGCTTTTGGGCACTCCAGTGATGTTGCAGCTCTGAAATATGGCCAAACTGGTGGCAAGTGGCATCGTGGCAGCTGCACGCTTGACTTTTCTCAGTTCATGGGCAGTTAATTTGCGCCTTGGTTTTTCCACACGCTTCTTGCGACCCTGTTGACTATTTTGAATGAAACGCTTGATTGTTCGATGATCACGCTTCAGAAGCTTTGCAATTTTAAGAGTGCTGCATCCCTCTGCAAGATATCTCACTATTTTTGACTTTTCTGAGCCTGTCAAGTCCTTCTTTTGACCCATTTTGCCAAAGGAAAGGAAGTTGCCTAATATTTCTGCACACCTGATATAGGGTGTTGATGTCATTAGACCACACCCCTTCTCATTACAGAGATGCACATCACCTAATATGCTTAATTGGTAGTAGGCTTTCGAGCCTATACAGCTTGGAGTAAGACAACATGCATAAAGAGGATGATGTGGTCAAAATACTCATTTGCCTAATAATTCTGCACTCCCTGTATATATATGTGTTTGATGGCATGTGTAGCTGCAGATACACATGCTGTGCACATCCCGCCATCTGGTGTTGGGCTCGGAGTGTTACAAGTTGTTTTTCTTCGAAGAAGTCTTTTCGAGTCACGAGATCGAGGGACTCCTCCCATTTTGGCTCCATTGCGCATGGGCGTCGACTCCATCTTAGATTGTTTTTTTTCCGCCATCGGGTTCGGACGTGTTCCTTTTCGCTCCGTGTTTCGGGTCGGAAAGTTAGTTAGAATCTCGGAAAAATCGTCGGTATTGTTTGCGTTCGGTATCTGGTTAGTTACAACAGATCAACACCGACTTTTGAAGAGCTCCGGTGGCCCTTCGGGGTTTTTTCGATCCCCCGTCGGGGCCTGGTCGGCCCGACCACGTGTCTCTTCAAGGCTGATGGAACGGACCCCATTCTGCTTCTGCCCAAAATGCCATAACAAGTATCCGTATACAGATCAGCATCTGGTCTGTAACTTGTGTCTGTCTCCAGAGCACAAGGAGGATACCTGTGAAGCCTGTCGAGCGTTTCAGTCAAGGAAGACACTAAGAGACCGAAGAGCAAGAAGACTGCAAATGGCGTCGGCGCCGACAGGACAAGGGTGTTTCGAGGAGGAGGAAGAAACCTTCTCCATCCAGGAATCGGACTCGGATGAGATCGATCCCGAAGAAACGCCGAAAACCGTGAGTAAGATGTTGAAACACAAAACTCACAAAAAGACCGCAAAAGCCCAGGGGACGCTACCGCCAACAGGCCATGGGTTAACCCGAAAAATAGGTGACCGATCATCAGCACCGAAAAAGGGCACGCTGGTGTCGAAGTCATCCGACTCCGGTCGAGATACCGGCACACAGCAATCTCGGGCCCGAGATAGCGGTTCCGAGCAAGTTCGGCACCGAGACAGCGGCACCTAAATGAGTCGGCACCGAGAAACAACAACACCGAAAGCAAAAAAGGTTTCGCCGGAACCAAAAAAAGTAGCCGAAAAGGTTTCGATACCGAAACATCCGGCCTCGGAACCGAAATCAAGTTCCTACACAGAGGAACAAGGACTGTCCTCACAAATGAAAATACATAGATTTAGACAGGAATTGGAGACAATGGAGCTAGACTACACCCAAAGAAGGCTCCACATCCAAAAAGAAACGGGGAAGATCAGCACTCTCCCTCCTATTAGAATGAAACGCAAACTTGCATTCCAGGAGAAAGACAAGCAGCCACAGGCAAAGGTGGCTAAACAAGTAACCCCGCCACCGTCTCCACAACGCTTGCCGCAAACATCACCGGTAGCTACTCCACCTATGATGCAATCCCCGACCCATACAGGGATGAGTCAAGACGACCCTGACGCGTGGGACCTTTATGACGCACCAGTGTCAGATAATAGTCCAGACTGTTATCCAGCTAGACCTTCGCCACCAGAGGATAGTACAGCCTACGCACAGGTGGTGTCGAGAGCAGCAGCATTTCATGTCAGCCTGCATGCAGAGCCCATTGAAGACGACTTTTTATTTAACACACTGTCGTCCACACACAGCCAGTACCAGAGTCTTCCCATGCTACCCGGAATGCTAAAACACTCCAAACAAGTGTCTGAGGAGCCTGTAAAAGGAAGGGCCATTACTCCAAGAGTGGAGAAAAAATATAAACCGCCACCAACAGACCCCGTGTACATCACACAACAGCTAACACCGGACTCAGTTGTAGTAGGGTCAGCTCGCAAGAGAGCGAACTCACATACTTCAGGAGATGCACCACCTCCAGATAAAGAATGTAGACAATTAGACGCAGCAGGCAAAAGGGTGGCGGCACAGGCAGCAAACCAGTGGCGTATTGCAAATTCACAGGCTTTGTTGGCCAGATACGATAGGGCTCATTGGGATGAAATGCAACACTTTATAGAACATTTGCCCAAGGAGTTCCAGAAGAGAGCACAGCAGGTAGTAGAAGAAGGACAAAGTATCTCCAACAATCAGATACGGTCAGCAAAGGATGCTGCAGACACAGCTGCTAGAACTGTCAACACAGCAGTGACAATAAGGAGACATGCATGGCTGCGTACATCAGGATTTAAACCAGAAATACAGCAAGCTGTGCTGAATATGCCATTTAACGGACAGCAGTTGTTTGGGCCGGAGGTGGACACTGCTATCGAGAAACTTAAGAAAGACACTGACACGGCCAAAGCGATGGGCGCACTCTACTTCCCACAGAGCAGAGGCACATTTCGAAAAACACAGTTTCGAGGGCAAAGCACAGAACCCACGACCTCACAAACAAGGCCCACTTATCAGAGCCAATTTCTGCGGGGAAGTTTTCGGGGACAATATAGAGGGGGACAGTTCCAAAAAAGTAGAGGGAAGTTCCAAAGTCCCAAAACTCCTCAAAATAAGCAGTGACTTCCAAGTCACACATCCCCAACACATAACACCTGTTGGGGGGAGACTAAGCAAATTTTACAAACATTGGGAGGAGATAACAACAGACACTTGGGTACTGGCAATTATCCAGCATGGTTATTGCATAGAATTTCTCAAATTCCCTCCAAACGTCCCACTGAAAACACACAATATGTCAAAACAACATATAGATCTTCTAGGACTAGAAGTTCAGGCATTGATACAGAAAGAGGCAATAGAATTAGTACCAAACCAACAGAAAGGGACAGGAGTTTACTCTTTGTACTTTCTCATACCCAAAAAAGACAAGAGTCTGAGACCTATACTAGATCTCAGAACATTACATACCTACATCAAATCAGATCACTTTCACATGGTGACATTGCAGGACGTAATCCCACTGCTCAAACAGGACTACATGACAACACTAGACCTAAAGGATGCATATTTCCATATACCGATACATCCTTCACACAGAAAGTACTTAAGGTTTGTATTCCAAGGAGTACATTACCAATTCAAGGTGTTGCCATTCGGAATAACAACTGCGCCAAGAGTTTTTACAAAATGCCTGGCAGTCGTAGCTGCACATATCAGAAGGCAGCAAATACATGTATTCCCGTACCTAGACGATTGGTTAATCAAAACCAACACGCTAGAACGGTGTTCACGACACACAAATTATGTCATAGAAACCCTCCACAAACTAGGTTTCTCAATCAACTACACAAAGTCACACCTTCTGCCGTGTCAAACACAGCAATATTTAGGAGCGACAATCAACACAGCAAAAGGGATTGCCACTCCAAGCCCACAAAGGGTTCAGGCATTTCACAATGTAATACAGGTCAAAATGGTGATGAAACTCCTAGGCATGATGTCATCATGCATAGCCATTGTCCCAAACGCAAGGTTACACATGCGGCCCTTACAACAGTGCCTATCATCACAGTGGTCACAGGCACAGGGTCAACTTCTAGATCTGGTGTTGGTAGACCGCCAAACATACATCTCGCTTCAATGGAGGAACAGTATAAATTTAAACCAAGGGCGGCCTTACCAAGACCCAGTGCCACAATATGTAATAACAACAGATGCCTCCATGATAGGGTGGGGAGCACACCTCAATCAACACAGCATCCAAGGACAATGGGACACTCAGAAAAAACAGTTTCACATAAATCACTTAGAACTATTGGCAGTATTTCTAGCGCTAAAAGCTTTTCAACCCATAATAAGCCACAAACATATTCTTGTCAAAACAGACAACATGACAACGATGTATTACCTAAACAAACAGGGAGGGACACACTCAACACAGTTGTGTCTCCTAGCACAAAGAATTTGGCATTGGGCGATTCACAACCACATTCGCCTAATAGCACAATTTATTCCAGGAATTCAGAATCAGTTAGCAGACAATCTCTCTCGGGATCACCAACAGATCCACGAACGGGAGATTCACCCCCAAATCCTGAACACTTACTTCCACAATTGGGGAACACCACAAATAGATCTATTTGCAACAAAGGAAAACGCAAAATGCTGAAACTTCGCATCCAGGTACCCACAAGATCAGTCTCAGGGCAATGCGTTATGGATGAGTTGTTCAGGGATATTTGCTTACGCTTTTCCCCCTCTCCCACTCCTTCCATATCTGGTAAACAAGTTGAGTCAAAACAAACTCAAACTCATACTTATAGCGCCAACATGGGCAAGACAACCTTGGTACACAACACTACTAGACCTCTCAGTAGTGCCTCATGTCAAACTACCAAACAGACCAGATCTGTTAACGCAACACAGACAACAGATCAGACATCCAAATCCAGCATCGCTGAATCTAGCAATTTGGCTCCTGAAGTCCTAGAGTTCGGACACTTAGACCTTACACAGGAATGTATGGAGGTCTTAAAACAAGCTAGAAAACCTACCACTAGACATTGCTATGCAAATAAGTGGAAAAGATTTGTTTATTACTGCCATAATAATCAAATTCAACCCTTACACGCATCTGCCAAAGACATCGTAAGATACTTACTACATTTGCAAAAGTCAAAGCTAGCTTTTTCTTCCATTAAGATACATCTTACTGCAATTTCAGCTTACCTGCAAATTACACACTCAACTTCATTATTTAGGATACCAGTCATAAAAGCGTTTATGGAAGGCCTAAAGAGAATTATACCACCAAGAACACCACCAGTTCCTTCATGGAACCTCAACATTGTCTTAACACGACTCATGGGCCCACCTTTTGAGCCCATGCACTCTTGTGAAATGCAATACTTAACATGGAAAGTTGCATTCTTAATTGCCATCACATCTCTAAGAAGAGTAAGTGAGATTCAAGCCTTCACCATACAAGAACCATTTATTCAAATACACAAGCATAAAGTAGTTCTACAAACAAATCCTACATTTTTGCCAAAAGTCATATCACCGTTCCACTTGAATCAAACAGTAGAATTACCAGTGTTCTTCCCACAGCCAGATTCTATAGCTGAAAGAGCACTACATACATTAGACTTCAAAAGAGCATTAATGTACTACATTGACAGAACAAAACTAATTTGAAAAACAAAACAATTATTTATTGCTTTCCAAAAACCTCATACAGGAAATCCAATTTCTAAACAAGGCGTTGCTAGATGAATAGTTAAATGCATTCAAACCTGTTATCTTAAAGCAAAAAGAGAACTGCCTATTACACCAAGGGCACACTCAACTAGAAAGAAAGGTGATACCATGGCCTTTCTAGGAAATATTCCAATGACTGAAATATGTAAGACAGCTACATGGTCTACGCCTCATACATTTACCAAACACTACTGTGTAGATGTGTTAACAGCACAACAAGCCACAGTAGGTCAAGCAGTACTATGAACTTTGTTTCAAACAACTTCAACTCCTACAGGCTGATCCACCGCTTTTGGGGAGATAACTGCTTACTAGTCTATGCACAGCATGCGTATCTGCAGCTACACATGCCATCGAACGGAAAATGTCACTTACCCAGTGTACATCTGTTCGTGGCATTAGTCGCTGCAGATTCACATGCGCCCACCCGCCTCCCCGGGAGCCTGTAGCCGTTTAGAAGTTGATCTTAACTACATTATGTACATACGTATTCACTCCATTGCATGGGCACTATTGCTAGCATACACAACTCCTACCTCACCCTCTGCGGGGAAAACAATTTAAGATGGAGTCTACGCCCATGCGCAATGGAGCCGAAATGGGAGGAGTCCCTCGATCTCGTGACTTGAAAAGACTTCTTCGAAGAAAAACAACTTGTAACACTCAGAGCCCAACACCAGATGGCGGGATGTGCACAGCATGTGAATCTGCAGCGACTAATGCCACAAACAGATGTACACTGGGTAAGTGACATTTTCCATATATATATATATTTGTGTTCGATGGCATGTGTAGCTGCAGAGACACATGCTATGCATAGCTTCTGCCATCTAGTGTTGGGGGCTCGTAGTGTTAAAAGTTGTTTTTCTTCAAAGAAGTCTTTTTTTTGAGTCACTGGATCAAATGATTCCTCTTCTCGGTCATAGTGCGCATTGGCATTGACTCCTTTATTTTCATCTATAGTCGAGCCGATAGTACAGTCAAAAACCACATTATGCCCTTTTGGGCGCGTGCCCAACTCAGGCCTGTTCAGGCCTACCACGCCGAAGCCTGATGGATCGGACTCCATTCCAATTCTGTCCTCAATGCCATGTGAAATGTCCGTACACAGATCAACATGTGGTATGTAATCTGTCTCTCTCCCGACCATAGAGAAGAAGGCTATGAAGCCTATCGGTCGTTCCGGTCGAAAAAGACACTGCGTGACCAGAGAGCCAGAAGACTTGAGATGGCGTTGAAAAATACAGAGTACGTTGACACTGTAGAGGAAGAACAAGACCAAATGGCAGTTTCTTTTCAGGACACTGACTGAAAGACTCTGAGGAAGATAGTCAACCGATCACTGTGGCTCAGCATGTGAGTACAACAGCCCCTACGCCCACTATCAAAAGACTATCTAAGGCCTTGGGTGCACCACTGCCAGAGAGCTGTGGTTCCACCTGAAAGAAAATAATCATCGACCGACCTTTGGGTTTGCGCCACACCAGCTTTGATACTGGAGTCGACCAAATCTATCAAAAGCTCCACATCCAAGCCCAGCCGGCATCCACACTCTTCGGAGTTGAAAGTTCGACCAGCTTCGGAGCCGAAACAACAGGCTGTATCTTCGGAACTGAAAAAATTGTCAACTTCAATTGTCATCTACATCGATGAACAGTCCTCTAAATCGCCAAAGACATCAGAATATATTTCTGAAGATTCTGGCAGTCAGCCTATACTTGAAATCATGGATGACAAACAATCAAGGATTCATATCCACAAAGAGACTGGGAGGATCATTGCTGCACCTCCTCCACAAACAAAAAGAAAGTTGGCATTTCAAGAACATCTTGATACTGCTCCATCACCAGCAAAGATTTTTAAAAGGAAGGAGAAGCCATTACCTTTGCAAAATTCTCCACCACATTTGCCACAACTTTCTTTCTCACCCCCACCCATTAGCCCACCACCATTGCCTTCACCGACATACCACACTTATTCACATGGTGATACAGTTGATCCCTGGGATCCATATGATCCAGATCCCATGCCACTAAATTACCCATACCTTTATCCTCCCAAACCTTCGCCACCAGAGGATACAACAGCATACACACAGGTCATTTCAAGGGCAGCTGAGTATCATTGGGTACTTATGCATAGTGAGCCCTTAGAAGAGGATTTCCTTTTCAATACACTATCCTCCACGCCTTCATGTTACCAGTGCCTACCAATGTTGTCTGGCATGATCAGGCATGCAGCCTAAATATTTAAAGAACCTGTTAAAGCTAGGATTTTAACACCACATGTAGACTAAAATATAAGCCTGCATCTACAGATCCAGCTTACATCACGCATCAGGTACCACCAGACCCTGTTGTCGTCAGTGCTGCCAGAAAAAGGGCCAGTAGCCAATCGCCAGGGGATACCCCTCCCCCTGACAAAGAAAGCAGGAAGTTTGATGCTGCTGGCAAGAGGGTAGCTACACAGGCAGCTAACCAATGGCACATTGCCAATTCACAAGCCTTGCTAGCAAGATATGATAGGGCACACTGGGACGAAATGCAGGAATTATTCCAACACCTGCCAAAAGAACATCAAAAAAGGGCTCAACAAATTGCTGAAGAAGGTCAAGCAGTAAGCAACAACCAGATAAGGTCTGCTCTTGATGCTGCAGATACAGCAGCTATGAGTGTAAATACTGCTATAACCATATGTAGACATGCATGGTTAAGATCTTCTGGGTTCAAGCCAGAAATACAACAAGCAGTACTAAATATGCCATTTGACAAAAAATACCCATTTGGTCCTGAGGTTGATACAACAATCGAGAAACTCAGGAAGGATTCAGACACTGCAAAAGCAATGGGAGCTCTATACACAACACCTTATAGAGGCTCCTTTCGTAAACAATTTAGAGGAGGCTTCAATGCTTCTACCTCCCACCCTAAACAAGGCCAACAACAATACCAAAGAGGAGCATTTAGAGGCTCTTATAGAGGCCAACACTTCAGAGCCAGAGGAAAATTTCAGGCCTCAAAAAGTGTTACCACTCCTTCAAAACAGTGACTTCCTCAGCATAGCACAACCCCACACATCTCCTGTGAGGGGAACAGTACAGCAATTCCACTCCCAATGGCAAAATATCACCATAGACCAATGGGTACTTTCAATTATCTGCAATGGTTATTGCCTAGAATCTACCCCTCCAAACATTCCTCCTCATTATCACAGGCTGTCCCCAGAACACAACCCTGTTACAAGAAGTACAATTGCTACTACTAAAAGAGGCAATATAATTAGTTCCAAAATCTCAACACGTAACAGGGGTATTACCACTATTCTTCCTCATTCCCAAAAAGGATGGTACTCTGTAAGGAAATGCCTCCTTGGCATGGTTACCCCCTGACTTTTTGCCTTTGCTGATGCCAAGTTATGATTTGAAAGTGTGCTGAGGCCTGCTAACCGGGCCCCAGCACCAGTGTTCTTTCCCTAACCTGTACCTTTGTCTCCACAATTGGCACACCCTGGCATCCAGGTAAGTCCCTTGTAACTGGTACCCCTGGTACCAAGGGCCCTGATGCCAGGGAAGGTCTCTAAGGGCTGCAGCATCTCTTATGCCACCCTAGGGACCCCTCACTCAGCACAGACACACTGCTTGCCAGCTTGTGTGTGCTGATGGGGAGAAAATGACTAAGTCGATATGGCACTCCCCTCAGAGTGCCATGCCAACCTCACACTGCCTATGGCATAGATGCCTCTAGCAGGCCTTACAGCCCTAAGGCAGGGTGCACTATACCGTAGGTGCATGAGCACTATGCCCCTACAGTGCCCCTACAGGAAAACCTTAGACATTGTAAGTGCAGGGTAGCCATAAGAGTATATGGTCTGGGAGTCTGTCAAACACGTACTCCACAGCACCATAATGGCTACACTGAAAACTGGGAAGTTTGGTATGAAACTTCTCAGCACAATAAATGCACACTGATGCCAGTGTACATTTTATTGTAAAATACACCCAAAGGGCATCTTAGAGATGCCCCCTGAAAACATACCTGACTTCCAGTGTGGGCTGACTAGTTTTTGCCAGCCTGCCACACACCAGACATGTTGCTGGCCACATGGGGAGAGTGCCTTTGTCACTCTGTGGCCAGTAACAAAGCCTGTACTAGGTGGTGGTGCTTCTCACCTCCCCCTGCAGGAACTGTAACACCTGGCGGTGAGCCTCAAAGGGTCATCCCTTTTGTTACAGCGCCACAGGGCATCCCAGCTAGTGGAGATGCCCGCCCTTCCGGCCACAGCCCCCACTTTTGGCGGCAAGGCCGGAGGATATAATGAGAAAAACAAGGAGTCGTCACTGGCCAGTCAGGACAACCCCTAAGGTGTCCTAAGCTGAGGTGACTCTTGACTTTTAGAAATCCTCCATCTTGCAGATGGAGGATTCCCCAGATAGGATTAGGGATGTGACCCCCTCCCCTCCGGGAGGAGGCACAAAGAGGGTGTAGCCACCCTCAGGGCTAGTAGCCATTGGCTACTAACCTCCCAGACCTAAACCCCCCCCCCCTAAATTGAGTATTTAGGGCCCCCAAGAACCAAGCAAGATAGATGCCTGCAAACTGAAGATGAAGAAGGACTGCTGACCTGAAGCCCTGCAGAGAAGATGGAGACATCAACTGCTTTGTCCCCAGCCCTACCGGCCTGTCTCCCCACTTCAAGAAAAACTGCAACAGCGGTACATCCCCCAGGGTCCAGCGACCTCCGAAGCCTCAGAGGACTACCCTGCATCTAAAAGGACCAAGAACTCCCGAGGACAGCGGCCCTGTTCCAAAGAAACTGCAACTTTGCAACAAAGAAGCAACTTTTAAAGACCACACGTTTCCCGCCGGAAGCGTGAGACTTTCCACTCTGCACCCGACGCCCCCTGCTCGACCTGCAGAAAACCAACACTACAGAGAGGACTCCCCGGCGACTGCGAGCCCGTGAGTAGCCAGAGTTGACCCCCCTGAGCCCCCACAGCGACGCCTGCAGAGGAAATCCAGAGGCTCCCCCTGACCGCGACTGCCTGCTTCTAAGAACCCGACGCCTGGTAAAGACACTGCACCCAGGACTTGAAGGATCCGACATCCAGTGCAGGAGCGACCCCCAGGTGGCCCTCTTCCTAGCCAGGTGGTGGCTACCCCGAGGAGCCCCCCCCTTGCCTGTCTGCATCGCTGAAGAGACCCCTGGGTCTCCCATTGAAACCTATTGCAAACCCAATGCCTGATTGCACTCTGCACCCGGGTGTACTTTCTGCGCTGACATGTGTCCTCCCCACCTCCCCACACCACCCCCCCCCCTCCCCCGGTGCCCTACAAAACCCCCCCCCTGGTCTGCCCTCTGAAGTCGTGCGTACTTACCTGCTGGCAGACTGGAACCGGGGCACCCCTATTTCCATTGCATTGAAGCCTATGCGTTTTGGGCATCACTTTGACCTCTGCACCTGACCGGCCCTGAGCTGCTGGTGTGGTAACTTTGGGGTTGCCCTGAACCCCCAACGGTGGGCTACCTTGGACCCAACTTTGAACTCTGTAAGTGCTTTACTTACCTGTGAAACTAACAAATACTTACCTCCCCCAGGAACTGTTGATTTTTGCAGTGTCCAATTTAAAAATAGCTTATTGCCATTTTTGCCAACATTGTACATGCTATTGTGATGATTCAAAGTTCCTAAGATACCTGAGTGAAATACCTTTCATTTAAAGTATTGTTTGTAAATCTTGAACCTGTGGTTCTTAAAATAAACTAAGAAAATATATTTTTCTATATAAAAACCTATTGGCCTGGAATTGTCTTTGAGTGTGTGTTCCTCATTTATTGCCTGTGTGTGTACAACAAATGCTTAACACTACCCTCTGATAAGCCTACTGCTCGACCACACTACCACAAAATAGAGCATTAGAATTATTTATTTTTGCCCCTATCTTACCTCTAAGGGGAACCCTTGGACTCTGTGCATGCTATTTTTTACTTTGAAATAGTACACACAGAGCCAACTTCCTACAGTGGGGTCTCTCGTTTTTCCCCTGGGGGGGGATTTAGGATGCTTCCCTGGTCGGTCATCTCCCCTGTGGTTGGTCCACTTTTTGGTTCAGTTTCTTTTGTGCGACCAGTTTTACCCATCTTCTGTGACATCAAGCTTGTTCCCTCCAGGTGCCTTTGCCCTTTCTCTCCTGGTCCCACTCGTATATTAGGCTGGGCAGGATCTCCGGAGGATTGGTTCACCCCCCCCCCCCAGATCGCTCAAGTCAATATTAAATCTGAGAGAAGGACTCCTGATCCACCCCTTCGGGTTTCGCCTTGTCCCGGTTTATGTAATGCTCACAGTTTCGTGGGACTTCATTAAGACTCCCTGTCGGATCCGTCTTGGTCCCCCCCTATCATCAGGCGGTTTTGCCACTATGAGGGGAGAGGACGCCCGCCGTCCTCCACTAATGTGGTTCGCTCGTCAGGGCCTCTGTGCCAGATGAGGCCTCCTCGGAACCGCCCAGGACAGGCCAAGACCCCCCTCTCTCACCTTCCTCAAGTGAAGTCTGGCTAATTGTTATGGAGAGGACGTTCTACAGCTTATGTTTGCTGCAACCTGCAGATAGTCTAAGTGTTTTCAATATGAATCACATTCATCTCAAGGCTAACCAACAGTTTAACTAATTTTAACTCCAGTTCAACTGTATTTTGTTATGACAGTGTTAATCTGTCATGTGATCCCCAATAGAAAAATACATTAATATCCCATTAATGTGTTTTCCCTTTATAAGATTCCCAATAATCCACATGATGTACCATTTACACGCTTGCTATTTCAACCTTTGTTGAAACAAATGAATTCTATGGTGCTCCAAGAGGTGATTGTAATCTTGCTGTTGGGTTCAAGCAAATAATGGATGTCGCTAAATATGCCTTTTGTTTATAAAGGTATTAGTATCTATTGTGTAGTGTGTAACATGTATTATATGCTTTCAGGAGTGGTTCGTGACTTCAATGAGGATGCTGATGACATGATTTGTGCAGCTGAATCGGATGGTAAGTACA